>NW_019154086.1:89715085-90062308 GCF_002288905.1 Enhydra lutris kenyoni | reverse complement strand
ATATCACTCTTCGCAGATGATATGATACTATATGTGGAAAACCCAAAAGACTCCACTCCAAAACTGCTAGAACTTGTACAGGAATTCAGTAAAGTGTCAGGATATAAAATCAATGCACAGAAATCAGTTGCATTTCTCTACACCAGCAACAAGACAGAAGAAAGAGAAATTAAGGAGAAATTAAGGAGAAATTAAGTCAATCCCATTTACAATTGCACCCAAAGCTATAAGATACCTAGGAATAAACTTAACCAAAGAGGCTAAGAATCTATACACAGAAAACTATAAAGTACTCATGAAAGAAATTGAGGAAGACACAAAGAAATGGAAAAATGTTCCATGCTCCTGGATTGGAAGAATAAATATTGTGAAAATGTCTATGCTACCTAAAGCAATCTACACATTTAATTCAATTCCTATCAAAATACCATCCATTTTTTTCAAAGAAATGGAACAAATAATCCTAAAATTTATATGGAACCAGAAAAGACCTCTAATAGCCAAAGGAATATTGAAAAAGAAAGCCAAAGTTGGTGGCATCACAATTCTGGACTTCAAGCTCTATTACAAAGCTGTCATCATCAAAATCTTTTATTTTTAAAAGGTTTGTTAAGGGGCACCTGGGTGGCTCAGTGGGTTAAAGCCTCTACCTTTGGCTCGGGTCATGATCGCAGGGTCCTGGGATTGAGCCCCACATCTGGCTTTCTGTTCAGCAGGGAGCCTGCTTCCCCCCCTTCTCTGCCTGCCTCTCTGCCTACTTGTGACCTCTCTCTCTCTCTCTGTCAAATAAATAAAAAATATCTTTAAAAAAATTAAAAAAATAAAAGGTTTGTTAAGTGTATATTGCATGACAAACACTACATTAGGTGCTGGGGAGTTCACAGATTTTTTTTTTTTTATCATTCATTACAATTTTTGAAGTAGATACTACTTTTTCTAAAGATTTTGTGTCTTCTTATTTTCATGTGCTTAATGACTGCGGTCCATTAGTGAATATTGTATTCAAGGTATGTTTATCTTGGTTGCCTCAGGAAATAGAAAATTAATTCTTAATGTTTTATTAAGTATGCATCTTTCAGCTTAATGATATGAAGATATGTTACAAAATAAAAAAGTATTTATGACAATAAAAAAATAGTTGTAGATTTGCACACTATAAGAAATGATAAAACCACTGTAGCAATAACACTTGTACTACTTTCTACAAGTTGTATGGCAAAAATACCTACACACTCTTCTCTGTTGATATTTTACATGAATTTGAAAGAGTCTCCATGTTTCCCGTTGACCCTCCTAATTGGCAGTTTTGCTGCTTTTTGACCAAGGCATGGTACAACAGGGTGAGACACCGGGTGACTGACAAAGGCAGTGATTTCTAATCTCCCACAACCACTGAACTTCCAAAAAGGTAGCCTTCCTTTTTTATTTTTTCTGAGTATAATTTATCAATTATGCCCTTCTTGCTCTCCTTCAAGTGGAAGTATTAGTTACTTTCCATCTAGGAAGTTATTACTGGATGTCTTTCAAATTTAACACTCTGTTAGCAAAATGTCTTACATAGCCCTAGACAAAACCGTAATAGGGATCAGAAATACAGTGGAACCTCAATAACCTACATCAGTTCAGGTAACACAACAATTAATAACGGTATTATTTTTAAAACCTGGAATAAATATTGTGTCATAAGGATGTCAGGATGACAAGTGTAAACGATGATTGTATTGAGAAAACCAGCATATACAGTCATCCTAGCAATAAAGAATAGAAATAAAAAATAATATTATAGTCTGCCTTGTAATTGGTTCAGAAACAAGATCTTCACCTTCTTCATGTATTTTTATATAATGTATCATGAACCACTGCATTGCGTATACATTTATATAATTCAATTTCCTCTTTTTCCCATGCTTTTTCTCCATTATTTTATGTAGGTATCTTGGTTGAGATTTTTTTTTCAACCCATTAGTCAGGGAATATCAAATTGGTAATTGATGTCACGCAATATTCTGGAACATGGGATAATCCCTGAAGACATAGATGCAGTAACTGATGAGAATTTTAGTTATTCTACTTCTAAGAATATCTCTTGTTATTCATATAAGAATTGCATATGTGTACATGTAGAAAATCTTTATATGGTATTTCATAATCAATTAAGTGGACACTAGCACATTTATTATTATTATTTGTTGTCATTGAAGTATTTGATTCCCCCATCTTTTGTTTGATTAATATCTAACCTATGAGACTTTGGGGGTGGAGAGTCAGTCAACTTACCACTATAGACATTAAAAATAGCAGATATGTGCATTACAGGCTTCCTTGGATTTAGGCTTCACTAATCAGATACACCTGTCTAGATTTTAGAACAGCACTCGGTGGTTGAAAGAAACTGGAAAAATAAAGATTTCTCATTAGCACCAGCGGCCCCTGCAGCAAGCTGGCCTTCCTGCAGGACCAGCACAAGCTCTGTTGGGGACATGAGCGGGAGTGGCTAACATTCCGTGTTAGCAGCAGGTTATCTTGCATCTGTCGGTTCTGAATGCTCTTTTGCTTATTGTTCCCAACAGGATGTTTTCTATATCTGGTTCTCTGGTCTGCCTGGCTTGCAGGTGATTCACTCAGTGTTATTTTAATAAAACTTTTCCTTTCCGAGTGACACAGAAGTGATTCTGGTTGCATCTCCCTAAGAATTCAAACACTACATATCCCATTTATGATTCTTCGGAATAAAACTTGGGAATACATGAAGACATGTGTTCATAACGCATACACAATCAAATGATGTAAAATAATTTTGCCCTTAGAAAACTCTTCCACGATATTTTATGTTGTTACAGGCTTAGAACAGAGTAGTATCTCTTGCTCACTAAGTCAGTCATCTTTTGAAATGCACCCTTGTTAATTCTGGATAAGGCAGTTATAGGCCATTGCATCAACATAGAATCACAAATAAGCAAAATAATAATGCTGATCTTTTCTGTTTGTCATCCTTAAGAGTATAAAAGCAGGAATTTCACTTTGAATATCACAGATAATTTTTCACAGAAATTCTCCCTAGACATTGTTTATTCTCCCTTAACTTCACACTGAGGCTGCCATGAGAATCTCACAAGCTCTGTCACCCTTATGGTGCCTCTCCATGGGCCACCTGCCACCTACCCTGGGTGCTCTAGACCAGCTTTAGGTAGGGCAGGTGCCTCAGATGACTTGACACATGAATTTCCTCAGGAAATATCATTCTTTGTTCTCATGTAAGAATTTCTGGTGAACAAAACCTTCAACATTTTATGTATAAAGACATTAGCTCTCTCTGGGTAGTATGAGCACTAGTGTTTCTCCCATTCCAGCTTAAAAAAAAAAAGTGTCTAGTCTAAGGAAATACTGACTAACAGAGAGTTTGAACTGTGAACCATGAATGATGCCATCATTCTGATTGACAAGCTACCATGAATTCATTTATCTGCCCTTCACGTCTAAGGCAATTGAAGAGGGTTATCATCATCCCTTGCGGAGGCAGAGAAGTCTACTGCAAATAAACTCTTATCAATGAAATTACAGTCACTATTTTAGGTGGGCTCTCCTTTAGTTTCCCCTAATGTTCAGATTAGTTCATGACATTATTATATAATCTATTACGTCTTCATATGAAATGCAAAGAATCAGACTCTATGAAAGAACTAACCCCATTTTCAAGAAAAGAAATTCATAAAAATTTATGATTTTTTTGTTCTATGCATGAGACTGGCAAGCACTATACAGGAATATATATAAATATAAATGTATATATATTATTTTCTATTCCTTTGTTCTAACTCTAGTGATAAGAGTGTTGGCTAACCAAATTCTCTGTTCATTCCATGTTGGCTTTTCTACTCAGCAACAGTGTTCATGAGTTTTAAGGACAAATGTCATTTTCAGATATTTTTAGATTAGAATTAATTACAGCACTATTACATTTATAAATGAATTACCATTAGACCATGGCCAGTCTCATGGCATCAATTGGTATGACATTTTGCAAAGCAAATCTGTCATTAACCTTCTAGTCCAGCCTTGTGGGTTAGGCAACCTGTAATAACCCTTTACAAACATGAAATGTAGTAATCCATTTAACAAGAACCAATAAAGTTATATCCAGACAGGTAAGTTGCATAAGAATAGGAAGGACAGATTAAAATCAGTGACATTTAATAAACACAAAATTTGATGTTTCAATGTCTGTATTAATAACAACTATTTCATATTCAGTATCCCTTTAACAGTCACCCTAGTGTATCGTGTTTCTGTAAGTACCAGCTTGTCTGTGGAAAGTAAATAGAAAAGATTGAGGAATTTTACTTGCAAAGTTAATACTGCTAATGTAAAATAACCATGGATGAATAAGCTAAAATGTGGGGCTAGAAGGAGTGAACAAATTTAAATTTAATTATGTGAACATAAATGTGTATGTATGTTTTCAAATACTAATCTCCTAGTGGATTAGAAGGGATTCTTGTAATTTGATTTGACAGAATCTTCTTCTTTTATAGCTATTACATATGAACTTTTAAAATTTTCATGATGCATAACATGTATTCTTGTCCATAAATCCACTTTAGGATTTTTTAAATGTCTATTAACCTTCAAATGTAAACCTTTCAGTGTTTTGATTTTCATAGTTTTATTGTGTTTTTTCCTCACTCATACATTGAAAACATATTTCAGAGTGAATTGAATTATCATCTTCTATCATCATTTTATTTTGGGATGCCAAAGAAAAATAGTGATCTGTGGTGTTTTATCTTATGTGTTAACTTGACTGACCACGGAGTGACTAGATAAATATCTGTGTGTGTCTGTGAGGTGTTTTGGATTGAAATTGACAAAGGTTTGAATCAGTAGACTCAGTAAATTGTCCGTTCCAATATGGGTGGCCATCATCCAATCCACTGAAGGCATAACTAGAACAAAAGACAGAGGAAGGCGAGACTCACCCCTTTTTCACCTGTTTTGCTGGTTGAGCAGGGACATCTTATCTTCTGATCTTGGATTAGACATATGCCACCCGCCCCCTTAATTCTCAGTCCAAAATTCTGAAACCAAATTATGCTACCAGCTTCCCTTGGTTTCCAATTTGCTCATGACGGATGTGGGATTTTCCCTCCATAGTTACATGAGCTAATTCCTCATAAGTATGTAGGTATGTGTGTGTGTGCATGTGTGTATTCTATTGGTTCATTTCTTTCTGGAGAACCCTAATACACTAATGTTGTCATTTTGCATGTATTTTGTTTCTGATATAAATTTAAAATTGTTAAAGATTCTTTTTTAAAACATACACTAAATAAAAAATTAAAAAAATGTAACATACCCCACATATCATCACAAAGTTTCAACAATTACCAATATTCTGATGTTTTGTTTCAATATGTATGCATTTTAAAGCAATATTTAACATTTAATAAACTAAAAATACATCTGACTACTGAATATTACTTTTCTTCATATATATAAAAATAAATGCAATAATCTCTACTAAACATTAATCTAGTTTGAACTGCGTTCATGTTCAAATAACTATATATTGCTGTTCTTTCTTCTAAAGGGGCAAGTGTTCTATGTGTGGAGAATTGACATATGTATATTGCTGAATACTCCGCACATACAGCTATATGTATGTTTAAATCACAAAATGAGGAAGTCACTGATGGATTCCAGCTGGGGGCATGTAGACCATAAATTATGCATAGAAAAGGAAGTGGCTACTGAGAACTAGAGTTGTTAGAGAATGAAAAATATTTGAAGAAAATACAGAATTTGAATATGAATAAGATTTAGCTCTTGCTCCTGTGAACTCCCACTCCCCAGATCTATCTCAGGATCAAAATACTATTCAGGGGCTGAGGATGCTGGCAGCTGACACCTTTCAACTGTCAGTCATCTCTGGAAATTGCCCTACTCTGAAAAGCTTTGTCTGGCCAAAGGCCAGATTGCATTTCCAAAGGCAGTCAACATCTAATGACTAGTGTAAAGTTCCACTCTCTCACCACAGTGTGGGACTACCTCCAGTAGAGGTCCGAGCTTCAGTGTATTTGGGACCTGGCTGATGTCTGCTGAGTCTGCAACACCACCCACTGTCTCCATTGTTCTATCCTGCTTCCTTTGCCTTCATTCCAAAGGAGTAATTCTCAGAAGCTCCCCAAAGAAATTACCTGCCTCTGAATACTCAATTCAAGTGTATTTCCACATAAGATAATTTGTAACATAAGGATTGAAAGCAATGAGGAAATGTCAAGCAATTGGTCTTCACATAACAAAATTGGGGCAAGACAATTTCTAGTGTTCTTGGGAGACAAAGGAGTTTACTTAACTGAAAACTAGGGCTTTTGGTAAAAAGTGTTTCCCACTATACAATTCATTAATCATCTGCATCAATTTCTAGCCCCTCCCAAATCTCCGTGTGTGTGTGTGTGTGCGTGTGTGTGTGTATGCACATGGATGCTTGCATGTTTGGGTAGGAGAGATGTGGCAGGACCTTGGATTTTCATTTGTAAGGAAATCTCTGGGAGATTCTGGCATACTAAATTGACACAAATTTATAGCACAAAAAGCAGGAGGAAAGGCTATGTCTGGAGTCCTCCAGATATTCTGGGAGGCTTCTTACTCTAAAATTTACTTATACAGACATTAATTTATTAATTGGTATTTATCATATATTTATTTATTTTCTTTTTTCCCTTTCCATTACTATTTTTTTTAATTTTATTTATTTACCTGACAGACAGAGATCACAAGTAGGCAGAGAGGCAGGCGGGGTGGGGGGAAACAGGCTCCCTGCTGAGCAGAGAGCCCGATGTGGGGCTCGATCCCAGGACCCTGGGATCATGACCTGAGCCGAAGGCAGAGGCTTTAATGCACTGAGCCACCCAGGCACCCTCCATTACTATTTTGATTGAGATTGTGCTTTACATAAGAACTTAGCATAAATGTCACCAAACCACAAGGAGCCATATCTATAAACCAACACAAAGGTCTGCATAATGCCATCGACATGGATAGGAAAATGGATGGATTTTGTGTCTCCGATTATTGAAGAAAGGATGTATGTGTGTATGATTTCTAATAGCCCCGTGTTGTAGTGAGGAGGAGTATAATGCAATTGCTATGTGAAAGCTAAACAAAGAAATCAAAGTGATGATGGGTGCTGGATAAGTCAGGGTTCTCCAGAGAAATTGAACCAATAAAATGATGGATAGATAGATAAATAGATAGATGATAGATAGATAGATAATAGATATAGAGAGATGATAGATATACATACACACATAACTATTATATATAATATATAATATAGAACATGTAATTATCATTATTATTATAAAGAATTAGCTCATGTGACTATGGAAGCTAAGAAGTCTCATGATCTGCCATCTACAGAAAAGCTGGTAGCGCACATTGAAAGCCTAAGAGGCAGAGAGCCAATGGTGTGGATTCAAAGCCTAAGAACCAGGAGCACTGAGGGCAGGAGGAGATTGATGTCACATGCAGTAGGTCAGAGAGCAAACTCAACCTTCCTCTGTCTTTTTCTACTCAGATCCTAAATGAACTAGATGATGCCCATCCACAGAAGATGACAATCTGCTTCACTCAGTCAAAAGCTAATCTGTTCCTGAAACACCCTTACAGACATATCCAAAAACCAGCTATCTGGGCATTCCATGATTCACTCAGGTTGACACATAAAATTAACTATTACAGGTGCTAAGTAACAAATCAGATAGACCATGCTGTCCTTGTGCCTTTTGGTCTGAGAGCCATTCCTTATCCTTGTGCTACTATTCTCTATATTCCCGAGGAGCCAACTCCAACTGCTAAACTTCCCCAGCAACCTTATCAGCTGGCTTTAACCCAGGTTTCACTAATGGGATGAAGAAAAGGGATGCTATGTTCTTTCTCCCACTACCCCTCTGACTTTGGGAGAATCTAGATCTCCACCAGCTTCCTAGGAGCCCACACCCCATATATTCAGATACTGTAAGGAAAGCTGGGGTCTCCAGCACCAGTTATAAAACCTCATCTCTTTGTCACTCAACTCTAGAGGGAGAGTAGCTTCCTCTCCTGTTAATCTCTGATTTGCCTTGCCTTGTTTTCTTAGATCTTACATCACCTATACAATCAGCTTCCTGCACGGAAATTCCTCTGTATTAACTACTTATCCTGGTTTCTGCTTTTGTGGTTAAGTCTTGTATGATATATCACCACATGGCAAAGGGAAACATTTGAGCCAGTCCAAAGACTGTGGAATAGGGTAAACATTTTATATTGTAATAAAAACAAAAGAAAGTGTGGATTAAAAGGATTTAGTTCTCTTATTCTGGAACTTCAGGAGGTCCACTGTAATGGAAGAGCAATTCACATGAAACAGAAGCAGGTGCACACAGCAACATCTTGTTTCCTTTCATCTCAAAAATCTTCCAATTTCTCCAACATCAGTTTTTATTGATTTAATAACATAAAAATAATGCATCTGTTTGTATCCTCAATAATATTTGACACAATGGTGATATTTTTAAGCTCTGGAGATCAGAATTCAGTGAATGCTCACATAATCCCAAAATAATACCAGTACTAGGGCTAAGAGGACTTTTACATTTTTTTTCTTTAATTATTTGGAAAATATATTTAGAAAAATACTATAGCTTTAAAAACATCCTTTCTGCCCCTGTAAAAGAACACAAACTAATGAACAGACAAGCAAATAGACAAATGACATTTTAAAATCTCCAATTTGGATGAATTTGTTGGTTACCTGAATATTTATGTAAGCTGCACACCAAAAATGGTAACATCGTTATAAATTATCCAGAAAAACTGTTTTCCTAAGCCTAATGGTATTTTACTGTATACTAAAATACTTAAAAATTAAAGATAGAACTTATATACATTGACAATACAATCTCTCCTAAACAAAAGAGTTGACTTCCCTTGTGAAATTAGTTGGTCTAAAGATTCTTGTGGTAGGGGTATTTCAAGATAGAGGGTTTTTTTTGTTTCTTTGTTTGTTTTTTTTTTAAAGGTTTGCAGTCAATGTCAATGATGAAATCAATGACAAATGATGACAAAGTAGACCTACACTATACTGGATATAAGTGTAGAAATAGAATTGATTTCACATAAGTTGTTTAAACTTTATTTTAGCTATTTTTTTCTTAAATTTTCTGTGTGTTTTAGTATATGTGTGTAGCTGATTTGTTGAACACATTATTATTTGTGGTTTTTTGTTTTGTTTTTGTGGGTTTTTGTTTTGTTTTGTTTTGTTTTTTTGCAAGGAATTCATCTACCGTCATTGGAAAATAATAAGCAAGAGGATAAATAATATATACAACTTCAAACATTTTCTCATATCTTAATACATACTTTGTAAAAATTTTCCATTTGACAGTTTAACTTTTTGGATATAATGGTTTTCTTGTGGCATGGAAAAGGTTATAGAGAAATCTTTGTGAAATAAAAATTATTAAATAACCTTCTCTTTTTAAAAAAATGAACCCTATAGTGGAGATGATAAATTTGAATTTTTCAAGCTGATCCAATATTTCTAGTAATAACTAAAGATAGATGCAACATTTAATCAAATAAAAAGGTAAAAGAAAAGTAAGTTGCAACAATAAAATTTTAATCAAAACAATAACTGGAAGCATTTTGATGAGTATGTAAGGTATCTTAGATTTATAAGTAAATGAATAGTTAGCAGGTGAATATTACTATCAGTTAAGTATATCACTGATAAAATACACAAGCAAAATAAAAAGCAAAGAAGGTTCTAATTACTACCTTACAGTATCACTTATTTGTGCTTTGATAAAATTAGTATATTCTAAATTACCTATGGTCCCTAAAGGATTTGCTTTTATTTGACAGAACAGAAAGGGAAAGATAACATCTGTGGTATTAAAATTTATAAAGTGTGCTATTACTGGTTTTATTCACACAGTCTTTTAAGATGTTGTCCCATGAAACCCTTTTCTGGCAAGATGCTCTAAGAAGTATGAATTCTATGGTCAGACACGTTTAGAATACACTGTGTAATAAATCACAGAGTATGTTTGTGTTTTAAAGGTTTAAAGGCAATGATAAATCCCATACCAAAGAAACTATTTGTACTTAACCTGTGATATATAACTTTATCTAAAGTAAAACCTTGGTTTTGTCATTTACCAACATTATGTACATAAGTTTTTGAAATATTCTATTTACAAAGCCTGATTTGCCATGTTTTGCTTGTGATTTACTTTTTTTTCTAAATAGCAAATTCATATTTCTCATAAAACAATGAGAGTAAAATTTAGTCTGTGGCACCAATAATTAATGAGAACAAGCAAATTTATTTTTCCTGAAACAAAGAGATAGAGTTGGAGAGCTGGTGTCAAAAATTAATATATAGAATTATTTTAAGAACACATTTGGCCCTGATACTTGAAGTATAATGCATAAGATACCTAAAAGCTTGAGATACCATGACATGCAAACAGCCGTTTGCAAAGATGAAGTGCTTTACTTCCACTCATTTCAGCTTGGCTGAAACGCTGCCTTCCACAGGAAAAACTGAGATGACATAATTGAAGAGAATAGAAGACTTTGGTGTGAATTTCATAAGAGTTGAATAACATACCACATTCTGCTTTCAGATTAGTCATTATTCTTTCATATTCTGCTCTTAGACTGGAAATGTTTACTTAAAAACCTGCTGGGTTTTCACTACTTCTGTGAAAACTGAATGTATATAACATATAATCAATCCATTATTTGAGATAAAATCTGGAGCTAAAGAAAAAAGTTATTAAGTTTTTGTTAAAGAGGAAAACTTATCCAAAAATAATTTAAAAGTCTGCCTGTTTTTGCCTGTCTCTGGTAGCACAAAGGTAGTGTGAAAATGGAGAAGTTGAGTTTCAATTTAAATGAATGCTATAACTTTTTGAATTATGAGGAATACAACAGGTTTAAGAGTTTTTCCCTGCTCTCGTCTGCTCTCTCCTTTTATTTTTATTTCTCCCTTTGTTCCTGGTATTGTTCTCTGTGAAGAATTGAGGCTATGTCAATGGTGCTGAATTAGGGATCTTAGAAGCAAGAGCATGATTCTATGAAAACAGCCCTTTAGAAATGTCAGTTTTATTAGGGCAAGCCTATTTCCAAGTAATAGACCTAGCACCTAAAATTCAGGAGTGCCACATAGCAAATAGATGAGAGAAAATAAAATTGTGGAAGATTAAGATTTATAGGGGAATAATTTTCTACCTGATTTGTGTTGTATTGTCTTGAGCTATGGTATTGTCTGTATAGTTGCAGGTAATTTCAGCGGCAGATTTATGTCTTCATCTAATTTAAAACATACGCCTTCATAAAATGTCCACTTTCTTTGTCTTCCTATAAATAGTGTCGTTTTCCCCATTTCTTTATGAAGAAGTGGGTAAAAAATAGCGTCTCTCTTAAAATATATGTATATTTAAGAGCACTTCAGTCCAGCACAAAGCAGAAAAATTCATAATAAAATCGTGGAGATAACACCCAATCCATCAGTGAACATGAGTTATATTTGTTCTTTTGGGTGGTTTGAAGCTATATGATGCAGTTGAAATAGTTTGACAGGAGTCCAGAGATCTGGCTCTGGTTCAGTCCCATCTTCAGACTGCATTCTCCTCTGTGTACCATGGAAATTTTTCTAGGAAGACCTGAAAGTTCTCCAGGCCTCTTCTACATTTCACATCCTGTGGCCCTCATCTATGTGTGAGGCACCTGAAGCCAAGTACTTATAGCAGAATACTTTACTTAGAGGAAAAGTTTCTGATGTATTGTTAAAAGCCCATCAAAAGACATGGAGTTTCAAATGATTTAAAAGAATTCTTATATACATCTGGCCCTAAACACACACACAACAAACACACACTCATACTCACAAATGCACATGAAAATAATTCATAGAGATGAAACGAAGAATTCTAAAAAGTTAGACTACACAGAACATAGTTGGGCTCCAGTGGCAAAATTTGAATTGCTGTACTGGGGGTAACACACAAGCCACCTTAAACCACAAAAGCGAATTATTGCTTAACACTTCCAACTCTTCGCCTTAAACAGCATTTTAAACTCAGCTTACATGGGGGCCTGGGTGGCTCAGTGGGTTAAATCCTCTGCCTTCAGCTCAGGTCATGATCCCAGAGTCCTGGGATCAAGCCCCGCATCGGGCTCTCTGCTCAGCAGGGAGCCTGCTTCCTCCTCTCTCTCTGCCTGCCTCTCTGCCTACTTGGGATCTCTGTCTGTCAAATAAATAAATAAAATCTTACAAAAAAAAAATCTTAAACTCCGCTTACAGAGAATTGTAACATGCACTTTTCATTTTCACTAAAATCCACAGATTATCCTTTTGTGTTGTATAGTAAACTGCCAAAATTTCACCAAATGGGAATTAATATTGCATGGCACTTAAGAGGAGCTCTTGATTAAACTTTAATGTTTGTGTTGGTTCTATAATTTTATTGTGTCTACTTCCACCATTGTCTTATTATTTATGTATAAAAAGAGGCAAGCCCATGTAGCCATTTGGAGATCACTTAAAATAATACACACAGTAATAATAATAATTATGATGATGTTACTTACCATTTGCCATAACAATGTATTGATGTTATTGTACACCTTGTATATTTATTAATTTCTTCACTAATATAGTTCTAAAGTATAGGCATCCCTATTTTAACAATGAAGAAACTAAGGCATGGAAATAGTTAACTTGTATGACACCACACAGCTGGAAAACATACATTTCAATACAGGCTCTTTGTGTCAAGATACTCTACTATCACATCTCCTGGCTAGAGATGAATCAACTTGAACTTAGTCATATTTGAATGTATTAAAGTCAGGTTTTTTTAGGTGGATTAAAATGGATATTTTTCTATGCCTAATTGCAGATTGTTACAAAAAGTGATTGCCATTGGATATATTGATTTTGGGGGCTTTCAGCTTTTTCAAATTATTTCATTTGTGGTGGCAGAAGAGACACCGAATCACAGTTTTAGATAACAGAATGACAGTAAAATGCATCATTTCACTCAAACTAACCTTTTATAATAGTTTGCTTTCGGTGTTTACCAGTGTTATTAAGTTATTACGCTAAAAAAGATCAACCATGTTAAATGAGTATAACAAAAATAAGTACTTTGCATCCTCTCTCTCATGTCAATACTGTCCTAAAAAGCAAGCACTTTTGATAATTTTATCAATTCTACTATGATTTAGTTCCAGTTATTTAAATACTATGTCCATACCCATGTCTCTTGAATAAATAATACAGACATTATCCATTATGCACTTCCTATTATATTGGAAATTTATGTCTACTAAATTCTCTCTCTTCTTACCTCACTAATCATTCATTCAGGCAGTCATTTGAAAGAGTTAGTTATTAACACCAACAGCCACTCACTTTTCTGGGACCTGGGAATAGTATCATGGAAATACAATATTTTTTTAAAGATTTTATTTATTTATTTGAGAAAAAGGGAGCACAAGCAGAGGGAGTGGCAGGTAGAAGGAGAGGGAGAGGAAGGCTCCCCACAGAGCAGGGGGAGCCCGATGTGGCAATCGATCCCAGGATCCCAAGATCATGATCTGAACAGAAGGCAGTCACTTAACCTTACTGAATAACCTAGGCACCTGTGGAAATACAATTCTATTAGGAAAAGGCAGGCATAAATAAACAAATCAATATGTCAAGTAATGATATGTGCTAATAAGAAAAATAAAATGAGGGGCAACTGGGTGGCTCAGTGGGTTAAAGCCTCTGCCTTCAGCTAAGGACATGATCCCAGGGTCCCGGGATCGAGCCCTGCATCAGGCTTTCTGCTCAGCGGGGAGCCTGCTTCCCCCTCTCTCTCTGCCTACCTCTCTGCCTACTTGTGATCTCTGTCAAATAAATAAATAAAATCTTAAAAAAAAAAAGAAAAGAAAAAGAAAACGAGATAAGGAAATAGAAAGTAATTAAGTGGTTGGCTAGGAAATACCCCTTTCATAAACTTACATTAGAATAGAGGTCTGATAAGATGAGAAAAGATCTATGTGGATCTCAAAAGAAAGAGTTCCAGGCAAAAGGAACAAACATTGAAACTTTTAAGGCAGGAATGTGCTTGGTATTTTATAGGATTGATTAAGAGAAGAGAGCCATGCCATTACTATGAAAGGTCATGTTGTAGAGCATAATATTAGCAACCAGATCATAATATTAGGGATCAGATCACATAGGACTTGGTAGAGTTCTCAGTACTGCCAGGAAAACATGCTGGTATATTCCCTGTCCCAACCACCTTGACACATCTTCCACCATTCTTACACAAGATGATCTTCTTCCTACCTTTTAAGGAGGGCAAATATTGCATGGAGCACTGTGTTTTATATGTAAACAATAAACAATGGAACACTACATCAAAAACTAATGATGTACTATATGGTGACTAACAGAACATAAAAAAAAAAGAGAGAGAAATAAAAGAAAATTGAAATCAATCAACCCTCGTATTACACATTCATTTTACCTACTTCCTGCTACAGAATATGGACTTTTCTTATTCCTACATAAATTGAATGTCTCCATTTATTTGCTAATTTATCACTTCTTTCTTGTTTAAAGACTCTTCTCTAGCAGCTCTTCTTTTTCTGTCCTACATCAGTGATTTTTTACTCTCTACTGGATTATTCCCATAAGCACACAAATAAGCTGTTATTTCTCCCATCTTAAAAATAAAAATACATCAACCACAACTCGTGTGTGTGTGTGTGTGTGTAGCGGAAGTAGTATCAGGTTTAATTTAACAAACAGACAAGAACACACCTAGTTAAAACTCACCACATTTTGGCCAAGAACCAAACAGTACCCTCTGCAGGCATGGAGAACCTCTGCAGATGACTGGCCTGAATGATAAAACAGTCAAAACACAGCAGCCAAGTGCACACAGGACATACTAGAAACCCTTACTGAAGTGCCAGGTCCTTGGACACTATATGAGGTCTTCTTCATAAAGCTATCATTCTCAGGGGCAGGAAACATAATGAGTTTTGCTAACAGAGAGACAGGCAGATAGTTAGACAAAATGCCAAGATGGAGGAATGTATCCCAGAAACAATAAGATAAGCTCACAGGCAAGAATCTAAGCAAAACAGATATAAGTAATATATCTGATGGAGAATTTAAAGCCACAATCATAAGGATACTCACTGAACTTGGGAAAAGAATGGAAAAACTTCAGAGAGGCCTTATCACAGAGATAAAGCATTACAAAACAGTCAGCAATGAAAAAAAAATGTCATAACTGAGATACAAAACAGGCTTGATGCAATGAACACTGGATGGAAGAAGCAGAGGAACAAATAAATGATATAGAAGACAAAATAACAGAAAACAATGAAACTGAACAAAAGAGAAAGAAGAATTATGGAATACAAGAATAGACTTAGGGAGCTCAGTGACTCCATCAAACATACTAGCATTCATTTTATAGGAGTCAGAAGAAGAAGAAGAAGAAGAGGGAGGAGGAGGAGGAAGAGGAGGAGGAGGAGAATGAAGAAAAAGAAGGAAGAGAAGGAGGAAGATGGAGAGGAGGAGGAGGAGGCGAGAGGAGGAGAGAGAAAATGGGGCAGAAAATTTATTTAGGAAATCATAGCTGAAAACTTCCCTAATCTGGAGAGGGAAACAGATATCTAGATCCAGAGACACAGAGAACTCCCATCAAAATCAACAAAAAAAGGAACTGAGACATATTGTAATTAAACTACAAAATATAGTGATAAAGAGAAAACCCCACAGGCAGCAAGACAAAAGTTCCTAACTTATAAGGGAAGACCTATTAGGTTAGCTGCTAATCTCTTAACAGAAACTTGTCAAGCCAAAATGGAGTAACATATATATTCAATGTGCTGAGTGAGAAAAATATGCAGTCAAGAGTATTCTATCCAGCAAGCCTGCTCATTCAGATTAGAAAGAGAGATACAGAGTTTCCCAGACAAAAACTAAAGGAGTTTGTGACCACTAAACCAGCCCTGTGAGTAAAATTAAAGGGGACTCTGAGTGGAAAGGAAAGAACAAAAGTGAAAAAGACAATAAAGGAGGAGAGAAAATCTCCAAAAAAGAAAAAAGGGGGAAAAAAAAAACAAGTAATAAAATGACGCTAAATACATACTTATCAGTAATTACTTTGAATGTAAATGGACTAAGTGTTCCAGTCAAAAGACATAGGTCTTCAAAAAAGCAAGATACATGTAAAAGTTGCCTACAAGAGACTCATTTTAGACCTAAAGACACTGGTGGATTGAAAGTGAGAAGATGGAAAAGTATTTATCATTTATCATTGATAAACCCCTAGCCAGACTTGAAAAAAGAAAAGAGAAAGGACCCAAATAAAATCACAAATGAGAAAGGAGAACTACAAACACCACAGAAATATAAACAATTTTAAAAGAATATGAAAAAACCATATTTAATAAATTGGACAACCTGGAAGAAATGGATAAATTCCTAAAGTAAATTGTCTCCATGTGAACCCTTAGCCAATAAGGTAATAAGAGCATGGACTCAAAACTAATCTGTAGGACACTTTTAAAAAAATTAGTTATGTTAAATGATGATAATCTAATGAAGAAAATGAAAAGGATGACCAGTGTATTAGAAGAACCAAGTAGTAGTAATATTACAGAACCAAGAGAAGGAAAAGAGAGGCATCAACTGTATCAAATGCTACTGATCAAGTGAGATGAAAATAATTAGCCAGACACTATGAAAGATAGCACTTTGGTGAGTGGTGAGGACATAGGCCTCATTCTAGGGGGTTTAGAGTGAGAAAATAGGAAGAGGGAAGGAGACCTCAGATTCTTACAAAGTTTTGCACTGAAGAGAAGTTGAGAAATGAAGCATCTGGAAGAGTATATGAGTTTGAGGAATAATCTTTTGTTTTGCTTTAATTTGGAGGGTATTAGCATGTGTATATATCCAAAAAGAAATGAGGTAGTGAAAGGAAGAAAAACAATTCTGCAAGGTAGAAAAATGAGATAATTTGGGGTTAGAATATGATATCCATAGAGGGTGGCAAGAGTAAATTTGATGTAGACACATCATGGTTGTCAAATATTTTGTATGAAAAAGAAAGACAAGTGTAGAAGAGAACTTCTTTTTATAATAGTAATAGCCCAATGATAATTCTTACTTAATTAATTATCCAATTAATTAATTATCCCAATGATAATTATCCCAATGATTATCCAATTAATTATCCCAATGATAACTCTTAATTAATAATTAAGTGTTTATATTTTAGCAGGTTATAAATAGCAGGAAATTGGAACTATTTATTGAGAAATGCATAATATCAATCAAAATTCTGCATTAAGCTGATAGAAAATAATCCAGAAATACAAAATTGTTGTTGTGCCAGAACTTGCTAGTCTAAAATCTATAAGTGAGAGTTAAGAAATCAAGTGAATTTAGATGAAAAGAAAATTTTAAAAGTATGGGAATTCTTTTTTTTTATTTTTTTCACCATTACCAGAAGCGTCATCATGGGATTGCCCAACTTTTAGCTCTGAAGTCAAGGAAAGTACCTCTCCCAACATGCATGATTATAGAAATTGGTATAGATAAATAAAAATAGAATAAATAGGGGCACCTGGGTGGCTCAGTGGGTTAAAGCCTCTGCCTTCGGCTCAGGTCATGATCTCAGGATCCTGGGATCGAGCCCCACTTCGGGTTCTCTGCTCAGCAGGGAGCCTGCTTCCCCCTTCTCTCTCTGCCTGCCTCTCTGCCTGCTTGTCATCTCTGTCTGTCAAATAAATAAATAAAATCTTAAAAAAAATAGAATAAATAAATAAAATGGAATGAAATGGTTATATATCATGAGATTTGCTTCTTCAATACAAGAAACCATTTGTATAACTATGATAAATTGGTCACTGCTTTGGTGGAGTCATTGTTTTATTTCTTTATACAAGTTTTGTTCCTGGTGTTAATAATAGACTCACTTTTTTTTTTTAAAGATTATTTATTCATCTGTTTGAGAAAGACAGAGCAAAAGCAGGGGGAAGATACAGAGGGAGAGGGAGAAGCAGACTCCCTGCTGAGTAGGGAGCCTGATGTGGGTGCTCAATCCCAAGACCTCATGATTATGACCTGAGCTGTAGGCAGACATTTAACCTACTATACCACCAGGAGCCCCAATAATAGATTCATTTTTCCATCAACTTGTTCTTGATTTCTTTGTCCTCTTGAACAAGTCTCCACACTTCAAGAGTTGCTCCATAAAATTTTCCAGAGATCAATTGTCTCCAACACACTGTCCTGAACCCCAAGCTCCAGGAGTCATTTCTTCCTTGTTAGGGGCCATCCTGACATTCTCTGCACTCCTGCTGCTCTTCACCTGGGTGGAATGCCCTATATCATATGATCTCCTCTTTTTATATTTAGTTTCTCTTTTGATAAAACACACTTTCCAATGTCTCTCTTGAGTTTGGCTTCATTGTAGATAAATTATCTGACATATAATGTTTGAAAATGTCTTTATCCTCCCTTCCTCAGTTGTGCTATGTTTTGGCTGTGTATGAAATCCAGATTGAAAATTGTGTTCCCTCAGAATGTTAGAAGACAATACATCATTTACCAGTCAGCGGCTGTTGAGTGTGATGCATGCCCATCTTATTTCAAAATTTGCATATAACCCATGATTTCCTCTCCTTGAGACTCTGTATCTTCTCTTTATTCCAAGTATTATGGAAGTTCGTGATGATATGGCTGAAATTTTGTGGGGGCAGCCCAACTGGCATTTGTGGGTGACCCCTTTGCAAGTATATAAAGGTTTAGTTTTTCTCTATCTGCAATGTCAATTAGCAATCTGCCTTAATTTATTGGTATTCAAGATCATAATTATTACCAGCTTCATTAAAAGTAGCTATTTTTTCCTCAAATTCTTGCTTGTCAGTTATTTCTTTGAACATACATTAAGCTGACAGCACATAAAATAGAACAGGAAACCAAGAAATCCATTTCTTGAAGGATTTCTACATCAGCTCAAAAATTCCAATGCCATCTGTAAACAGTTTTGCCATGACTATGCTAAGTTTAGTCTTCACTGGGTTATGACATACCTCTTTTCTCTACATTGTGATTCTGCTCTTCCCTATACTCTCTTTTCTTTCCAAAGCATATGATTTCAATTGACACAGGCATTTTGCTTTTTCTTCTAATGGGCATCACTCAAATACATGCATGCCTTGAAAACCTAAATGTTCATTTATTTGACATTCTACTAAGTTTTGTTTTTGTTGAAGATATAATGTGTCTACTTACTCTCTCCTGTATTTAATTACAATAATGCTTCCATTTTAGATAGTTGCTTTTTGACCTTTTAATCTTCTTTTTCCCCATTTTTCTCTCAGCCCCTTCACAACTACTAAGACCATTTATCTTTTCTCAAATTACTGAGCCCTGAAGGAAGTGAAACACTATTATGATAATTTGTCTGCATTTGTTCCATTAAAGAGCACATGAGAGCCTCTAACTACAAACATATTATTTCTGCTTAATACACTAGGTTGCTCAAAGAAACCTTTATTTACCAATTTCCCATTAGAAGTTGGCTTTGTAAATGAATGTATCTTACGTGGTGGGCAATTTTGCACTTTAGTAAAATAATTGTTGTAATTTAAAAAAGCAACATTTTGACACAAAAAATGTATTGTAGAAACAGGGGTAAATTAAATATTAATATATATTATATTCCTATGAGCCATAAAACACATGTTATAAACTTTAACAATTTATTTTCTCTTCCAGATGCCACCTAATACCCTATATCAAAAATGCTCAACTATCATTATTAAATTTGTTCTATTTTTTTCTTTGCTCAGTTGCTTTTATATTTAATACTAAGCACTTGAAATTGGATAAAATAAACTTACCCAAGTTCTGTGACCATAGAGACATTGAAATAGGTCTAGTATGTAGTTTCAAAGTTAAAACTCTTGATATATTGACAAGTAAAACAGGATGATTGAGTTTGGAGGATTTAAGAGGACATTTGGTTTGTTTTACCTATTTATCTGATTTTTTTTTTAATTTATTTGACAGATAGAGATCACAAGTAGGCAGAGAGGCAGGCAGAGAGAGAGGAGGAAGCAGGCTCTGCACTGAGCAGAGAGCCCGATGTGGGGCTCGATCCCAGGACCCTGGGATCATGACCCGAGCCGAAGGCAGAGGCTTTTAACCCACTGAGCCACCCAGGCGCCCCTATTTATCTGATTTTTAAATGCTTATGTCATTCCTGAAAAGCTAACTTTTGAGATTCTCCCTACATGCTTCTTAAATTCTTAAATGACAGTCATATAATCTCAAAAGTTATTCCTGACCCTGTCATTCTAGAAAAGGTCTTCCTCCTTCATGGCCCTAAAATGTTATATCTTGGTCCTATAATGTTATATCTCCTATTCATTTATCCTGTTCATACCACCAGCTACATCACTGAAAATTATGCTTAACTATCTAACACATGTGTTTTCAGATTATATATTTATCTATTACAAGTCATACCTACAGAGCAGGTATTTCTTTTTAGCTGCCCAAGAGGCCTCACCAAAAATATTGTTCCCATCAAATCAACCACAGAATGAGACCAATGTGTCTAGTAATCTATTATCATCAAATAAATGATCACAAATTTTAAGGTCTAATCACAGAACATGCTGTTAAAAATTAAAAAAAATAAATACAAAAGAAAAAAATATATATATATACACTTTCAATATTTTTATTTTATTTGGCAATACATAAATCCTTTTGTGATCTGGCTTCCACTACCTTTTATTCTCTTCTGTAGACTTCATTTCAACTGCACTTCACACCAATTCCTCTTGTCTTCAGTTTTCTGTGCCTATCACTTATCCTATCCCCTGTCCATGCACACATCATTTAGGTTTCTGTTCAAACACTTTATTCTGAGGGGCAACTTTACTGATATCAAATCTATAACTGGTTTTCCTGTTTTATTTTTCCATTGCTTCTTATAAGTTCATTTTTCAAAATGACTTATTGCATGTACTTGCTCATGCGCTTGTGGATTTTACATTGCATATTAAATAATCTGGACACTAGAAAAATTGAACCCCAAATTTTCTCTCAAACCCTGAAACATTACATTTTTGGGGACCCAAATAATTAAGATAAATTGAGTGTATCTACTATTCTTGACATTTAAAATTTTTTAACTTGTCTATGATTTTCATTTTACTTTTTTTTTTGTAATTTGGAAATTTAGTGAGTAATAAAGATTGTAAAAATATTACCTAATAAGTAATATTTATTAGCATATAATGAAATCCAAAGAAAATTGAAATGTTTAATTTATAATGAATTATATCATTATCCTTTTTAAAGCAACACCTTCAAATTAAGTCTAATTGTCATTATTATTGTCACCAAATACTACCTGATATGGGGAAGAAACATTTTTTGTTTGTACTCAGCCACTTCTCTGTCAAATTCAAAGCTTGAAGAAACAGTTTTTCTTTAATTTTCATATCTAAGATTCTGCAATATAAGATTCTGTTCCTTTTAAAATTATTAACCCTTAGGGTGCCTGTGCGGCTCAGTCAATTAAGCATCAGACTCCTGGTTTCAGCTTAGGTCATGATCTCATGGGTCATGGGATGGAACCTGGGATTGAGCTCATTGGACTATGTGCTCAGTGCAGAGTCTGCCTATGTGCTCAGTGCAGAGTCTGCTTGAAGATTCTCTCTTTCTGCCCCTCCCATCCCCTCTTCTTTCTCTCTCTCTCTCTCTCAAATAAATAAATAAATCTTTAAAAAATAAAATTACAAACTATTAAGTATCTATTTAGTGCTACATACTATGTTAAACATACAGATGGAAAAGTAAAGCCATTTATTTGGAGTTACGATTTGGCTAGAGAAAAAGACGGTTGTGTCACCTCATCAAAATCAGATAAAAAGCATGATAGCAATTCAGGGAAAGAGAATGTCTTTGCAGGCTTGGTTTGTCAGAGAGTTCTGTTCTATTTTATCATTTTCCATTTCTTTCTGTTCAATTTATTTTAGTTTACAAGCATTTATTCAATACTATCCTCTGCTTTTTATGCTATGTAGGGGAAGTCATGAGATATATCAAAATGAATAAAATGTAAATCATTTCCCCATGAATCTTGCTAGGTTTCCATTTTTGACTGGAATATAAGGAATATACTCTATACACAAAATAGTAAACATAGAAGCAAAGTGTAGTAGCAATGCTAGAGAGTATAACTCAATTATGATTAGGGAACGAAGAGGTCTCATGTAAGAAATAGCACTAGAGTAGCACTTAGTAATGTGTAAGAATTCAACAACCATAATTTAAGAGACAATTGTTGTAAACAGGAGAAATAATAAGCAAAAATGTGAAGAATGCTAGGTATTGAGTGGCTAAAACTTATATTTTGGTGTCATATTGTAAGAATGTGCTTGAAAGGATTGGTTGATAACAGGTGATAACAAAAATACCATTCTGACTGTCAACTTTTGGAAATAAATAATGGTCAAATGTTCTTAAGCAGCAAAGTTATCTGTCCTCATTGTCTTGAGATTGTTTTAAGAGGGTTCAGAAGAGTTTAGGGAAATATATGTATTTTCTTCAATTATTTATTCAATATTTTTCATATAAAATCCAAACAATAGTGCAAATTCCTGACCACTTGGAAATTATATTTCAATGGAAAGTGTAAAACAAATTATATAAATTACATAATATAATACATTACAACTTTTAAAGATAACATAGTATTTGATATTAGAAAAGAGAGTAACAGGTATATAAGTTCTATGAAGAAAAACAAGTGAAAGTAGGTAGAAAGAGCAGAGAGTCTTGCATGGGGATGTGTGATAGTTACATTCAATAGAGCAGTGTTCTCTGAAGAAAAGACATTTGAGCAGATGCATAAATGAAATATGGGACCAGTCTTGACTCTGGAATGAGATTCTTTTTGGCACTGGCACAGCAGAGCCATTACTCTGAGAACAGAGTGGGATTGTGAGTGTCAAGAAGACCAATGAGTTCAGAGTGGGCACAGAAATCTACCTTCAGAGATGGGCAGAAGGCAATGAGGTTGGTGAGGGAGCCAGAGATCACATAGGACCTTGTAGCTATGAAAGAACAATTGGGTTTATTCTGTCTGGGATAGGAAGACTTTGAGAGTTGTAAGCAAGGAACTAGCATGATTTTATTTATTTTCAAAATATTGCTTCATTTTTTAGGTGGATAATTTACTCTAGAGGGACAAGAGGGGGCAGTAGACTGGAAGTAGAAATAACTGGTAGAGTATTAAAGTCAATCAAGAAAGATAAAAAGTATTTAGTTTAAGGTGGTAATAATAGAAACTGGTTGCATTTGGGGATCTTAAGTTTGTGAAAAATTGAATGGGAATAAAATAATAATACGTTATTTGACAAAAATGTAACATAAACAAAGGTAGTGGAAGGAAGTAAAAATAAGTGGTCAGGTATGAAAGTCTCTTTCAACATAAAATAAAAAGAGTTTGGCGTTAGATTTCTGAGGTGTATCAGAGAAGGGTTCACAATTTCTCTAAGATTTCAAGACCAGATGACTGAAAAAATGACAGAGATATTAGCCAACAGAATGAATTGTATTAAATGACAACAACAACAACAAGTTTTGTAGGAAAACAGCCGGGCACAGCTGAAGATGTGTAGAGGGAAGGTTGTGAAGATGATTAACACATAATTGTAAATTTGGGTCTGAGGATCAGGGTGTAGCAGATTATGACCTGTACTTCAGTAACTTATAAATATTGATAAAAATCTAATTCAACAAGTTGGAAAATAAAAGGAACCAAACATGCATTTAAAAATATCAAGAGGAGGTGCCTTGTTAGCACAATAGGTAACGCTTCAGTCTCATAAAAATATCTAGAGGAAGGATACCTCTGTGGCTCAGTCTATTAAACTTCTGCCTTTGGCTCAGGTCATGATCCCAGGTCCTGGTATCAAGTCCCACATTTGACTTCTTGCTCAGCAGGGAACCTGTTTATCCCTCTGCCTGCCACTCCCCCTGCTTGTGCTCAATCTCTCTCTGATAAATAAATAAATAAAATCTTCAAAAAAAAAAAAGTCAAGAGGAGACAGTTACATCAGAATATGATAGAATAGTATATCCCTATATTCTTCCCCCAGCAGAAACACTGACTTCATTTTAATAAAGAACAAGAATGCCTTTATGTCAGTTCTAAATTCAGGAAAGAGATTGCAGTAACCTAGTGGAACACAGAAACAAGAAAAAGTGCATTACAAAAAGTGGAAATATAAGTCCACTTTACCTGCATTATCCATCTTCCAACCAGGCACAGCAAGGCTGAAATAGATTCCCATGTATCATGAATTGTCCTCTGAAGAAGAGAGACAAGGCCCACCTATTGATCAAGTCACCAGGCTTGCTATCCTGGGAACCACTTAATCAGGTTCATCTGTGGCCCCTGGCCTAATGTAAAAAGTTTCCATGTAAATGGTAACCAAAAGAGAGCAGAGTATTTATATCTGACAAAATACATGTTAAGTCAAAAACAGTCACAACAAATAAAGTCTTTACAAATAATAAAATAGTTGATTCAGCAGAAAAATATAATAATTATGAATGTATATGTTCTCAACACCAAAGAATCTAAATATATAAAACAAACATTGACAAATCTGTTAAAAGAAAAACAATACAATAATAGATTTCAATATCAAAATTTCAAAGAAGTATAGATGATCCAGATAGAAAATCAATTAAAAAAAAAAGCAAACTTGAGTGATGTTATGGACCAAAAGGACCTAACAGACATATAAAACATTCTACCTAATAGCAGCAGAATACACATTCTCAAGTGCATACAGAACAGTCTACAGGATGAATCGCATTCTAGGTCACAAAATAATACATAATAAATTTAGGAAGACTAAAATCATTCCAAATATCTTTTTCAAACAAAATAGAATAAAACTAAAAATCAATAACAAAAGAAAAACAGGAGACCTCACAAATATATGGAAGTCAAATAACACACTAATGAACAACATTGGGCCAAAGAAGAAGTCAAAGGAGAAATTAGAAAATATTATAAGACAAACAAAAACAATACAACATATACCAAAACTAGTAGTATACAGCAAAATCATGACTAAGGTTTATAGCAATAAACACTTATGTTAAAAAAAAGGAAAAAAGATCTCAAATAACCTCACTTTATAACTCAAAGAACTATTTTAGAAAAAGCTTAAGCCAAAGTTAACAGAAGGAAGAAACTACTAAAGATCAGAGCAGAAACAAATGAAATAGAGAATAGAAAAAACAGAAAAAAAAAAAAAATCAATGGGGTATTATGCCTCCATCAGAAGAGATGAATATCCAACTTTTTTATCAACATGGACGGGACTGGAAGAGATTATGCTGAGTGAAATAAGTCAAGCAGAGAGAGTCAGTTATCATATGGTTTCACTTAGTTGTGGAGCATAAGGAATAACACAGAAGACATTGGGGGGTGGAGAGGAGAAGTGAGTTGAGGGAAATTGGAGGAGGAGACAAACCATGAGAGACTGTGGATGCTGAGAAACAAACTGAGGGTTTTGGAGGGTAGTAGGTGGGGATTGGGTAAGCCTGGTGGTGGGTATTATGGAGGGAATGTATTGCATGGAGCGCTGGGTGTGGTGCATAAACAATGAATTCTGGAACACTGAAAAGAAATAAAATGAAAAAAAAAACTGATTAAAGAGTCATAAGACAACTTTAAAAAAAAATCAATGCACTAAGAATTGGTTTCCTGAAAAGATAAACAAAATTGGAAACTTTTAACTAGACTACCCAAAAAACCAGAGCAAAAACTCAGTTAAGTGAAATCAGAAATGAAAGAGGAAGGCACCTGGCTTGCTCAGTCAGTTAAGCACCTGCCTTCAGCTCAGGTCATGATCCCAGGGTCCTGGGATTAAGCCTCACATCCAGCTCCCTGCTCAGCAGAGAGCCTGCTTCTTCCTCTCCCTCTGCCTGCCACTCTGCCCACTTGTACTCTCTATCTCTCTGCCAAATAAATAAAATCTTTTTAAAAAAATGAAATGAAAGAGGGGAAATTGCAACTGATGGCAGAGAAATAAAAAGCACATAAGAGACTAATATGAAAAATTATATGCCAACAAGTTGGACAACCTAAAAGAAATGGATAAATTACTAAGAACATACAAATTACCAAGACTAAGAAGAAATAGAAAACCTGACAGAAAAATAATGGATAGTGTGATTAAATATGTAATCTAAAACCTCCTAACAAAGGAAAGTTCAGGACCATGATGACTTCATCGATGAATTTTATCAAACATTGAAAGAAGAATTAATATCAATCCTTATTAAACTATTCCTAAAGACAGATGAGGAGGGAACACTTCCACATTCAATGAAGCCAGTATCACCCTGATACCAACAACATACAATAATGTCATAATAAAAGAAAACTATAGGTCAATGTCCACATGAACATGGGTGTAGCAATCTTCAACAAAATATTAACAAACCGAATTCCACAGCATATCAAAAAGATCATACACCATAATAAGCTGGGATAATTCAATATCTGTAAAGCAATTAAGGTGATACATCACATTAGCAAAATAAAGGATAAAATCATATGATCATCTCAATAGATACCTCCTTTTTTGTGAAAAAATCACAAAATTTAGCACTCATTCACAATAAAGTTGTCAACAAATGAGGTGTAAAGGAACTTATCTCAACATAATAAAAGCTGTATATGACAAGCCCACAGTTAAGATCACACTCAATAATGAAAAATTGAAAGATTGAAAGCTTTTCCTTTAATATCTGGAATAAGGTAAAGATACCCACATTCCACCTTTTCATTAAATAATACTGGGTATCTTACCCAGAGCAATTAGGCAAGAAAAAGAAATAAAAGAGATCCATATTGGAAAGGAAGTAGAACTATCTTGGTGGATGATGTGATAATATATGTAGAAAACCCTAAAGACTACCCAAAAAACTGTTATGATTAATATATTCAGTTAAAGTTGAAGGATACAAATCAATGCACAAAAATCAGTTGAGTTTCAACACTCAAAGAACTATTAAATTAAGAAAATAATCACATTCACCATAACATCCAAACAAATAAACTATTTAGGAACAAACTTAGCCAGGGAGGTAAAATATTTGTAGATTAAAAACTATAAACCACAGTTAAAAGTAATTGGCAACACAAATAAATAGAAAGAAATCCCTTATGCCCATTAGGATAGCTTTTTTTTTTCTTTTAAAGATTTTATTTATTTATTAGACAAAGAGTGAGAGATCACAAGTAGACAGAGAGAGGGAAGCAGGCCCCCTGCTGAGCAGAAAGCCCGATGCAGGACTGGATCCCAGGATCCTGAGATCATGACCTGAGCGGAAGGCAGAGGCTCATCCCACTGAGCCACCCAGGCGCCCCTAGGATAGCTTTTAATAAGTAAATGAATGAGTGAATGAATAATTTAAGATGATAATTAATCAATCAATAATTTAGAAAAGAGAAGATCTTCAAACTGTTTTTCACAGTAATTGCACCGATTTACAATCCTACCAAGAGTACACAGTGTTCCCTTTTCTCCACATTCACTCCAACACTTTGTTTCTTGTCTTTTTGACACTAGTATTTCTGATTGGTGTGAGGTCATATCTCATTTTGGTTTTGATTTGCATTTCCTTGATGATTAGTGATGTTAAGTATCTTCTCATGTGTCATGGGTCTACTGGCCATTTGTATTTCTTTGGAAAATTGTCTATTTCGGTCCTCTATCCATTTTTAATAAGATTATTTTTGTTGTTCTTGAGTCATATAAAGTTCTTTATATATTTTTGATCCAGTAGTCCCACTACTGGATATTTACCTTAAAAAAATGAAAACTCTAATTTGAAAAGATATATGAACTCCTATGTTCACTGCAGCATAATTTACAATATCCAAGATATGGAAGCAAGCTATGTGTCTGAAAAATGATTGGATAAAGAAGAATGGGTAAAAGAAGACTCTGTGTCTGTGTGTGTGTGCGTGTGTGTGTGTGTGTGTGTGTGTAATATTAGTCAGCATAAAAAAGAATGAGATCTTGCCACTTGCAGCAACATGGATGGACCTAGAGGATAGCATGTTAAGTGAAGTAAGTCAGGTAGAGCAAGACAGATACCACATGATTTCACTTACATGTGAAATCTAAAGATAAAACAAGTGAACAAACAGAGACTCATAGAGAGAAAACTGGTAGTTGCCAAAAGGGAAAGGATGGGCAAAATAGATAAAGGTGATGAAGAGGTACAAACATCCACTTATAAAATAAATAAGTCATGGGGTTCCTGGGTGGCTCAGTGGGTTAAGCCTCTGCCTTCGATCTAGGTCATGATCTCAGGGTCTTGGATTGAGCCCCACATCAGGCTCTCTGCTCAGCAAGGAGCCTGCTTCCCCCCCCACTTTCTCTCTCTGCCTGCCTCTCTGCCTACTTGTGATCTCTCTGTCAAATAAATAAATAAAATCTTTTTTAAAAAATTTAATAAATAAGTCATGAAGATGAAAAGTACAGCATAGGGAATACAGTCAATAATATCATAATAACCTGGTACAGTGACAGATGGTAACTACACTATCATGATGAGCATAGCATAATGTCAAATCACTATGTTGTGCATCTGAAACTAATACAACATTGTATGTCAACTAAACATCAATGATAAAACAATTTTAAAAGATAACAAGTATTGTTGAGGTGTAGAGAAAAGGGAATCCTGGGTACTCTTGTTGGGAATATAAGTTGGTACATTCACTATGGAAAACAGTATAAAGCCTTCCCCATTTTTTTTTAATGACTGCCATATGATCCAGGAAACCCATTTCTTGTTATATATGCAAAATAACTGAAATCAGGATCTTGAAGAGCTAGCCACATTCCCTTGTTCATTCTATATATTATACACACACACACACACACACATATAATATATAATTCTATAATAGTAACACTATTCACAATAGTCAAGACATGGAAGCAATAATAATAATAATAAAGTGCATCAGTGAATGAATGGATAAGGAAAATGTGATTTTATATATATGAGTGTATACACACACACACACACACACACACACACACACACATATATATGCCAAATAAAATATATCATTCAGTCAAAAAAAAAAAAAGGAATCCTACCATTTGTGACAACATGGGTGAACCTGGAGAACACTGGGCTTATAAAATAAGCCAGATACGGAAGGATAAATATTACATGAATCCACTATGTAAGGAACTTAAACTAGTTGAACTTATAGGACCAGAAATTAGAGTGATGTTGCTAGGAGCTATGGGGCTATGGGGAGATGGAAATGGGGAGGTATCAGTCAAAGAGTAAAAAGTTTCAGTTATGCAAGATGAATGAGTCCTAGAGATCGACTATTAAACATAATGACTATAATTAATAAACCATATTATTATTCTTAAAAAATTTGTTCTGAGGGTAGATCTTAGAATAATAACAATAATAATAATTAAAGAGGACAGGAGGAAACTTTTGTAGGTGATGGATATGTTATGTCATAGATTGTGTGGATGGTCTCATGGATATGCAGTTGACCATTGATCAATGCTGGAGTTCAGGTGCCAACCACTCCCATAGTCAAAAATCTACACATAACTTTTGACTCCCCATAACCTTAGTACTAATAGCCTACTGTTGATAGGAAGGAAGCCTTACTGATAACATAAATAGTTGATTAACACATATTTTATATGCTATCTGTATTCTCACAATAAAACAACCTAGAGGAAAAAATTTAAGAAAATTATTAGGAAGAAAAAGTACATTTACATTACAGTATTATATTAAAAAAATCCACTTATAAGTGTGCCTACATAGTCCAAACCCATGTTCAAGTATCAGCTGTATACTTATTTCCAAAATCATCAGATTGTATGCCATAAATATATACATCTTTTTTTTATGTCAATAATACTTTAGGAAAGTGGCTTAAAAAAAAGAAGAATAGGAGCTGATCCAAAAGAATATATTGGACTATTCTTTAATTGAACCAAGAAGTATAATTCTATTTAAGAAACTGTGAGAAATCTTTGGGGGAAGGGACTATAACAAAGAAACTTTGGAGTTCAAAGTTCATTTCTTTATAGTAATAGATTACCTCAGAATGTGGGAAATTTTCCATTTATTTCATTGGGTTAGATTTGAGAAATGATTGCTTCTGAGAATGTTCCTAATTGATCTGTGAATATATCTATCATACAAAAGAGCTTTAGACAATTGACTATCTTCTTGTTCTTCAAATGTTTCTCCTTCGAATATCATTCCTTTTTGATATACTAACTGATCACAGAAAAGACATATTGGAGCATCTGATCTGGTGATATAACTTAAAAGTGGGCAGAATGATTAGTAGTGGTTGAGTGTAGCAGCAATTACTTACACAGAGCAGATTTCCGTATTTTTTAAGCTTTACTGAGGTAAAATTGACATACAAAATTGTAATATATATAAAGTGTACAACATGGTGATTTGATATATGTATAAATTGTTAAAGGATTTTCCCATTTATTTAATTAACACACCATCACATCATATATTTATCCCCCTCTCTGTTGGTAAGAACATTTAAGTTCTATTCTTAGCAAATTTCTATTATACAATATAGTGTTATCAACTATAGTCACCATCTGACACATTACTCAAACCTTATTTATCATATAACTGGATGCTTATACTCTTTTACCAATTTTCCCTATTTCTGCCACATCACTAATCATCAGAAAAATGTAAAAACCAAGAGGAGATATCACATCACACCTGTTCGGAAGGTTATTAACAAAGAGATAAGAAATAAATGCTGGTGAGGATATGGAGAAAAGGGAGCAGTATACACTGTTTTTGGAGATGTAAACTGGTTAGAACACTATGAAAAATGGTATGGATTTCCCTCATAAATTAAAAATAGAACTAGGATACCATCTAGCAATTCTACCTCTTGGGTATGTGTTCAAAGGAAAGAAATAATTGTCTTAAGGAGATGTCTGTACTTCTGCATTCAGTTTAGTTTATGCATAATAGCCAAGGTATGGAAATCACTTGTGTCCATCAATGGATAAATGGATCAAGAATATTATACAGCCACAAAAAAAGGACATCCTGTCATTAACAACATGGAGGGCAGGGTATATGCTGGGCATTATGATAAATGAAATAAACCAAAAAAGATAAATACTTCATGGAAATGTTTATATGGCCAGGGGAGTCAAAAATCAGATTTGCGCATTTTAGTTAAACTCAAAGTTAAAGATTACCCCCATCTACTTCTAGTGTAAGTGATTTTGTACTGTAGTTGTTATAAAGCTTTAAGAAATGCTCTCCTAACGTTCGTCACAGAGAAAAATTGTCTCAGAACTTTACTATTATAGTGAGACTATTGTGGCATGGATATTGAAGTGGTGTAATTTGCTTTGCTATCACCTGCAGATATCTTTGGAACTAAACTTAAAGAACTCTTTCATTTGATATAGCCACCAGAAGAAGTGTGTGTTATAAGTTAAGAAGAAATGGAGGTATGAGAGAAAAGGTACATTGAGATAGAGCAAGGAGAAAATAGGTAAAGTAATATAAGGTATATATTCAAATTTTATGTGGCTTATAACAAATGATCTTTTTGAAAGTAAATAATTTATGTATCCATTTCAGCCAGACTTAGTATCCTAACCAATTCTAAACTTTAAAGAATGCTTAAAATGCTGCTCAGAGTGTTTTAAAATTCTATTACCTGCAATGATGAGCAGAACAACAAACAAAGTAATAGTATATAGGGCAACAAAGAAAGTGAAGGCAATGATCTAGAGAAGGAAGATAAGAGGCAGCTTACATTCATTTAAGGTTATTTACTGATCCATGGCAAGGTGAAGACTTTAATGAGAGACTCATCATAAATCAACCATCCCAAAGAGCTAGAGCTTCACTGAAAAGTTGAGTAGCAGACATAAACCTTGTTCCCTCACCCCATGTTCAGTGTACTCTTAGGAAAATTGCTTATCTTGTACCTTGATGCTGAACAGATGGAAAATCCCATTCATGAAAATTGCTTATGGTACACATTACCTCTCTAATATATTATACTACCATTCGTTAAACATTAATTCTCCTATATTATTCTATGTACAGTGGACTTTGGCATTACCATTGACTCTGACATTGTCATGGGACTCTATTTGACCAGTGGAAAATGAGAAGAGGTGTGGCAACTGTGAAGCTCTTTATCTCCACCAGAACTACATGATCCAGTGTCAATACTCCTTCAGACTAGGCACAAGATAAAGAAGACATGTTCAGGCATCTGAACCTGACCTATCACCTGTTGCTGAGCATTCGAGAACTTTAAGATTATAAGAAAGCGATAAATTATTATTGTTCATAAACCACTGAATTTATAAGACATTTCAAATTCATCATTACAGAAATGACTAATAAATATTCTTATAGATTTACAATCTGAAATCTCACTCTCTAGTCAGTCTGAAAGTCTCAAGCTGAAAATTTAGTCTAAAGTTATCTCTAATAAGTGATGCCTGAAGAAGCAAGAAATAATCTTTTCTAAATAGCTCATAGTTATCTTTATACCCAAAGTATTATAGAAAAAGCTTCTAGGAAAATGAGCAACTTAAAGCAAAAAGTGCACATGCACACAAACATCCATGCACAGATGGAAACAAGATACCACGAACAACAATCACTCATCAGACACAGAATATTATATAATTATGTTTTATTTTTAAAAATAACTTTACTTGAAGTAAAATTTACATAAAATAAAGTACTCCCATTTTAATTGCTCTGTTCAGTTAGTTTTGGCAGATGTATTCAATCACATTAACATGATCACAAATGATATAGATTATTTCCTTCATTCAAACAGTTACATGTGCCACTTTATGCTCACTTTCCCCTTCAAATCTGGCCCTAGACAACCACAGGCCTTCCTTTGTCACTATTGGGGAGATTCACTTTTCCTAGAATTTCATATCAGTGGTATTATAAAATATGTTCTTTGTGGTCTGGATGTTTTCATTCAGCATGTTTTTGACTTTCGTCCATGTTATGATGTTAATTATGTATCCTTCTTTATTTCCCAATAGTGTTTCATTATATGGACAAACATCAATGTGTCTCATGGAAATATATTGGACATTTTGTCCAGGCTTTTGGCTATCATGAGTAAAACTTCCAGAAACATTCATGTTGCAGTCTTGGTAAAGTCAAATATTTTCATTTCTTTTGGGTAAATACCAAGAAATGGAATTACTGGGTCTTATGGTAGTCATGTGTTTAATATTACAAGAAATCACCATACTATTTTCCAAAGTAATTATACCATTTATATTTCCACAGCAATGTATGACACTTCAATTGCTTAATCATCTTGCAAATACTTGGTGTTGTCAGTGTTTATATTTTGTTTGGCTTTCTCATTTACATTTCCCTAATAACTAAAGATGATGAGAAAAATTTTCAAATTCTTATTGTTTATTTGTGTACCTTTTTTATATAGTTTTTATTCAAATATTTTGTACATTTTTATTTTTGTTTTCTTCTCATTGGAGTTGGTGGGGTTCACTGTATAGTATGGATACAAATTTTTTTCAGATTATTTCTATTGCAAATATCTTCCACTAATATGTACCTACTTTTCTGTGTGTTCTTAATGCAGTCATTGTAGGAAAAGCTTTAATTTAGTTAAAGCCCAATTCATCTTTACTTTCAAATTTTATGAATCTTATTTTTTCCTCCTGTTTTCGAAGTCATTGACTATCTAAGATCACAAAGATGTTATCCTAGACTTTTTTCATACTTCTTTTATAGTTTTAGCTTTTATATATAGGCTAATAATAGTTTACAAGTTAATTTTATATGGAAAGTAAGGTAAGGTTTGATAAAAAGAAAAGAAGAAGAAGAAGGCATGAACAAGTAGTTGTACCACAGTTTGTTAAAAAGTTTTCTCTTTCTCTGATAAATTCATCTGATACATTTAAAGGAAAATTATATATATTTGCCTTAGTGTAGACTTTTTTTCCACTAATTATCATTAAAACATCTATCCTTCAGCAAATAACACAATTCTTTTTTTTTCATTTTTTATTTATTTTAATTTTTTTAGATTTTATTTATCTATTTGAGAGAGACATAGTGAGTGAGGGAGAGAAGGATCAGAGGGAGGGGCAGAAAGAGAGGGAGAAGCAGACTTCCTGCTGAGCAGGGAGCCAGTCATAGGGCTTGATCCCAGAACTCTGGGATCATGACCTGAGCTGAAGGCAGACTCTTAACTGACTGAGCCACCCAGGCACCCCCAGGAGCACACTTCTTGATGAATATATTTGCAGAATAAATCTTGGAATTACATAATACATGTCTTCAAAATGTGTGTGAGTGTATGTGTGTGTTCTAGAGAGAACTTTTGTGTACAGGAGAGGGGCAAAAGGAGAGGGTGAAAGAGAATCTTAATAATGCTCCATGCTGAGTGCAGAGCCTCACCTGACACAAGGCTTCATCTCATGACCTGAGCTGAAATCATGTCAGATGCTTAGCAAACTGAGCCACCTAGCTACCGCCGAATGCATTTTTTTTCCAAAATAATTGAGATTAATCTAAATGTTTTACCTTTCTGTGTGAACTGGAAGTTCTTTTTACATTTCTTTAAAAACTTCTTTGGGACTTTGATTGAATCTTGTTGAATTTAGAGAACAAATTAGTAAGAACTGACTTAACCATCTTTAATTGCCCAACCAATGGACAGAGCTAATCTCTCAATTTATTTGTATCATTAATTTCTCTCAGCAGGACTATGCAGTTTTCAGTGACAATGTCTTGCACGTATTTTGAAAAAAAAAAAATCCTAAGTATCTCATGTTTTTAATACCATCATAAATGGTAATTTTAAATTTCCCTTTCCAACTCTTTACCTCAAGCATATAGAATTAAATTTAAGATGTACTCCATACATTATCATCAGCGTTGATTTCACAGGCCTGTAAAATTATTAGCAAATCCATTCTTACAACATATTTCAAAAGATAATACTTGTCTCTGATAATTCAGAGCAAAAAACATGTATACTGGCTTCACCTTGCACATTTGACACATCCATTCCAGTGTCTGAACTGGTTCTCTGTACCTTCTGATGGAATGATAACATAATGACTGGATTCCCACCAGGACCTGTGTTTATGATATTGATTTGGACCCTGAAAATGAACAGGTAAATGGGTTGTTCTAAACAGTGTCCATCTTCAAAAAGCTACTTTGAATGTTGGCCAGTGTCTATCCAGCCCTACTGTCACTTAGGAAATACAGGGAAGTCAACAGAAGTCAGCCACTGCTTGGAAGATCTTCTAAAATAGTGTGAGTTTCCTCCAGGAGCCTTTCTTTGGCTCCTTTTATATGTTATAATTGATTTATCTTCTTGATGGGTTGATTCCTTAATCATTATGTAGTCCATCCTTCTTTGTCCATTGTTAGAACTCAGCTTTAAAAAAATAGTAGAAGAATTAAAACTTTAGAGCAAGGACTTCAAAATAGTAAAAAAAAAAAAAAAAAAGAAAGAAAGAAAGAAAAAAAAGGCTGATCAAATAAATATCATTAGAAACCAGGGAAATCAAAATTAAAATTTGACATATAATTTCATAGCCATGCAATTAACACATTTAAGAGGTCTAGAATATCAAATGTTTACAAATATATGCAAAAAAGAATAGCATTAATACACAGCAGGGTAAGGAGTAAGTTAAGAAACGTGCCTTGCATAATAGTTTGGTAACTTCTAGTGAAGTGGAGCAATTGCACTTATGAGTATTTAGTTTAGATAAATTCATTCATGTACACATTATTGGACATGCAATAGAATGTAGTGTAAGTAAGAGACTAGGAACATCCCAATATCCATCAAAACTAGAATAAAAAAGTAATCATGGTATATGAATTTAGAAGAATAATTTTCAGGATTGAAAATTAATGAACTATGGTTATACAGAGCAACAAGTAAGAAGGTATAAATTGTAGGAGAATATATACATTTGATTCAATTTATATAAAGTTTAAAGCCAGAAAATACCTAATAATGTGTACTTCATGAAAGATACATAAGTGAAAAGTTCTGAAAATAAAAACAGAAGAATTATAAGGAAAATAAGAATGATGTTTAATCTTGGTGGAAAGAGAAGACATATTATTAGAAAAAAGGACTCAGGGCTCCTGGATGGCTCAGTCATTAAGCATCTATCTGCCTTTGGTTTGGGTCAGGCTCCAGGGATACTAGAATCAAGCCATGTATCCAGCTCCCCACTCTGCAGGAAGACTGCTTCTCCCTCTCCCACTCCCCATGCTTGTATTCCCTCTCTCAATGTATCTCTCTCTCTCTGTCAAATAAATAAATAAAAATCTTTTAAAAAAGAAAAGAAAAGAAAAGAAAAAAGAAAGAAAAGAAAAGAAAAGAAAAGAAAAGAAAAGAAAAGAAAAAATGTACTCACCAGGATAAAGGGGCTTGCAAGTTATAAATAATATTGTGTATCTTAATTTGGATCTTCTGCCCTTTGGTGTTCATTTTGCTGCTATTAACTGAACTCCAGGATGGAAAAAATTTGGCAAATTTAGAACCTTTTAAAATATAAATTTGGAGTTTGAAATTGAACTCAAATATTGTATGTTTCAATTCCATTTGTTACTAGAGAAAAATCAATTCCTGTTTCAAGAGGAAACAGTTCAAGAAGAAAGAAATGTTTCTGCTAACATTCCATGAGCATTTAAAACATTCTACTTAAATATATATATACACACACATACATACATACATACATACATACATTTGATGAATTAAGTGTGATGATTATAAAACTCAAAATATTTAGATTGGATCTAAAAAAAAAATTGGTTTTAAGACTAAGTCATCTGTGACTTAACTGAGGTCCAGCAGTTGCCAATACTTGAAGACAAATGACAACGGAAGGGAGAAAATAAACATTTTAGATTCCAATTGACATTTCTAAGCTTTATTCTCTTAATCATCAAGGAATAATAGACTATAACACATGTTAAATATACTGCCATATCTTTCTGAAGAAAATTATTTTGAGATTTAATATCAACAAGAATACTCAATTGTCAGAATACAAATTGAACAGAAAAAGTAATTTCAATCAGCAAATAATTTTAGAGAAATTAAGAAAATTTCAGTCATTCTCATTCTAAGGAATGCATCATAAATTTAAAAAATCAAAGATTCCTTCTAGTAATTATATTGATTTTCCCAATATATTCATCCCTGCTTCACAATATTTTCAATATACGCCCCCCAAAAAGGAGTTTTAACAATGACTCATTCTCTGAAACTTGAGATATAGCACTCTTAAAAACGCTGTGTAGATAGATCTGCAAGGCATATACAGGTCATACTTATAAAATAAGTTATGACCTAAAGGCTGAAGAAAAATTATAACCCAGAAGGGAAAACAAAGTTGATAATGATCAGTGAAGGAGAACTGAGCTGCAGATCCAATGTGAGAATTCTAGTTCTAAAACATTAAGTTACAGGACTGATCAAGGGAAAAATATTACAACATATACAAACATAGCAAGTTAAGACTATAGAGAAATTAATCTTACTGGATGCTGAGTACCTAGTCCAGGAATGAGCCAGCTCACGATAACACATAAGGTCAGGATTCATCTCAAATATTGTTAATGTAAAATGGAACGTGGCTCTTAATGAACTATCATGTAGTGATCACCTCTTAGTGCAATGATCCATGTTAGATTTCAGATACACAAGTACAAAACTCAGACTTTGCCTTCAAAACTGTCATGGATTGCTTGAAAAATAATTTCTCTCATTCACAAAATAAAAATTAATAGAATAAATAAGAGCTAATATACTAAGTGAGTTGAAATTTAAATAAAAGTTCTAACTCATTCTGGGCTTGAGGGTGAAAAAGAAAAAAGATATGAGCCTTGAGGTACAAACGTAATGGTGTCTACAGATGAAGATTATGGAAGTCATTACTACTTAGAGTATATATGGTACAAAGGCAAGAAGATAGGAGAAAAAGTGTCCAGAAATGGGGCATGAACAGAAGGAGGGGTAACATTTTTGGAAAATGGCAGATGATAAGCATTATAAAATAGAAAGGCCCAAAGCATGAAGGTTTTTGTATGAAACTTCACAGTCTTTAAAATTCATTTTGAAAGGAATGTGGAACCCTGGATAAATTTATGTAGGAAAGTAAAATAATTGAATTTTAATGCCAAAGAGACCATTCCATCTGAAATATGATTAATGGATTAGTATTCTGGGACACTAAAAGATAGAGAAAAATTTAAAGAGAAATGGACAAATTTGTCTCCAACAAGAAAGAATGTGCTCTTCAAAAAAGATGGAATAATTAAACATATTTTTTAACTAAATTTCAAAGGAAAAATCAATAGAATCTAGTGACAGTTTAGATGGGATGAGAGAAAAGATGAAGTAAGGGATGATTTCAAGATTCTGGCTCTCTTGACAAAAAATTTAAACATATTTTTCCACTCTTCCCCATTGGATATGCTGCCCTCACTTCATTTAAGAAATAGTCCCATATAAGACTTCACTCAGTAAAGTATACAATATGATGGACTAGGGGAATTGGGACTCAGAAGTCTTCAAACATTACAGTCAATGGGTGCAATGTATTCCAGGACTCACAGAAGACTACCGCTAATGTCATTATCACGTTTCATCCCTGCTTCTAGGCTAATGTGCTAGACATTAAACAGAGCCAGATTTTCTAAGACTGCATTCACGGTAATGAACTGCTAACACAGGGGCACAGTCAGCTAAGCATCTGACTCCTAGGGTCAATTCCTGTCATGATCTCGATGTCAGGAGATCAAGTCCCGCATTGGGCTCCAGGTGCACAGCATGGAATCTGCTTGAGATTCTCTCTCCTTCTCCCTCTGTCCCTTCCATTCATGTTCTCTCTCATTCTCTCTCTCTAAAATAAATAAATAAATAAATAAATCTTTTAAAAAATGAAATAAAATTGCTGACCTATTGTATGTCACTCATTGTTCTAAACTCTTTATATCTATTAACATATTTAATCCTCCATATTCCCTACTAGATTAATACTATTATTGTCTCCACTTGACAGGAGGCACCGAAAGCATGTGAAATTCCCAAAACTCTCCCAAGAACACGTGATTGCTATCAGGATGCAAATCCAACCAACTAGGCTTCAGTGTTCTTTCCCTAATTTGTATACTTGACACCTTTGTTTCATTGGGATATTTTCTTGTCAAAGAAAATCATAATCTGTAGAAATTATATAATCATGACCATACAGGTAGTAGGAAACTTCATGACTCTTGAACTATCAGTAACAGCTTTAATTTGTTTTTGTTTGTTTTCAGCTTATTGGTGAAATTTTGCTCAGTATATTTAATAAATGTAGTTTAAGTGTAATCAGACATTTGAAGCTGAATACATCATTCACATTAAAAGTGGAGAGGAAAGGTAGCTTGTGTTCAAAGAAATACACTTGCATAAACTGGAAAAGTCAGTAATTGCTAGGTGTTACACATTTGAATGTAAGTGAACTTCGCACCACAAAAAGTCATTTCCAGCTGGCGACAAAGTGGTTCTCCTATGCCTGTATTTGTACAGAATCAAACTAGTAGAAACCGACAACCCCAGGGAGACTTGAATACCTCTTTTATTTTGTTTTTGTAACAGGGACCCCATGAATTGTATGCACTCCCTCTAAACTGAGATGAATTCCGCAGACCTTGACGCAGCAGAGTTAGAATGTTTACAGATTTATTCCAATTGTACTTACGTCTCATAGTGGGAAAATGTCTTAGAAAATAGAGGGAAGCAGCTTGTTGGGGAATGCGACATTGGTCTGATGGGTCTTCAGCAATTTGATTGTTTTTCTCAACTTGTATTTTTAGGAATAGCCCTCAACATGTTTTCCAGGTCTTCTGTCTGAATTTCCAGGCTTCGGAAATAACTTATCATTCAGTTTTCAGTAGTGCTTTCACAGAAAGGAAGTGTTAATAAATGACTAGAAAGTGCTCTCAGATCAATGCGGACAAATGTTTCTCTCTCACTACTCAGTAAAAATGATGCACTCTTCTTAAGTGATCTCATTCCATTATTTGAAGAGATAAGTTTTAATCCACTTCTGAGAGGGATGGAAATTTTGGTGTGATGCAAAAGATAGAAATACAGTGGAGAAGGGAGATAGACACTGAAGAAAAGCCGCCTACAGGCACATTTGTGTTTGCCACATACCCAGCACTCTTGAAGTCAGTTTCTTAATTCGGCAGCGTGTGGTAATTCAGCCTCTAAGAAGGCTGATACTGAATTTTTTTTTTAATTTTTATTTATTTATTTGACAGACAGAGATCACAAGCAGGCAGAGAGGCAGGCAGAGAGAGGGGAAGGGAAGCAGGCTCCCCGCTGAGCAGAGAGCCCGATGTGGGGCTCGATCCCAGGACCCTGAGATCATGACCTGAGCCGAAGGCAGAGGCTTAACCCACTGAGCCACCCAGGCGCCCTGATACTGAATTTTTATCTGACAAAATAGACCCAGAGGTCTGCTTCACTGTTCTTGAGGAAAAATATAGCTTGAGGAATCATTGCATTCCTAAGTAGATTTGAGAAATTCCAGGTTGAAAAGATCGAAGTGACAATTTCACTTAGCATGTTTTGTAAATGACTGGCATAATAAATGAAATCACGATTTTATTTTGTTTATAACTTTCCACAAGTTTTTTTTGAAATCTTGACATCACAGTTTTACATAGATTTCTGCAATCAATATCAAATGTCTTTAATAGAAAATTTTGACATTTTTGAAGTCTCTATAAAGTATGAGAGCTACCAGCTGTAAAATCTTATTACCTTTTTGCTGTTCCTCATTCAGATGCATAAGTTTTGGCTTTTAAGAGACTTGTCTGTGAGAGTGAGACTAATTTTGAACCAGAAAGAGGTAATAAACATATCAGTGCTAGAAGATGCATTTAGGGTCACTGTTGGAAAAAATGGACTCCAGACATGCCATTTTAGATAAAATATTATCTCACTAAAACCAAACGTAGAAGAACTATTCAGACATTCTCTTTGTAAAAAGATTTCACTTTCAAGAATACATGGCTGGTTCAGTTGGTGGAGAGTGAGACTCTTGATCTCAGGATTTTGAGTTCCAGCCCCATGTTGGGTGTAGAGATTACTTTAAAAATATAAAATCTTTAAAGAAAGGTCCCACTTCCTCACAAAATAAAATAATATAGTGTATGTTTAATTAAAATAAGTTTACATTAGGGGTGCCTGGGTGCCTTAGTCGGTTAAGTGCCTGACTTGGCTCAGGTCATGATCTCAGGATCCTGGGATCCAGCCCTGAGTTGAACTCCATGCTCAGCAGGGAGTTTGCTTGTCCCTCTCCCTTTCCCCCTACCCCTCTCTCTCCACTCTAGCTCTCTCTGTCTCTTATTCAAATAAATAAATAAAATCTTTAAAAAATAAAATAAAGTTACGTTATTCATTCATTCAGGAGACATTTACTAAGTATTTCTCATTTATTATCTAAGACTATGTCTTGGATTAAAAAAATAAAATCTTTCTATAACGGTGACCAAGTAGATTCTTAAATATATAAAATATTAATTATAATACAAAGTAGAATATGACAAATGACATTACAGAAATATTAAAGGTTCTATGTATGTCTCAGGAAGGGAGAATCATCCTTGGAGGCTTTCAAATGTTAAGAAATTACACTGAATCAGGAAATTAAATTAAAATAAGAGCTTATCTAACAGAATAAAAAAGATAGAGGAGTGATTTAAGCTCTGCTTGTTTAAGACATAAGGTGTGTTTTTATTACAAAGGATGGTTAGTATCATAAGGAAAGGTGAATATCAGACTTTCAGGAACAGAATGAGGAAGTTGAACTTGATAAAGAATGAAAAGCCACTATATGTATGTACATATGTATGTGTGTGTGTGTATGTATATATTGCACTGTGAAAATATTTGATAAAGATCATAATATTAAGGAAATTAATTCAGTAAATATCTAATAAATAGTGGAATTGGATGGGAAAAAGGGAGACATAAAGTATATGATTGATGAGTAATATTCATGTATTATTAAAAAATAATTACTTTTCACTTCTGCATTCAATCATCTATCACTTTCTAATTTTTTTTTTTTTAATATAATGCTTTTAGGGATACTTGGGTGGCTCAGTGGATGAAGTGTCCAACTCTTGATTTTTGGCTCAGGTCATGATCTCAGGTTTGTGAGACTGAAGCCTACATGAGGCTCTGTGTTCAGCACAGAGTTTGCTTGTCCCTCTCCCTCTGCTTCTCCTTCAACTTGCGCACACATTCTCTCTATCTCTAAAGTAAATAAATGAAATCTTTAAAAATATATATATAAAGCTTTTAAATATATGATTATATGTGCATAAGAAACCTACAATGATAAAGCTAAGAATCATGTTATCTATAAAATTGTGTTATTCAATATATTTCTTCCTCATTAATTAATTAGACTTTTGACTAAATCATTAGAATTAGAATTGTGCAGGGGCGCCTGGCTGGCTCAGTGGGTTAGGCCTCTGCCTTCAGCTCAGGTCATAGTCTCAGGGTCCTGGGATCGAGCCCCACATTAGGCTCTCTGCTCAGCAGGAAGCCTGCTTCCCTCTCTCTCTCTCTGACTGCCTTTCTGCCTACTTGTGATCTCTCTCTGTCAAATAAATAAATAAAATCTTAAAAAAAAAAAGAATTATATTGTGCATATACATATCACCACTAGAGTAAAATAAAAAAAGATCCTCTTTTTTTATTAACATAAAATGTATTATTTGTTTCAGGGGTACAGGTCTGTGATTCATCAGTCTTCCACAGTTCATAGCACTCCCCATAGTGCACACCCTCCCCAATGTCTGTCATCCAGCCACCCGATCCTTCCCACCCCATCCCCTTCAGCAACCCTCGGTTTGTTCCCTGAGATTAAGAGTCTCTTCTGGTTTGTCTCCCTCTCTGGTTTCATCTTGTTTCATTTTTCCCTCCCTTCCACTATGATCCTCTGTTTTATTTCTCAAATTCCTCTTATCAGAAAAGATCCTCTTCTATGAATTAGTCACATCCACTATTTCTAATTTAAAAATTATCAGTGGTGATATATAGGAAATGGTCAAATTTCCCTGTCAGCAACAACACTTGAATAAAAAAAATCACATCACCTGATTTATAGGGTCAATGTACTAGCAAATTTAACACATATATTCAAGCAGTAGATGTCAATTGTGATTAAAAAATAATCATTGACCCACCTGTCCTCCTTTACAAATGAAATACCTAACATGTCTCTCTTTCTCTCTCTCTCTATTAATTGGTGTCTCTATTTAGCAAAATAAATAATCTAAGTTTTGACCTTCCAATTCAGACACTCTGGGGGAATGAAAGCAGGTATATAAAATTTGGTTTCACCTTGGATTAACAGGGGATGAAGGGCACTGACCAGCATGTAGCCCTGAGTTGATAGGTGACTTGATCACTTATCTGGTGCTTTATGAAAATATATTAGGGGACAACAATCATGCCTTATCAACTTCTGAACAAATAAGGAGAAGTTTCTTAAGGGGGAGTCACTTAACCTAGTGCTGAAAAGCAATTTGAGGTTAATCACCCAATCTTGAGGCAGTTATTAGTTCTCCAGTCTCCAGGGCAGAAGCTAAACCTTAATGGAGAAGGTGTATTACTCCAGGAGGATGTATAATGACTCTACCTGGTGAGTCTGTGATTGTAGTAGCAATGATCTGTTAAATGACACGTAATCCTCCAGAGAGGAAGTCCCTGATTCAAAACTCAGTAATGGAAGTCAGATCAGGGAGAGAACCATCCAAATGCCCTTCCCTATGAACAGTTCTAATGTTCAGGGAAACCACAGAAACAGGTGGTCTTCACTCTGAAGAATGTTCCATAATGAATGAACCACATTCACCATGGAGGACAGCACTGGGCTTAGTGGAAGAAACACATATAATAGAGGACTCTTAGGAAACTTTATATGTATCTATATATTTGTATACCCACTTGCATATATACAAATAAATCACAAATTACGTATGTTATATACATATTACATATATCATATATATAACTATATAACTATATAACTAACTAACTATATATATACACATGATTCCTCATCCAGTGGGAGAACTCAGTTACATTTGTGTTATATATGAAATATGCTATAATTTCATATTATGTAATATTTAATATAGTTTAAGAAATTTAATTTTGTATACCACTCCTAATATGTACATGTTGAAGTATCATTTAGATTTATTTTGATGTACACAGAAAGGATTTTCTTAGGTTCTCTGCACTAAAGAGATGACAATTTATTAATATTTCTTGAGCACAGGGGTGCCTGGGTGGCTCAGAGGGTTAAGCCTTTCCTTCAGCTCAGGTCATGGTCTCAGGGTCCTGGGATCGAGCCCCACATCAGGCTCTCTGCTCAGCAGGGAGCCTGCTTCCCCCTCTCTCTGTCTGCCTCTCTGCCTACTTGTGATCTCTCTCTCTCTCTGTCAAATAAATAAATAAAGTATTTTAAAAAATATTTCTTGAGCACAAAGTAATTTCTATTGTCAAATAATTAGATCAATGGAATCACATTCCTTATACAGCTTCACCATTTACTGTTCAGAAACATCTCTACAAGGACTTAAAATGATGAACTGTGACATCATTTATATGTTTGATGTCACCATTGATTCTTTAATTCCCTGAGAACTAAATAATCAAAAATCACCATCTGATGAAGAAAATGATTGAAGGAGTCTACATTTAGACAGTAGTTTTTCTCAAATAGAGAAAAAAATATTTAAATTTCTTTTTGAAATGAATTATTTTACCTATTATGATTTTTACCAGCTTTGATAAGTGATAAAATTATTCATATTTACAAGAAATATTGTTGATTGTATTTTATTCTTTTAATGCAATTTAATTTTTGTGTTATGTAATTTTAAAATAAATATCTCAACTAATTTATCTCAGTTTTATTTATGCAAGGAACTTATATTTTTTATTAAAATTCCACATTAAACTTCTTTACTGTTTTAAGCATTCTTTCAATTATTCATGTAATTGTAATTTTTTGTGTGTTTGTTGACACTTGTCTGGCAGTCTTTTTGAATATTTTACTCAAAACTTCAACTTCTTTAGCTAACTTTATTTATCATTGGGTTTTTTTGGTTTTGTTTTTGAGCCAGTGACTTCCTCTAAACATACTTCTAAATATTGCTCAATTTATTTTGTACTCTGTGCAAACAATAATTATTAGAAATTTTCCATCCTGGGTTATATTGGTAGTTCCAGCTTTTCTCAAATTTGTTTTGAGTGATAAACATTCTAAAGGATACTAAAGAGTAATATTTGAGGAAAAATTATGTGCTCTAATAAAGTAATGTTTCCTTAAAGGTTGTTAAAAAATTAATTTACTATAAATTTTAGGAACTTTTAATTTGCTGCTTTGTTATATGAATCTTAAAGAGATCAGATAGATTATGAGTGCTATACAAAATATTTGACTGAGGTACTCAGTAGTGTCTTGTAGAATGGACAGTTTTTATAGACTAAATGCACTTTATAAAATGATATGGATTAGGGTACCAATTTTTTTAATAGTTTAGGTAAATATAAGTAGCATAGTTATTATACTCAACTATTCTTTGCAGTTGTTTCTTATAATATTAATTTTATCCTTTTCTCTACATGATTATTCTATACTTATTCATTGATTCTTTTCTGGCAACTGGGGATACTGGGATGAAAAAAAAAATATCTCAAGGAAATTAAAAAGAAGTATGCATTGTATTACTTACTATTTTTAACAACTTGGGAGATAATATTTTTGGTAAGTTTTTAAGTAAATATTTTTGAGCACTTTTATAAATCAAACACTATCATAGAACCTGGTGACAAAAGTAGAAGCAAAACTTGACATGGCTATTGAACTTACAGATATAAAGATTTGGTAGGGAAGGTAATACTAAACCAATCATACAAGTGAACTAAAAAGTAGTCTAAGATTGAGAAGTGCTCTTAAAGGTGATGGGAGCAGGGAGGAGGGAAATTGCGTTGTTATCTGAAAGCTTGCATTCAAAATTTTTGAGTTAATTATTTTTAACTAGAGAGCAAGACAAAGGATATTTTTAGCAAGGTGCAGAGGGATATTGGAAGTACAGTTAGCAGTGGTTTCTAAAACAGCATGTGTTCAGGTTTTCTGTAGGAGGAAGCATGACATAATTGAGGAACAAATGTAAAATGTGTGCAGGTGAAGAGGGCTGCAGAGAATAAGATATAGCTCAGTCACAAAATCAACTTATTGAAATAGTGCTTAGAGCTTGGGAGATTTTGTAGGTATGTTAAGGACTTTTATATTTATAATAAGAATCAATTGTAAGCTACTGAACAGGTTTAATTAAGCAAGGGTAGAGGTGTAAGGGATGGACTTGATCACATTATTACTTTGGTCCCTTTGAAAAGATCTTCCTGATCATCTTTTGAGGAAGAGCTTTAAGGGGAGAATAAGGATAGGAAGGTTGGTGACAACATACAGGACAAACGGTGGTAGGAAGAGGACAGTAAGCAAATGAAAGAGATCTGAAGAAGGTCAAACAGTGAGGGATTTATGAAGATTTAAGTATAGTCTTGAGGGAGAATGTGGTGTGAAGTGGACTCCAGACATTTGGCTTTGTACATAACTGTTTGCAAGCTGATGGTATTAGTGAGTTTGGGAATACCAGAAGAGGTTAGATCTGGAAAATATAAACAATGGTTGTGACAGAAGGCATCTATCTTAAATTTGAAGAAAGCTTGAGAAATTTAAGAAGGAGTACTAAGCTGTCTGTTGACAATAGAGACGCAAACATAAACAAAATTCTTTGAATAAAACAGTTTTTGAACTTTTTTTTTTAAATTTAAAAGAGATTCCCTTTGTGTTGAACCTAGATAGAGACTGATAAATAGATAAGAAATAGGAATCTGTAAAGTGTGGATGCCACTCTAAAAGGAGATACTACCACATTCATGACATGATTAGTAAGTATGTTTTTGCAGAAAAGGGTGATAATCTAAGCCTGGAAAAGCCAGTTAAAGTCAGATCTTTAAAGGATATAATGAAATGCCTGCATATTAAGCTATAGAGCATAGAGTAATGATTCTTGTAAGCAATGGGTTGAAAAGCATCAGGTTAGTTTATAACAAAGATAAATGTAACTATACTGTAGAACAATAGTTCCCAAATTGTGGACCGTAGACCTATATGTATCTCTAAGAACCTTCAGGACATCTATGAAGTCCAAATGTTATTTGCATTTCTCACTGTGTTGAAATTTGCAGTGAGGGTACAAAAGCAATGACAATTAAACTGCTGATGTCTCAGCATGAATCAAGGTAGTGGCACCAAATTATAGGAGTAGTCAGTGTATTCATCACCCCTACAAATGCCTAGGAAGAAAGAAAAAAGAAAAGAAAAAGAAAAAAGGAAAGGAAAGGAAAGGATAGGTAAGGGAGAAGAGAAGGAAAAGAAAAGGAAAAAAAAAAAAAAGAAAGAAAAGAAAGACCTGTCTTTTCACTTAAGAAGTTCCTTGAAGAAACAGAAACACTTTATTAATTTTATTTAATCTCAACCTTTGGGTACATACCTTTTGATATTACATGTTGTGAAATGGAATGTATACCTCAAGCACATGTAGTACATACCAACATGTATTTGTCTTGAGAAAAAGCACTTGTATGTTACTTTTAGTTGTGAACTAAGCTAGCTGTTTGCGCAGCGTTGAGGGTTTAACTAAACTACTCTGGAATATTACTGCACACACATCTATTTTGTATGGTCTAGTGGCCTGCAGAGGCCTTGAGCTTTGACACTAGTTCCACCAGGAGCACATGCTCTAGGTACCAGTCCTCAAGTCCAAGTAAATGTAAGTTCCTGATAGGACCCCTTCAATGGTTCCTGTGATAAGCACTATTCCCTGCCTCTCATTGCCAACCCCTTGTGTGACCCTTACATAAGACCTTTGGCAAAATTTCCCCCAAACCTGCTCTTTTGGGTTTGAAATGACCAGTCTGGCCTTAGCCTTGTAATCGGAAAGCTCTCATCCTCAGACCCTAATAAAGTTGCCCCAGCTCTCTGTTTGCACCCTGCCTTGGCTTCCCCTGTGGCCCTCTACGAGACATGCCATGTAACTCTTCCAGAATCTGTGAGCAATAGACTCTATTTCACTTCCCATTGTGGTCTTTGTTGAACCTTGGCTTATCATCTACCGCAACAATTTAACAAAGTCACAACATGCAGAAAAGAGATGACATAATAGACTCAAGACTTCCTATCCTTAGATAGTCTTACTTACAATATTGTAAGTAATATTTTAATGGTGACATTTAGAAACTTGGACTTGGGGAATGTTCTCACCATTTATTAACATTCTGTACAAATAATCTGGTTTATGCTGAACACCCGCTTTTATTCTGGGAGTCTGGAATGTTGATACTTCCTAGGCTGATGATGTCTAGATGACCAGCTCTCAATAAAAACCTTGAGCCTTGAGTTTTTAATGAGCTGGCTTGGTAGACAACACTTCACACATGTTACAACTTGTGACTGGAGGATTTAAGTGCACCTTGTGTGACTCCACTGGAGAGATTCTTGGAAACTTATACATTGTTTCTTCCAGATTTCACCTTTTGAGTCTTTCTCCTTCACTAATTTTGCTTTGTATTCTTTTGCTGTAATATCTCAGCCATACATATGACTATATGCTGGGTGTTATGAATCACTGAGTCCTAAAAGGCATGACTACCTTGGGGTAATCTTGGGGACTTCCAACACACCACTTTTTTTTTTTTTTAATAAAACATCTTTTAGTACAAAGAATGACTAACCATGCCTATTCAAATTTGAGTGTTTGGAAGAACATTTTCTCAAAAATGAATCAAGTGATCCCATCACTTTGAGGAAAACCATGGATATAGGAAAAAATGGTATAAAATTTAATATAATAATACCAAATTATATAATAACGCCCAAATAAGCAATTTAAATATGTTTCCCTGATTGACAGAATCATTTTTCTTAAGAATATGAGAGGGTCACTTTAACCTATGAAAATCAGAAATTTTATTCTAGCCCCTCTTTGCTCTTATAAGGACTGAGGAATCACATCTTAAAAAAAAAAATGTGTATCTGCTTGGCAGGACCTTATCTTTCTTGATGTGGTATGAGCACATTGGAGTTGATTCCCATGTGAAATTACTAATGGTGTTAGATGGAAAGAAAGGTAAAATTAAAATGATTTCACTTCAGACTAATAAAATATGAAATCAGAGATGTGGGAGATTGATGGATTTAAACTATATACCTTATTTTTAATACAGAAAGATTACAAACACCTGGGAAATGTCTTGTGTTCAGGTGGAAAGTAAAAATGCAATATGTTTAGAGGTATCTGGAGGCCTGATTGCATTTATTTTTGGAAGGGCAAGGTGCTGTTAATACAAACACAGGTATATTCCCAGAGTTTCAAAGCAAGCATTAGGTGGTTTCCCATATGAAATATGTCCCACATCCTGAAATGTTCTACTTTGATAATAAATAATAATAACAAAAAGAATCTTGTACTGAAATGTACATACCCTTTGTAAATATCTGTTAATATTTAGCTTGGATTCCATACCTTGGCTAAAAATAAAATTTTGATCCTATTGGGTCAGGACATAAAAAAACAAAAAAAAGGAAAAAGTTGCCTTGCCTAATGCACGGTATATAACTCCCAATGTTTTGGAAAATAGTATAGATATTTTCTCTGTATTTTCATCAATCTCATCACCTTGATTGATGCTAAAGTGAAAAGAATTGGAAGGAAGTAGGTGGTTAAAAATCTGAAAGATCAATAAATTAATATAAACTGCTTTAATATTCACTTTATGGAATACCATTAGCATTGTCCAATAAAACTGTCATCTTAAATATTGTTTCTTTAGAATAATAATTAAAATCTAATATAGTAAGGAATTCAATATACATGCTTCTAATTTCTATGTAATGTGATTTAGTTGATCACATAACATTTTTACAGATTATGATCACAATTTAAAATAATTAAACTATTAAAACACAAAGATTTAATATGTCTATACAGATACATACATATATACATTCATGTAATATTTCTCTAAAATTCTATTTTTCCTATCTATATTTTATAGATAAAATATCAAAGTCATTAAAATCATACATACACCTTAAGACACTAATATAGTGGTAAAATATTTAGATAATCTGTATAGTTTGAGTCTTCTCATCAACTTCCTAAATGAATGCTAGTGTAAAAAACAAAACAAAACAAAGCACATCATATTCTATGTGAAAATCAAGGTTTATCAAATTAAGAACATGGTAAATTTTCACTTTAAAAAACACATACACTTGTTATATATGTATATATGATATATATATATATATCATATATATGTACTTTATATTATAAAAATTACCAAGAAGTAAGTCAATTTCAGAATCTCAGAATTATATATTATTTAATAATTGAGAAAACACTGGATTTAAATTATGTTCCTGACATAGTTACATATTTTTAATTCAAAGTCAACTTGAACTTCTATGGCAATAATTACCAACTTTAATCTGAGGAAATTAAATAATGTAGAGTCATTAGTGAGTATAAATGGGCATTCAACGTTCACAAATTGCTTAAGATTCTTGGACACCAACTGACAGAAACCCAGCTTAAATTAACATAGGAAAAAATAAACAATATTTTCTCAGAGAACCTAATAAAAATGTAAATAACCAAAATTAAAAAAAGCAAAGATGAAATTATGCTTAAAAAACCACTGGACTGGAGATTACATTGCAGCCAGGACTCTATACTGATGTATTTTTCTTTCAACATGCTTGCTGGCTTTTTTTTTTTTTTTTTTTTTTTTTTTTTAGCTTTAAAATGGTTTTCTCTAAATACCACTAAATACTCCATTGCTTTTTTAGGAATGACAACTTTCACCAACATGGAGAAATCGTCTTTCTTCCAGAGTAATAGTTAAGCAATTTTCAAACAAAAACACTGATGGGGGAAATTGGGCCAGTTGCTTGTTGGAATAGTCAGTCATGATGTAGTATACTCATTAGCCTGGCTCAGATTATGGATTAAGGGATTCATTTTTTCATGTAGCAGGGAGGTTTCCTCAGAGGCAGAACATTGGGGACCCATTCATTCAAGCTAGAGTTTATTGTAGAGAAGAGGGAAACAATAGGTATTAAACCCATCAAAATTTGTCTATTTTTACTGATGTTTCAGAGAACTGGGACAAAATTATGTTGGAACTAGTCATTACAGACCAATATTCTTCTGGCTTCATTATTATCTGTATTTTAGAAGTTACTATCATCTTAAAATATAACCCTAATATTTCTCTGAAATACCAACATCTAAATCATGTGCATCCTATGAGCCAATATTTTGGGTCAGCATTCAAATAAAATCCACAATATCATTATTTGCTGCTTAAATTCCCTTTAATGATATCACTTTTTATGGCAATATCCAAAGCATTACTTATGCCATTGTTGCCTACCAAAAGTCTCCCTACCTACTGGAAAAATGAATGTAATGTCAAAGTCCTTTAGCGATGTCGTTGAGACTTCCCATACTCTATGGAAGGGGTGCAATGTCTGTCCCAAGGTGTCACATCTTCCATCTTTGGCAAAACTGCTTCCACCAAAGGTGGTGAAGGCAATCAGTGTCAATATCTAACATAATAAAGGCAATAAGTATTCTTTCTAGTGATGCACTGGCAGAACTTTATACTTGGCCTTAGCAGGTGAAGAGACAGTAAATAAGGCAAGTACTGGGGACAGCAAATGCAGACCAGCAGAGCCAATCAGTCAAGGTCCTATCTGGACAAATTCTGAGCATGTTTTTTTCCTTCATCCCAGAATAAAAGGAAAGAACAATTCACTAAAGAAAATGTAGACGTAGAAATTGGGTGCAACTGAAGGTGTGGCATAGAACTTGTAACACCAGAGGGAAGTCTCCTTAATTCTGATGTTTGTCCAGGTGGAGAGAAGCGTCTCCCTGAGCTGCTACTGCCACTTATTCAATAATACGGAGTGATATGGTTTGTCTGAACACACTTAGTTCTCACTCAGCCCTCCTCAATCAAAGGAGGAAACTTTCCTCCAATCTGTGAAAGAAAACAAAAACTAATGGCAAAGGCTAGAAAACCTGCAATGCTTGCCTATTTTAAAAATCTGTAACTTCATCTATAAATATGATTGAATACACAAAGACAATTAATATCTAAGAAAAATCAATAGCATAAGAAGTAGGACCTGTATATAGAAACAAAGAAATCAGAGAAGTAGTAAATTTCGAGATAGGCGAGAAGTTAAATCAAGTAGAAATAAAAGTATACAGTTTGGGGACAGAATTCAATTTTTAAAAATATTTTATTTATTTATTTGATAGAGAGAAAGAGAGAGCACATACCAGAGCAGTGGGCAGAGGGAGAGGGAGAAGCAGACTGCTGAGCAGGGAGCCTGACACAGATCTCCATCCCAGGACCCAGGGATCCTGACCTGAACTGAAAGGAAGCTGCTTAACTAAGGAGCCACCCAGGCATCCCTCAATTAAGGCAACAGAAGGACTCAAGGAAATCTTCCAGAATGTAGAGCAAATACTGAAAGAGGTGATAAGCAAGTGAAATTTTAAGAGAAATAAAGATTAATCCAGGAAATCCAACATGATTTTTTTAAGAAAACTGAGAAAAAGAATGGAAAATAATTAATAAAGGTAAAGATATAAGTGACTAAAATGTTCCTGATCTCTGAAGATATTAATTTTCAAATTAAAAGGTCCTACAGAGTATCAGCATGGGAAAAATGCTATAACACCTAGAAATGTTACTGTAAGAGTCTGAAATAAGAATAAAGATATACTAATAAATGATAATAGAAATAATTATACAGGTTATAAGTAAATGTTATAAATATACAGTAATCTGATTGGCATTATCATCTTTATCTGAAAGTAAGGTGTTAGGAGAAAATTATCATTGATTTATGTTACAAAGAAGAATGAGTTTAACTTTACAATCTTATATGCAATGAAAATATTAATCAAGAGTGAATTTTACATTAGCACATTTTCTGAAATGAAAAATTTTTAAAAATCCATAAATTCAACAAAATCCCAGTGGAAAAACTAGCAGACTTTTTGTATATCTCATCAAACCAATTTCAAAATCATATGGAAATGCAAAGTTAAAGAACTTACACTACATGATGTCAAAGCGTACTACAAAGCTATAGTAACCAGGAAAAAACGATTCTGGCCTAAAGATGTTAAATAGATAAAAAACCAGAATAGGTGTCCAGAAATACAGCCAACACATATGCAGTCTATTAATTTTTGAAATAAGTGCTGGCAAGAATGTAAAATGGTATAAGCATTTTTGGAAAGTAGGAAAGTTTTTGAGTTTTGGTTGTTGTCATTTCTTACTATTTATTTATCTATTTATTTTTTTTTATTTTTTATTTTTAAAGAGAGAGAGTTGTGGGGGGAGCAGCAGAGGGAGAAGCAGAAAGAAAAACTACAGGTGTGGAGCCCAATATATGACTGGATCCCCCGACTCAGAAATCATGACCTGGGCTAAAAGTAAGAGTTAGATGTTCACGTTACTGAGCCACCCAGATTCCCTATTTTTGTCATTATTTTTAGGAAATTAAACATAAAACTACCACCCTTAGATATTTACCAAAAATAGAAGAAAAAAAAAAAAAGAAAGAAGGAAAGAGAGAAAGTATCCATAGGAGCACTTGTACATAAATGCTCATTAAAATTTCATTTATAGGAGTTAGAAAACAGAAACAACCAAAGTGTACAACAAGAGATGAATGGAGAGCAAAGGTGGTAGATCTATAAAATGGAGTACTACTCAGCAAGAAAAAGGAAGAAACATAGAGCAATTGTGCTGATTGAAATAACTTACATTTAAAAAGTATGAACTATATAATTCTATTTATGCATAATTCTAGAAAATGCAAACTAATGCAGTAACAGAAAGCAGAGCAATGTTGCCAGAAAATGGAGAGGTGGATTGGAAAGGAGAGGAATGGGGAGGTATGAGGACAGAGTAATAGTATTAAAAAATAAAAAAAGATACAATGAAAATGTAATCTTGATCAATTATTTTGTACCATTTATCATGCACTTACTTTATGCCACCATATTCTCGATGAAAATTTTTAGATTTTTATTCCATACTGAGAGCAAAACTCTCAACACCTCTAGGGCAGAGACCAAGTCCTGTATTTCTTTATTTCTCTAGCACGTAGTATTCTCTTGCAAATAAGAAACAATTGCTCTCAATTAAATGTGATGGTGAAACCAATGGAACTGGAAAAATAAATTTATGGAATAATTTACCTTTTCTAGAATGGTGTTATTGAGAGAATGAAACAATTTCTATGGTAGCAAAAACTAGGAAGCGTTCAGCATTCTTGGAATACATTTCTGATTTGTGAAAGAGCTTTACAGGGAAAGAGACACAGAAATAGAGAGTGAGAAAATGAGGCAGGGGAGAGAGACAGAGAAGAGGATATTAAGGGAGGAGATGAGAAGTGTGGGGAGGGCAGAGAAGGAGTAAGAAAACAGCAGTGAAAAGCATCAAGGGATTAAGAAAAATGGGTTACTCTCCATTACATCAATACCTGCTCCCCACTGATCTCTCCCTCTGGAAACATTGTTATGGCATACTTAACGTGCTCAGGAGACTTATATCATCCCCCAGGCTTGGTTCTGCTTTATTCCTTACATGCCTTATTTAACTGAATTTTAACCTTTGTTTAAAGGCAGTTTTCAGAATTGTAGGACAGAAACGCCATGCAGTAGTCCCTGGGATAATCCCACAAGGGTGATTTATACCTACATCCAAGAGACAGGTGTAGTTTGAAATATCACAAGGAAATACAGGATCACAGGGAAATCAACAGCAATGGGCTTCTGAGTCAATATGGGAAAAGTGCGGTCATGAATAAAAGCAAGATTGGAGCCTTTTTTCTTTTCCCTTTTCTCCCCCCCTTTCCAATTTCTGAAAACAGAAACATCTATATCTAGTCATTTACGTTGCCTGTGGAGGTCTAATGCCTGCTAAGGAAACCTAGTGAGCTGGAGGTAGAAAATAATGACTATCTGGCAGAAGATGTCATCCCGAAGGTCAAAGAGCAAAATTTGCAAGGCTTCTGCAGCCTAATGAAATGCCATCCCCGTGCAGCTACTGAGGTGGATTCAGTCAGACACCAAAGTAATTTGTCTCTGAGCAGCTTCTGCTGGAGTAAGGGAACTCAGATTACGCACTCGAGACTGAGATGGTTTCAAAGGGTCAATGATCCAATTGCAGTTACAAATTTCCCATGAATTCATAGAATTGAAATCAAAACTCTACATCACGAATGCCAGGTCCATTCTATCTATTCTGTTTTTACAAACTCACAAACCACCTTGTAATATTTAAAGCATATTTTCCAAGTTCATATATAATGGTATTAAAATGGCAAAGTTGATAACACTTAGAAGTCTTCAAAATTAAAATCTAAGAGAAGGAATGCATAACAAAGAAATCAGAATGAGTGGGTTTTGTAAACAGAACACATTATGGATTTTTGTCATTCTTTTCCATTAAGTTTTGCTCATTGAGGATTATTATGATAGAGGTCTCTTAATTCAGTTGTCTTAGATGAGAATGCACAAATCTGTTGTTACACTAAATTGGTCATCAATTTATGGGCATCTCCTTGCGTATTTCAATTCTCCTTTAAGACAGAAAGATATTAATCTTTCAGGGGAAAAAAAGGCTCAACATACAGTCTGTCTCCTTAAGTCATAGAAAGAATCCTTTCCCTGTCTTCTCCTTGGCCTCTAGGAATTGAATAAGACAGTTTGCATAGACAAAGAATTTTTGTTTGAATCTGTTACATATACAGCAGTTAGTGGACAAGCTTAAAGATGAAAAACAAAGGGATAAAATAATTGGCAAAACATGTGGCTACTTGTGAAGGAGATAACCTCTTCACATCCTTTTTCAATGTTAAGAAAGTCAGCGAGAAAAACTGAGATTGTCTAAAGTTTTCATGCATTTCTTTTTCAAAATGAGTGTATATGTATTGATTTGAGTAATTAAAAAGCACTATATGCTCCTTACAAAATGCGAAATAAAATTATTGGAAATGCATCAAATAATAAAATGTTACAGTATATAACACACAGTGTCTTGAACATTGCTAAGTGTTGTATATATACAAAAATTAATTCTACAATAATTCTCTCACATAGGTATGATTATTGGACCCATTTATAGATAAGAAAATGGAAACTTATAAAACCTAAGATTAAATAATCTGCTAGAGACCCCTCAATTGTAGCTGATGAACCAGGCTCTTGAAATCCCTAAATTTTATCCTTGACCATGACCCTCTGCTGCTTCCAAGCTTGTGACTTTAAGTTTATTACAATAATGTCCCTAGGGAGAACAATTATAACCCTTTATTATGCGTGTTATACATCATTCCATAGTTTGTGATTTATATATTGTTATAAATTGACATATTAATATAGACCAATAGACAACTCTTTTCTTAATCTGGATGAAATATATCATTAAGTAAAATATCAGGGACAGTGATATATCTCCATTTCAATACCTGTAGTCACTGGCCATAATTTCACCGATTGCATATCAAAAATTCCAGTAATGCATGAATGTGCAATATTCATTTAAACGAAATCCTCTAAATGAGTACTTAGACTGTTTTGAATCTTTTTTATTTACACATAATATTGTTCATAAAAATCTACATACACATATATTTTTGTACTTGTGGATCCATTTACAAATTAAATAACTGTTGCCAGGTTGAAATTTTAGAATATGCTTCTATTCATAGATTTTAAAATGTGATGGTTTTGTTTTCTATAACTGATCTAATATTTCTTATGAATATGAGTAAGTAATGATATCTTAGGCTCTTCTGGTTCAAATCGTCTCCTTTTTATGACCATTCTAGACTAAGCTGTATCTTCCCCAAATTCATAGGTTGAAGCCCTAACTTCCAATGTGACTGCATTTGGAGATAAGGACTTTAAGGAGGCAATAAGTTCAAACCAGGTCATAGGGTAGGCCCTTAATCTAATAGAACGGGTATTTTTATAAATGGGTGAAGACATACCAGGATTATGTACTTACAGCAGAAAGGCCATGTGAAGACATAGCAACATAACAAGGAGGTGGCTATTTATAAACAAAGATAGTCCTCACTAAAACCAACCCTGCTAGTACCTTGATATTGGACTTCCAGCTTCCAGAACTGTGGGAAATAAATTTGTTATTTGGGCCACCCAGTCTATGGTATACTGTTGTGACAGTCCTAGAAGACTAATACAGATGACTTAGGTTCCTTCTGATAAATGCTCCATATTTACTATGTCTTATATTTTCACCTTTCCTTTCCACAAGTGGTATGACGTATTGGGGCATAGGAAATGGAAGCTTATGTGATTTGGTCCCTGTAGGAAATAATGGGGCCTCATGGCCTAATATTTATCTTGCTTTGACTTTGAGTGGTTGGTTGAATACAGTTCTTGCCCTGAGGAAGGCTGAGGTTCAGTGGCTCTGATTTTTCATTTGGAGATTATAACCTATTAGGAAAGACTGAGAAGAAATTTTCAAAAATCCAATACAAAATATTTAATTAAAGTTATCATAAGTGCTGAGAGAGGTACTAAAAGCAGACAAAAGGGTCATTTGGCAAGTTTTCTATGGAGAAATGACACGTGAGTTAAAAACCCAGGAAGCAACAACTGCAAGAGCCCTCAGAAGAAAGAGAAAATGGTGATATTAAAGAATAGCAGTGATCAGGAAGGAGCACAGTGTACCCATGGAGGGGAAGAAGGGCACAGTATGCATCTGAAGAAGTCTGCAGAGGCAAATAAATAATTCAGGGTATAGAGTCTGCAATGTGTACCTCCCTTACAGGACAATGGGAAGCCAAATTAAGAGGTTAAACTGAGGAGTGTCATGGTATGATTTGCAATTGCAAATGATTTCCGTGTGTGTGGAGGGCAAGCGAAGAAGAAGGAAGCCTGGTTAGAAGATTCTTGCCTGTATATTAAAGAAATTCTGGGGGCATACAGGAGCATGAGGGCCATGAAGTTAGAAATAGATGTGTAGGGAGCATGTTTTGAAGGTGACACAATCAAGCTTCGTAACTGACAGTTCATGGGTAAGAGAGTTACCAAATAAGAAAGAGTTCAAAGTTTTGGGGACGAGGAAATGAGGTGACACTGGTATCACTAAATAATAAAGGGTATCCTGAGGGAGGAGCAGATTTAAATAGGAGGGGAAATGTTTGGGAAGCATTTAGTGAGAGGTATCTGTAAAGCAGGTGTGGAAATAGTATAGAATTTGCTTATATCTCATAACATGATGGGAATTTTAGTAGATTATGTTCAAAATTCATTACATATTGAACAATTTTGTAAAAACAGTCTCAGCATATGGGTCATCCTCTTCTGCATACCCTCAATACCATTGACGGTATAATCTTTTTAAGGTTGTGTCTATCTGATAGATTAAAATTAATTTCTTGTCTTATTTTGCTTGTATTTGTTTCATCAGTGAGTTAAAGATTCTCATGATTATTGACCATTTATGTAGATTTTTTTTATTAATTTCATGGTAGTATATTCATTTCCTTGTTGTGTTATTAATCCTTGCTTTAATCTTGACAAGAAAGCAGCATGATGGGGCACCTGGGTGGCTCAGTGGGTTAAAGCCCCTGCCTTCAGCTCAGGTCATGATCCCAGGGTCCTGGGATTAAGCCCCACATCAGGCTCTCTACTCAGCAGGAAGCCTGTTTCCCACCGCCTCTCTCTGCCTGCCTCTCTGCCTACTTGTGATCTCTGCGTTTCAAATAAATAAATAAAATCTTTTAAAAAAAGAAAAAGAAAAAGAAAGAAAGAAAGAAAGCAGCATGATGTAGTCATAAGTCCATGGGCTTTGGAACCACACTGTCTTGGTTCAGATTCTGGCTCTGCCACTTAATAAGAGTGTGCCTTTAGGCATATTTTGAAAATCTTTGTACCTGAGGGTTGTTTTTTTTTTTTTTAAATGGAGATTTAGTAGTCTAAGGTCATTATAAGGATTGATTGAGTTAATATAGCAGACCACTAACAGCAATGCCTGGCAGAGTAAGCTATATACATTGCATTCTCTCATCAATGTCACATCTCTTTTACTTATTCTTCTAGTTTTAATTTCAATGTCATCTTTTATTTCCAGATTTCCAAATAGTGCCAAAAACCAAGCAAGATGTGAAACTAAGTTCTGGTTAAATGTCACTCCCCTTTGGTTATACAGGACTCTACCTTCTCTACCCTATCATGTATCAGGTTGTTTTGTAATTGTTTATTTAACTCTCTATCTCAACCATGAAGTCTGAGCCAAGTAAATAATTGCAGTATAGTCATCACATAACAACAATCTGTGAAATAAATGAGGAAATGTGTGCTTTTAAGCTAATGCTCTTTCACTTCTCTTTTGAAAAATTTTATCTATCAGGCTCCATACTTGGCATTTGTAAACACACAAGACCAGTTAACACTGTGTCTATCATATGGAACAGATCCTTTTAATGTTTGTTTGTTGTTGTTGTGTTTTCACATTTAGACTGTAGAAATGGTGCTTTTTTTAAGTTTAATTTTATTTTTTCAGTGTTCCAAGATTCATTGTTTATGTACCACACCCAGTGCTCCATGCAATACATGCCCTCCATAATACCCACCACCAGACTCACCCAAACCCCCACCTCCCTCCCTTCCAAAACCCTCAGTTTGTTTCTCACAGTCCACAGTCTCTCATTTTAGAAATGGTTCTTGGGTGCCTGGGTGGCTCAGTTAGTTAAGCAACTGTCTTCTGCTCAGGTCATGATCCTGGAGTCCCAGGATCAAGCCCTGCATCAGGCTCCCTGATCAGTGGGGAGTCTGCTTCTCCCTCTGACACTCTCCCCCCTCATACTCTCTCTCTCTCTCTCTCATTTTCTCTCTCAAATAAATAAAATAAAATCTTTAAAAAAAAAAGAAATATTTCTTAATTTTGTTAATGGATCATAAGTATTGTGAAGTAGGTATTATTATTGACTCACATTTAAAAAATGAAAAGACCTGATCTGGTTTTCCCAATCCCATTGCCAGTCCCCTACAACAGCTCATCTTTGACTCTAAATTCATTTATCTAAACCATCCTTTTATCATCCTACTTGATTTTACTACTGACCACTATGATCCTTTCCTCTTTTCTTTATCTCCCACTGACATCACAGCTTTGATTGATACCTTTCCTGTCAGGACTCTTTAACTCCTTCAGAAAATACTTTTGGCATACCAACTCTCCAGAACCCCACAGTCTGCTCTGGGTCATAGCATGTAAATGAAAATTAAAATAAAGAATGACAAATATGCATATATTTAAATATTATAAACTATATAGACATTTATCTTAAATATGTAAGAATATATTAAAATACTAATAGAGAATGACATATATATATCATGTGTGTGTGTGTGTATATATATATATACATATATATATATATATATATATATGAAGGTATGCACGGAGTATAAAGGTAATTCATAGAAGAGGAAATAGCACCTGATTTAACTCATTAAAAAGAAGTGGAACTTATCTACAAGAGTAAAGATGTGACTGGTAAAAACAATAACATAAACAAAGGCATGGTGTATACAAAAGTCTTCCAGATCACTAGGTTCATGACAGGAAGTGGTCATGCTTAAAGCCAGATTGAGGAGAAACATGGAAGGCATTATAAATCATAATCAGAGGTTCTGGCTTGATGTACTCTAAACCACGGAGATTATTTCAAGTTTTAGACAATAAAGTCTTATGGCCAGAATGTATTTAGAATAATATATTATAGAATAAATTTATTTTGGCAGAGGATTTAAAAATGAAAGCAAGGACATTAGGCAGAAGAAAATTTAAAATACTAGATAAAATATTAGAGGATATAAATTAAGATAGTGCTGATAAGAAAGATGACAAAGATGAAGAATATCGAAATGTTTAGGAACTTAATTAGGCTCAATTTTGTAACTGATTTAGAGCAAATTGTTTGAAATAAGAAATAGTTTAGAAATCAAATATCTCCGTCTGGGGTAAATGAATGAATGACATCATTATAACTTGTAAGTAAAAACACAAGAGTCATATTTTTAAGAAGAAGTGTATGTTGAGGGGTTTGTTTTTGAGCATTTGATAGATATATCTAGTTAACTACCTGATTCTATGAGTGTAAAGGATAAGGAGTTGAATACTGATACTAAAAAAAAATTATAGTGCTAATTAGGGCCCAGAAGGAGAGATAACTGATGGAAGAATCTAAGAAAAATGATGGTACATTAACAAGGGTTTCTGACTGTATGAACTAGAAAAATCACATTGGTTGTCTTAAGCTAAAAAAAAAGTAACAGAACTGAAGGTATGCTGGAGAGAAAATGGTCGGTAATCATAAGGAGTTTGGAGGCTAGACAGAACCATGTGAATCTGGTCTAAGGGACATTATCCCTTGTTCTCATACCCCAACCCCAACTATATGGCTGCCTTCGATTTTATGTAACTGACAAGTTCTGTTAAACCATACACCAAGACACATTAAAATGTGTGAGTTTATTTGGGCAAGTAAGATTTGAATGCACACCTAAACCAAAAGTGGTTGGGAGTGCTCTGCCTACAGGAGCTAGGGGAAGGCCTTTATAGGACAGATTAGGAAGAAAAGCAAGAAAACTATTTGACTGGCTATCACTTAAGTAGCTGTCTTATTTGGGAAAGCCTGCTGGGCTGTTTGTGATTAGTTGTTCTTACATTTCATTTTCTCCAACAGGAGTACATTTAGGAATTGATCCTGGCTTAGGTTTTGGCTTGCTTATGTAAGCTACCAAGGCATTAGAGTCATCTCTGTTTAACAGTCACATGTTTAATTAATTTAACAGCACTAGCAATCCATTTGATTTGGATTCATTCAGTCTAGTGGCAAAGTCTGAGCCATCAGACTCAGCAGTCTAAGTCATTGGTCCACACCCTTATGCCCAGTTACCATGGAACTGTGGATAGAATTGGCCTTTCCAATCTTTACCTCTTTTACCAAGTATCACAGAAGAATTTTACTTCAAGGGACCAAAGCAGTGGGAAGAGGGAAGGGAAGCAGGGGCAGGAATTATCATTATTATTATTATTATTTTTTAAAGATTTTATTTATTTATTTGACAGAGGGAAATCACAAGTAGGCAGAGAGGCAGGCAGAGAGAGAGGAGGAAGCAGGCTCCCTGCCAAGCAGAGAGCCCGATACGGGGCTCGATCCCAGGACCCTGGGATCATGATCTGAGCTGAAGGCAGAGGCTTTAACCCACTGAGCCACCCAGGTGCCCCTATTATTATTTTTTAAAGCAGAATGTTTTAATAGAAACAAGTAGTGAATGTTTGCATTGGAAGTAAAGAAAATTAAAATATTTCAAAATGTGAGGAAAAACACACGTGGACACAAAGATACACACACACTCCATATGTCCACATGTTTCAGGAATATGAGTGAGCAAAGTGGACTTAAAGTTTTCAACTGAATTATCATTTATTCTTTGTAGATTGTCTTTTCATATCGAATATAACAACGTCAATTTTGTTATCTTTTTTTTTTTTTTTTCCAAGCAAAGTTTTATTTCGTGCCACGCATCAAGAATCAAACTGAACGTTCAGGGCCGCACCTCTTACAAAAGAGGGCGATTCCTCTCTGTTTCACAGACTAGCTTTTAAGGGCAAAGGCCATGTGGTTGGGCCTGGCCACACACAGGTGGCCAATGAAATTGTAACACACAGAGAAAGCTGCACAGTCATGTTAGGTCACACATAAGTGATCAATTGAATTGCAATTTACCCTAGTAGATATTTGAACCAGCCTATCACTTTAGTCAGAATTGGAGCCCAAAAGGTGCCTAAAGGGCGGGGCCCATACTCCTTGGTAACTAGGGAGACAGTATGCGGGTGTCCCCCCCCCCCCCCCCCCCCCCCCCCCCGCACTGATAGGATGTCTTCACCTGGCCTGACCCACCCTTTTATTTGGGCTTTGTTACCTGGGACTGGTTTCCGGGACTTGTTTTTAAGTAAGTCCCCTGGGGAAAGGGGAGCAGGGACAGTTTAAGCGTTAAACAACAAGGTTATTGTTTAACGGATGGAAGCGCTCTGGCTAAATAGGTCCTTAGAATAACAATATGCCTAACAATATTGTACTCCAGCTTTCCTTCATGGTCATAGGTAAGTTTTTGTTATCTTAAAAAAAAAAAAGCCTTGCCTTCAATGTTCTGACACCTTTTAAAACATGATACTTTAGGAATTTTTATCTGAAACTACTCATGAATGTATCTGTTCATTATTTCCCTCCTGCTATTATAACAGACTTCAACTTTGATATGCAAAACCTTCAGCAGTTTCTTATTTCTTCTACATGAAAAAATGGATAATTAGTGAGTTAGTAAGGCTGATTAGCATTTTTTTTTTAATCTGCCCATTTAGCTGCTAAATTTGTATCAGTTTCAACATAACGATGTTCATAATAAGATATGATTTTCTGGGAGTTATAAAATTTCAGAAAGCTGAAATTTAGCAGCCTCTGAATAAAAAAAAAATCATGTGCATATGATTTCATTTAAGTTTGCATATCATATTTAATTATTTTAATAACTTGTCTTGGCTTACTTTTCTAAGACCCATAATCCTACACATTTTGTGGCTAAAAAATAAATAAATAAATAAATAAAACCCAAAGAACTAGACGTATGTATTTTATAATAATACCAGATGTTCCATCATTTTAGCAGTGTGAAACATGTGATGATATTTTGTCAGTCTGAAAATTATAAGCTATATTCAAACTAGGATGTAAGATTGTTAATACTAAGAATACCATATCTTTCACTGTAATAGTTTGCATCTTCACCTTCATTTTCAAATCCTTTCTTATTCTTCTTTCATTTCTATCACAGCTAATATTTCATTTTCTCTGCTCTTCTTCAGTTGTTTCCCTTCCTTCATTTTATTTAGAATAATTAATGGGAAAACCTTAAATAAAAAAACAATAATGTATCAAAATATATATTGGAAATGATTGCTTAGGGTTGCCTGAGTGGCTCAGTCTGTTAACTCCAACTCTTGATTTTTGGGGCAGTTCATGATCCCACAGTCCTGAGATGAAATTCTGTGTTGGGCTCCATGCTGGGGGTGGAGCCTGCTTGAGATCCTCTCTCTCTCCCTTTCCCTGTACCCCTTGCCTCACTTTAAAACAAAACAAAACAAAACAAAAGCTCCAAGATGATTGGGCTCTATTACAAAACTATAATCATCAAGACAATATGGCACTGGCACAAAAATATACACATAGATCAGTGGAACAGAATAGACAACCCAGAAATGGACCCTCAACTCTATGGTCAACTAATCTTCAACAAAGCAGGAAAGAATATCCAATGGAAAAAAGAAAGTCTCTTCAACAAATAATGTTGGGAAAAGTGGACAGCCACATGCAGAAGAATGAAACTGGCTAAAACTAACAAGTCAGGAAATGACAGGTGTTGGTGGGAATGCAATGTGGTGCAGCCACTCTGGAAAACAGTCTGGAGGTTCCCCAACAAATTGAAAATAGAGCTACCCTACAACCCAGCAGTTGCACTACTGGGTGCAGTACTGGGTTTTTAACCCCAAAGATACAAATGTAGTGATCTAAAGGGACCCCAATGTTTATATAATCAATATCCACAATAGCCAAACTATGGAACCCAGATGTCCATCAACTGATGCGCAGATGAAGAAGATAAGGTATACATATACAATGGAATACCACTTGGCCATCAAAAAAAAAAAAAATCTTGCTATTTGCAATGACGTGAATGGAACTAGAGGGTATTATGCTAAGCAAAATAAGTTGATCAGAGAAAGACAATTATCATATGATCTCACCCATATGTGCATATGTGGAATTTAAAGAATAAAACAGAAGATCATGGGGAAGAGAAGAAAAAATAAAGCAAGATGAAACCAGAGAGGAAACAAACCATAAGAGACTCTTACTCTTAGGAAGCAAACTGAGGGTTGCTGCGGTAGTGGGGGGATGGAGTATCTGGGTGATGGATTTTGGGGACGGTATATGTTGTGGTGTGTGCTGGGTGTTGAGTAAGACTGATAAATCACATACCTGTACACCTGAAACAAATTAATCAAAAGAAGAAAAGAAAGATATCTAACACAATATGATAAATCATAAATTTTAAAATTCTAAGTTGTCTTTTAAGAGAGAAGGATCATTAAAGGTATAAAAAAATAGCAAATTACTGATCCTGTAAAATAATTACAACACAGAAAATTTTAAAATACCAGATAAAAAAAAATTAAAAAGAAGTGTTAAATTCATGGCTGACCTGATAAAATGAAAGGAAAATTATCAGGCCAGAATAAGAGAAGGAAAGGACTTCAGAGAAGTAGCCAGGCACTAGAGCTGAAGACTGCCCTGGGGGTGTGAGCAGTTCCCAGTGATAAATGTCTTTGTTTCAGTAGCCTAGGGGAGAGAAGAAGGTAGACAAGAGACAGAGCCTCAGGCCTTTGGATCAAGCTAAAACCCCAGAGTCTTAGCTTCAGGGTAAAATAAAAACCTCCATACAAAAGGAGATGGAAAAGAAACTTGTCTATTTGGACTATTGCTATGGATGGAAAGAAGAAGAAAAGTAGAATTTATGACAACAATAAACCCTCTAGGTCCATATAGAACTCAGCTAAATTCACACTTGCCGTGTGTTCCAAAACCTAATTAATTTTGAGTAGGCAACAATTTCAAGTGCCATAATCTGAGAGCAAAACATTGCTATCAATTAAATACTTACCTGCAGTATGTTGGTAGCATTACCAGTAAGATTATAAATAATTTGAGGCAGAATGCCCAACACCACTTTGAATTAATATGTACTTCTGGTTTTAGCTATGATAGGGAAACCAAGGTGAATAAATAAATACAGAAACAAAATAAAATAATGTAAAATAAAATAAATATTGTAGGGGTGCTTCAATTGGTGGACCGTGCAACTTTTCACTAGGGCTTGTGGATTCAAGCCCCACGTTAGGTGTAGAGATTACATAAAAATTAAAAACAAAAATCTTCTAAAACAAGTAAACATTGTAAACTCTCAGAAAAGAATAAAGAGGAATTTTTGTGACTACAAATTACATGGAGATTAAATAAGACATTAAAAGCATTAGGTGAATACACATATTTTTTTTTTAAATGGGAACCACAGGAAGGAATGCAGACTATGACAAAATAAAGAATATAGATATAAACATAAGGAAATAAAAATATACATTGCAAATATGTGAGATATCCTCAAAGAAGTGGGTCTGGGGGGAAAACAGGATTGACCTCAGTAACTTTGGGAAATTGGGTTTTGAGTGAAAACTTGTATTAAACCACAAGGATTAATTTGTTGATTAATTTGTTTCACTTGGGAATCTGAGTAAAAATCCTGAAACTGCTATCTGTGCACACTGAGTTCAAACCCATTAGTCAATGAGTGTTGACAAATCATGGAGATATGCTCAATGGATATAGGAACCACACCTAAAGAGCTTCCAATGACCAAAGCTGGAAGAGGTTGAGCAGCAAAATAAATAACATAGTACAGCATTACAATCCAAAGTATAAAATACACATAATTAAGTCTAATATGAATGAATAAATGAATTCTGATATAAATGGATGGATGGATGATGGATGGATGGATGGATGGATGGACGGATGGACAAATGAATGAATAGCTGAGATAACAGACAAGTCTTCCTTACAGAATAATTTCAAATATTTTATGTAGATACTCCCCACTCCAATATATAGGGTATAACTCATCTTTCCTTGAGGTTGGACCAAGTGATTGCTTTTAAATAAGTAAGTGTGGAAGAAGGTAAAAATTAACTTTACAGATAAGACACCTGATAAACAATATTTTCACCGGTGACCCAGGTTAACATCATCAGTGTAACTAATGTAGATATATTCTTACTGGTATGATGAAATGAGAAGACATTTCATTTCTGTGTTATTCTTCTCCAAATCCCTAACCTCAGATTAATAATGATAAAAACATTAGAAAATCCAAATTGTAAAACATCCTACAAAATACCTGGCTCCTACAAAATACTCCAAATTGTAAAACATCCTACAAAATACCTGGCTACAAAATACTCCTCAGAACTGTTAATATCATCAAAAACAAAAAAGACAATGAAAAGTCACAGATCAGAGAATTTTAAGTAGGCATGATAGCAAAATAAAGTGTTGTATTCTTAACTTGATTCCAGAACAGAAAAAGGACATTAGTGGAAAAATTGGAGAAATTAAAATAAAATATGGAGTTTCTTTGCTTAATATAATGTACAAACATTTATTTCTTAGTTGTGAAAAATGTACCGTAGTTATGATAGTAGGGAAAAAAGAAAACTCTTGGGGGGTATCTATATCTTTGCAACCCTGAATATAAATTTATTTATGAAAAGTTAAAAAAAAAAAGAAATTTTGTCAGGAAACAACAAATGTTGGCAAGGATATGGAGAAAGGGGAACCCTCTTATAATATTGGTGCGAATGCAAACTGATACAACCACTCTGGAAAACCATATGGAGCTTCCTCAAGATCTTAAGAATAGAAGATGTTAAGTTACCCTATGACCAAGCAATTGTACTACTAGGTATTTACCCCAAAGATACAGACATAGTGAAAAGAAGGAGCATGTGCACCCCAATGTTCATAGCAGCAATGTCCACAATAGTCAAATTATGGAAGGAGCTGAGATGCCCTTCGAGAGATGAATGGATAAAGATGTGGTACATATATACAATGGAATATTATTCAGCCATCAGAAAAAATGAATACCCACCAGTTGCATTGACATGGATGGAACTGGAGGGTATTATGTTAAGTGAAATAAGCCAAGCAGAGAAAGATAGTTATATGGTTTCAATCATATGTGGAACATAAACAATAGCGCAGAGGACCATAGAGGAAGGGAAGGAAATCCAAAGGGGGAGAAATCAGAGAGGGAGATGAACCACAAGGAACTATGGACCCCAAGAAACAATCTGGGGGTTTCAAAGGGAAGGGTTTGGGGGGGTAACAGGATGATGGGTATTTAAGAGCACACATGCTGTGATGAGCACTGGGTTTTATACTTAATCAATGAGTCACTGAACACTACATCAAAAACTAGTTATGTACTATACAATGGCTAACTGAACATAATAAAATAAATAGAAGTTTTGGGTCACATGCAAATTAAAACTTCTGCTCATGAAAGTTTACTATAAAGAATGTAAAATGCTACAAACTGGAAGGATAGTTTGAACATTGCTAATGCACAAATCTTTAGTAGCCAAAACATACTTTTTTTTAAATTTATTTCTTTTCAGCGTAACAGTATTCATTGTTTTTGCACCACACCCAGTGCTCCATGCAATCCGTGCCCTCTCTAGTACCCACCACCTTATTCCCCCAACCTCCCACCCTCTGCCACTTCAAGACCCTCAGGTTGTTTCTCAGAGTCCGTAGTCTCTCATGGTTCACCTCCCTTTCCAATTTCCCTCAATTCCATTCTCCTCTCCATCTCCCCATGACCTCCATGTTATTTGTTATGCTCCACAAATAAGTGAAACCATATGATAATTGACTCTCTCTGCTTGACAACAGACGAATGGATAAGGAACATGTGGTCCATATACACTATGGAGTATTATGCCTCTATCAGAAAGGATGAATACCCAACTTTTGTAGCAACATGGACAGGACTGGAAGAGATTATGCTGAGTGAAATAAGTCAAGCAAAACATACTTTTTAACCATAAATAGAAATTACACAAAGTAATAGAAAAGTAGATAAAAGATTATGACAAATATTTTACAAGTAAAATCTTCATATAAATCATGAAGATTTGAATGAAGATGCTCAAATTCATTAGTTATCAGGAAAATAAAAATTAAAAACAGTTATTCACAATTCGGCCTTTAGCAGATTGATAATGTAGGAGTTGTGGGGCACCTGAGTGGCTCAGTCAGTTAAGCATCTGCCTTCATCTCAGGTCATGATCTCAGGGTCCTGGAATTGAGACCCACATCTGGCTCCCTGCTCAATGGGGAGCCTGTTTCTCCTTCTCCTTGCCGCTCCCCCTGCTTGTGCAAGCGTTCTCTCTCTCTCTCTGTCAAATAAATAAATAAAAATTTTTTAAAAAATGTAGGAGATGAATAATAACAAGAGTGGGTGATGATCTGGAGTTCCTAGAGACCATATTCTCCTTATGGAAGAGTTCATTGTAGAAATAATTTAGCAAACATTCGGTATTTTATGTAACATGGAAAATGTGCATATTTCCTCATACAGTAATTTCTTTCCTAGGTATGTAAATTCAGTGTTCATTATGGATCATAGTAAGATGTAGCACAGTAGAATTGTAAATGCAAAAATCTGTAAATAACTGAATTTTCAATTGAGAGTAGAATAGATCAACTTTATTATCCATACAACAGAATACTGTACAGTGATTGAACTATGGCCACATACATAAACATGAGTGGCTCTTACAACATAGTACTGAACAATAAAAAGCAAGTTGTAAAAGGATTCACACAGGATAATCCTATTTATTTAATATGTAAAAACAAGCAAATAAGTCTGTTTGCAAAACTACAGTGAAAAAGATAATATTAAATAGAATATTTAGAACTATGGTTAGATCTGGGGGTTAAGCTTGGGATGTGATCATGGAGAGTTTTCGAAGGTATCATTATTATTTCATATCTAAAACTAGATGCTGATGTATAATATTTTTTTCCTAAAGTTCCCTATTTATTCTTCATGTTGTATATGGGTGAAAAGGATTGTAATTAATGCAGTGGGGCAAAGTAAAACTAGGTACATATGTGTTACACTTTTAAGATTCCAAACAATTCAGAAAGGTATTTTAAGCAAAATGTAAAAGTAATAAAAACATAGTTATATTCTTTATATTTATATTGAAGATCAGAAAATAGAAACAATTATTTGGAACTGATTTATCAAGAAAATAAGATTCAGAGATCAATCTTTTCTTCAAACGTGGAAATGAATCATCCTACTGGCAGTGTCAGTGAAATTTTATCTTTTATGGATGTAGTTAAATGGGAAACAGTCCCTCAGAAGTTTCCTGTTTAAAAGAGAACATACTAAGAAAGAGGAATAGCGAAGATTTTTGAAAGTGGTGAGCTCAGAAATAGCCAACTAAACTATAAGGTTTGGGGCCCAAAGAATTTTACATGGTTTAGTACTGATCATAGGAATAATAATAATAATGTTTAATAATAATAATAATAACAATAATATAGCTAGATTTATGTGCTTCTTCTGGTAACTTCTTTAAGATGAGTGGTACTTAAAATATGTCAGAGAGGTGTCAGTAGGCTACAGAAGTGTACAAACTCAGAAAATTCACTTGAGAGGACTTGGTGAATTGATTATCTCTAGTATGAGAAAATGAAGAGTCAGAGATTAAACCCAGAATGCTGATTTGTGCCTCTTGGTTGATGAGTCATAGACTGAGCAGACTGTGAATGAAGAGAGGAGACAGCCCATTTTTAATATGTGGAGTAAGAGGTGCCTAATGAAACCTCTTCATAGAAATATTCATAAAATAAACATCTAGAAATGGAGAGGAGAATGATTCAAAGTAGACAAATAAATATGGACCTCATCAACCATGAACAACAATGGAGCCATTGAAATGGGTCTGATCACCCAGGAAGAGTGTGCAGAACAGAAAGAAAAGAGGATGACACAGAGCCTGGACACAGGCACTGAAGGTAGGGCAAAAGCAGCCCAAAAGGAGATACGGGAAAGGCCACACACTCTTCTCACAGTAATTTAAAAAGATTAGAATATATCAAAGAAGAGGTAGTTTCAGATGTTTCCAGCAATTAACATTGGATCTGATAGTTCCATAAACTTTTCCAATGTGGAATTAACCTACCATCTTGGAAGAAGGAGTCTGAATGGAGAAATCGGACCTGAGTGGTTGAAATGAACAGACAGTAAGTGGCAGATAAGCAAATGATGACAAGGTGTATAGTACCTTCATCCAAAATGAGTGCCTTCAACAGAAAAGAGAATTTCATCCTACCTTGGATTGTAAGTCAGTGAAGTTAGAGGATTCTTATCCAGAGGCCAGAATTCTAACAAACAAAATTTTTCCAGTCCTCAATAGTGAAACTTTAGTGAGAGTGAGGACAATTTGTAATGGTTAATAAAAGTGGGATTCAATTTTTTTTTTTTTTTTTTTATTGCTTGGTTGGCTTTAATTGTTTTTTTAAGATTTTATTTACTTATTTTGAGAGTGAGAGAGTGAGCACAAACAGAAGCAGAGGGAGAAAGAGAGACAGCATCTCAAGCAGACTCCATACTGAGCATACTCAGGGCTTGGTCCCTTCATCCTGAGATCATGAGCTGAGCCGAAATCAGGAGTCAGTTGCTTAACTGAATGAGTCACCCAGGTACCCTGGACTTCAATGTTTTTATCTTAATCATTTGTTTTGCATCTCATTTTAACGTAAACAACTGGTTTGGCAGAAACAAATGTACTTGAGGAAGTTCTGTTCATTATCACACTATAGCATGTGAGAGTATTAAAATGTGAGTACAGTAAGAGTTATTTAAAATTATTGTGTGTATAAATGTTGTGTTGGTTGAGTATTTTACAATTTAATAGGACACAATAATAATTTGGATTATATGCCATACTTTATGTATGCCTGCCTTGTCCCTTAGTAATACACTTCTTGTTAATACATTTTCTAACAGATTTATTTCATAAAGACTTTTTGAATGGATTTCTATGTTCTTGCTTTGTCACGTGGTAGTTCATCTCAGTAAAAGTGACTTCGCTTAAAACTGCATAGTATTTTATAGATTTAGAAAGTGCTCTATTAGACACGCTATGTAATTTTCAATAGATGAACATGGGGAAATATTTGAGGAGTGATGATGAAGTTCAGTTATTTTCCATGTTTTATGTCCTGAGTACTCGTTTGCACAGCGGGGATTTCTCTGTGTTCATAAAGATTAATTTCTCAGCACACAGGCTGTAGGGCAGTGTTTTCTTCAACAAATCTACTTCTTTTTAAAAGTGAAAGATTCATCCCCAGGTATATTTTAGTTCAGCATGTGTGCATATGCCATGAGTGGCTGAAATCATCAATAACTACAGAGAAGGACCCTGGGGAAAATGTTAAACATATTCATTTGAAGATATAAATAACAATAGCAAGCAGAGTGCATTTGACCAATTCTTCACTCAAGAGGTGACTTGTATGTAACCTATTAAGAAACAAATTATGGCCTTGAATGCTGTTTCATCATCCAGCAGGTCTTGCATTTTAGATTTTCTAAGCAATATACAGCTCAGTAGAGTCTATATTTAGGTGAGCCTATAGAAAATTATGAAGTAATAAAATGTAAAAGATCTTTAAAAGTATAATATTTTTAAAAGTGTTTTTTTTTTTTTTTACCTAATAAAAATATTTTGTTAAAGAATATTTAGGGGTGCCTGGGTGGCTCAGTTGGTTAAGCAACTCCTTCAGCTAGTGTCATGATCCTAAGGTCCTAGGATCGAGCCCCACATCGGGTTCCCTGCTCAGTGGGGAGCCTGCTTCTCCTTCTCCCTCTGCTGCTCTGCCTGCTTGTGCTCTCTTGCTCTCTGTCAAAATAAATAAATTTAAAAAAAGGAATATTTAGTAAATGTTACTCAGCAAGGAAGAAAATTATCTATGTTCTGTACTCCTAACCAGAGATAATCACCAAAACAACTGATGACATTTTGTAAGATTTGTGTCTAATTATTTCAGCATCATTATTTTAACATTTTTCTTTTGGGTGGGTATGATATAAATGTGTATGTAAAATGTATATCTGCCTTATAAAAATATCATGAAGGGGCTTATGGGTGCTCAGTCAGTTAAGCATCTGCCTTTGGCTCAGGTCATGATCCCAAGGTCCTGAGATAGAGTCCCACATCAGGCTCCTTGCTCAGTGGGGAGTCTGCTTCTCCCTCTCCTTCTGCCCCTATGCCCTACTCATGCTCTATCTCTCTCAAATTAAAAAAGAAGAAAATATATAAAAATATCATGAAGAATTATTAACACTTTTGTGATCTTGTTCACCACTATACTTAGCATTTTTAAGGAAAATTTTAAATTTTTTTTTATGAAAAATAAGCAAATAAGCTATAGATAATATTAGGTTTTACTTGGTCTGGACTTAATAAGACCTATAGGGAATCATGTGCCCTTACATTGGTGAATGGCAAACACCACAGTAACATTAAAAAAATACATATATTTTTGTGTGTGTCCTGTGATTTTCAGTTACACATGTCAATTTGAATGAAATATCATTTTCCCTCAAATAATGTTAATATTTTATCAACCTCTGAGCGGGTATCTCTTACTCTGATTAAATGATTCTATTCTCATTCTGTGTACATAGCAGGAGTGAAATTTCACTCTAGATGCTTAATAGTAATGGCTTTTAAAATCCTCCATTCTTGGGGCGCCTGGGTGGCTCAGTGGGTTAAAGCCTCTGCCTTCAGCTCAGGTCATGATCCCAGGGTCCTGGGATCGAGCCCCACATCGGGCTCTCTGCTGAGCGGGGAGCCTGCTTCCCCCTCTCTCTCTCTCTTTACTTGTGATCTCTGTCTGTCAAATAAATAAATAAAATCTTTAAAAAAAATAAAAAATAAAAAAAAATAAAATCCTCCATTCTTCAGTTACTAGTCAACCCGTAAGAACCCAGTCTTTTATACCAGAATATGGCATAACTGGGTTAGATCATTCACAAATATAATTCAAAACAGATTTCACAAAAGGGAGGAGAATGGATGGATTTTTCTCAAAATGAGTGCTTAAGAGCCTGGTTTTTTAAGGTCAAGGAAAACAAAGCCACTTTGTAAACCAAAGTTTTATTTAGAGATGCCATTGTACTGTATTTTATTTTTATCTTATTTATTTATTTTTTAAAGATTTTATTTATTTATTTGACAGACAGAGATCATAAGTAGGCAGAGAGGCAGGCAGAGAGAGTGGGGGGGAAGGAGGCTTCCTGCTGAGCAGAGAGCCCGATGCGGGGCTCGATCCCAGGACCCTGGGATCATGACCTGAGCCGAAGGCAGAGGCTTTAACCCACTGAGCCACTCAGGTGCCCCTGTACTGTATTTTAAAAATTACTTCACATTAAACTAATTTAATAAGCCTCCTTATCCCCTATTCTGCTCACAAGCTCACATTCTTTGTCTCTCTGCCCATCTACCCCCTAGATGTTTATCTGCAAAGTATGTACCTGAGCAGTATTTGGAATATATTTATATTTTAAAAATTACTCATTTTTAAAAAATATTTTATTTATTTATCTGACAGAGAAAGAGATCACAAGTAGACAAAGAAGCAGGCAGAGAGAGAGAGGAAGCAGGCTCCCTGTTGAGCAGAGAGCCTGATGCGGGGCTTGATCCCAGGACCCTGAGATCATGACCTGAGCTGAAGGCAGAGGCTTTAACCCACTGAGCCACCCAGGTGTCCCCCAGAATTAGTCATTCTTTATCGAAAATTGAAATTTAACAGTTCATCTCGTATTTTAACTGTCAACTTTCTGCCTACAGAATGGGAGACTCTAAGAGATGGCTTCTCAAAGACATTATTATTTAAAGAGAAAACGAAAGTGTAAATTAGGAATCAAGGAAAGACAGGTAAAAGAAGGCAAACATGTCTATGCAGAAGGACTCAAATAGGAGTTTCTGTGACTGCAATGAGGTGTTTGTTACTGTAACATAAGTGTGAAGAAAGAGTGAAGTAGAAAAATGGCAAGAAATGAGTTAAGATCTCAACATGAGAAATCATGTTCAGGAAGAAGGAGTGGATGGATAGACAAGCTTGGAGAAACAGGAGAAATATAGAGGTAGAGAGTCTATTTCCCAGTGGTTGCATAAAAATCATAGTTTGCAAGCATGTGAGGGCCATTCTGTGTTAGGTTTCCTAAAAATTTTGGATGCAAGTTTTTGGTCTCCTTAGAGAATGAGTAAAGGATAAGTGAAACATTGAAATGTAAAAATAAATAAATAAATAAATAAATAAATAAATAAATAAATAAGATTTTGCTACTCAATTATGTGTATTAATAAAATTTTCCTCAAATTGACTCATGGAGACTTTCCATGGGCAAAAAGTCTGTGGGCAAAAGTCCATGGATCTCCCATTATTACTGTGGCTGGACCTCTAGTTGTAGTTTATGATACTTGAAAAAAGAAAAGTTTTGTGCCCTTTTCTGTCACAAAGTGAAGTGTGTCTTCTTTTTGAAAAACAGAGTGTTTGTACATGTGCAAGGACAAGGTTAGGGCAAGATTATTTGCAGATTTTAAGTGTATGGCAATATGTATTATTTGAAAGAGAATACAGAAGCCCCTAGGTGCTCAGTCAGTCAAGAGTCTGACTCTTGATTTTGGTTCAGGACATGATCTGAGGGTCCTGAGATAGAGCCCCACCTCCAGCTCCACAAAGTGGGGAGTCTGCTTGAGATTCTCTCCCTCCCTCCCTCCCACTCTCTCTCTCAAGTAAATAAATAAATCTTAAAAAAAAAAGGAAGTAGACAAAAATATTATTCATTTGGGATTAGAAAAAAATGACCTTATCTTTCCATTCCATGGTGTGTGTGTGTGTGTGTGTATGTGCTTCATAAATTCCATTATGGCAACATAATAGCTACTGTTTTTCATTGAAATGATTTTGGCGAACCTAGATTCTCTCCTGGGATATACATTGAATAGCAAATGTCATTTTTTTTCTTAAGATTTTATTTGTTTATTTGAGAGAGAGAGAGACAGAAATAATGACAGAAAGGATAAGCAGGGAGAAGAGGGAGAAGCAGGATGCCCACTGAGCAATGAGCCCAATGTGGAACTTGATCCCAGACCTTGAGATCATGACCTGAGCAGAAGTCAGACACTCAACCAACTGAGCCACCCGTGTGCCTGAAAATCTCATTTTTCAAAGAGCCCTTCAAATTAAAAAATTATACACAGAGAAGGGCATTCTTTGTGGAATTATCAGATTTTCTTTTGTAACTACTGATCTATTATTGTTTTCCTAATGCGGTATTATACAGTTCTTATGTGAATCAGATTTTGACTCAATATAAAAAAGCAGAAATATAAAATGGCAATAGGCTATATGTTTACTCAGTTTACACATTTGTTTTTACTACATTTTATGGTAGTTTTTCCTGATCAGGGAAAGACAAAATCATTTTATAATTTAGTTATTTGTATTTTGTATTCTCTTAGGCACATTAATAATGGAAAGCTTGGATCATAAGTAGTAACTTCCTCCTTGTATCAATATTTTATCTAAATAAATAGCTTTGCTGGCAAAGGGAAAATACCCTGCACTTGTTAAAATAAATCAGCAAAACTTATTGAGCTTTTATTTGTGGTGGATCATTCTACATAATTGAGAAAGGACTATCCAGCATGAGGAAAACAAAATAAATGAAGTGCTCAACTCTATGAAATAGCCTGATTTCTAGTGATGGAACTTTATGAAATTGGCATTTCTATTCTTAATAGATATTGATTAAATTGGGCAAGTGGCGTGATTTTTTTAAAGGTTTTATTTATTTGAGAGAAAAAGAGAGAGAGGAGAGCAGGAACGCCTGGGGAGGGGCAGAGGGAGACGCAGACTTCCCTCTGAGCAGAGACTCCCCACGGGGACTCCATCCTAGGACCCTGAGATCATGACCTTAGCCAGAGGCAGAAGCTTAACTGATTGAGCCACCAACATGACCCCCAGAAAAGTGGCATGAATATCTTTTAGAAATTATAGGGAAAAAAAAAGAGTACAAAACACGTGATTGACACCAAGTGCAAAGTGTTTGAATTTTAGGAGTGATAATTTGTTCAGACCCTAAAATCTGTGACAACTTCCACACAAATTGACAGATAAAATTTGGAAATCAGATGGGTAGAGATTAAATATCATATCCATTACTAAAGAAATAATATAAAACATGTCTTATATTTGAGGAGTATTGGACTTCAAAATGACCTGTTCTTTTCCTCTCTCCAAATTTTGCTCATTCTCTAACAGGAAGTCTGGACCCCTGAAAGTCCCCTGCATTGCATTAGTGGTTGAGCCCTGAGCCAAGTTCTCTGTAAAGGACAATCTGCAATGGGCATGTGGTACATGTTCAGTCCTCTCTCCCAGATAAAAGAAGAAGTTCTCTAACAAGGAATGAGTGGCAAGTGAGTGACTTGTGAACAGAAGACGGAAATGTTCTTCCCGTATCTTTCCCTCCGCAAGAGTGGACCACAATGGTATGTTCAACCCCTCCAAGAAAAAGAAAAAGAAAAGAAAAGAAAAGTTTATTGTGCATGTCTGTAACTTTAGGGACACGTGGAAAGCTCCCTGCTCCTCTAAACACGGAGCATTTTACCAGAATTTTCACCATTACCCTATTACTTATTTAACCATTTCTTATACACTTCTTTCCTCTCTCAAAAATATAGAAGAGTAGCCACTAATTATATTTGTTAATCAAGGGATAAAATTTTCATTTTTGCATAGTGAAATTGTATGTTTCAAACTATTTTGCTAATCTGAAACTTAATCCATTTTATTTAGAAAGGAAACACTCTGCTGCATACATGAACTTTAAGTGCCAGACATTGTTCTCTCTCCATTCTTGCTCTCTTCATTCATGGGCTGTGTATTCTAATTCAAAGCCAAAAGACTGAGCGGTATAGAGGTCTCTTCAAAATTATGTTAAATGTATTTTGATTAGCACAATATCTACTATAGTCCTTGCTTCTGCTTGTTTCCCAAGCAGAATAGCTTCTGCATAGCAGATACTCCTGAATTTGAACTTTAGTAAGAAAGAACATGCTGCCGTGGAAACCTGGGTAGAAATACAGGGATCCTGAAGTTTGGTTGAGTTACAAAATTCCAGGTGGTCTGGCCTATAAACTAAAAAACAGAACAGTGAGCAATTTTGTAAATGTTCCTGTGAAATGTTTGTTTTTCTTTAAGATGACTCCCATTTTTCTAAGAATGGCTTAGGGTTTCTGTCCCTAAAGGCATAGAAAGTTTTTCACAATTTTAAAGAAAAATGCAACTAGGATTTCCATGCACTTTTATACTGTACAAATTCTATTTCTCTAAGCAGCTTTTGGCCAAAAGGCACGTATTCCATTCCTTAGTGATAAATTTCTATTCCACTGCCTTCAGCTAACATTAGGGATGCTCTTTCTAAATTGGATACAGGGCTCAGCTATCAGAATCCACAGATATACAAAACCCTTGAAAAATGGTGGGCACTTGCAGGGACGTGGCAGCAACTAACTCTTTCTCTGACTGGCTAATTACTCTAGCTTCTAAATTTCCGAGAATGTCAGGCTTATTACACTCTGCTTATTTAGCTTTCCTCTACACTCATCATCCTCTGGAAATTTGCCATATTCTTAGGTATTTTTTTCCTGTCTTAGCTTTCCAGGAGTTATTGGTATTATTTCTAATAACCATATGAAGTCCATTTCACTTTGAATATTTGCAACCTCAGTTAATAAGTCAACAAGCACATCAAGGGCAGGATTTAACCGTAGACAAACCATTTCTTACCTACTATGTCTGTAGATAGCCTGTCGATGCTAAAGTATTTGTATGGCCTTAATGAAACTGAAGGTTTTATAAGCTTAACCAAAGTATGCTTGGTCAGAATAATAAACCAATAAAAATTCTCTTTCCAATGCTTCTGTTTTTCTCAAACATGATTAAGTACAGACACAGCCAAGCTCAAGTAAAATATAGTACATCATATTGTGATGTCCCTAGTCTCTTCTTTCTATAATATCTCTCCCAAGTATATGTCAGATGATGTCCTCTGTTTTCTAGAACAAAAATAAGAGTTTATTAATGATTGCTGAACAAAATTGAGTAGAAAATGGACACTTTTTTGCCAATATATGTTTATTTCTGTCCTTAACCAGCATAAAATGTCATCCTGCATTCTTCTCATGATTTTTACCATCTTTTCCAAGTCTAGGTGGATCACTCTGGGGCATTCCTTCCACCGACCCCTACCCACAGTCATACACATCACACAAACCTTATTGAAAATGCTTTCTTGCCTCTCATTATACCACAGCCTTTGTTCTTCCCATATCCCTGCACCAATCTGGGTCTTGCCAAAAACACATGGTACATTTCAATGGTACAACTGAGAATAATTTAATAAAGTTTCCATTAAAAAGGAAAGGCAAAACAGCAGGAAATGGAAAGGGACCTTACTTGTCCCGCCATTGACTACTATCAGCTGGGGAGACTGAGGAAACAAGTCAGAAAGTCAGAAAGGATGCCACAGAAACAAACTTCTGGACCTCATTATTCTCTCCCTATCTAATCTCCTTTGGGCAAAGTCAAAGGGAGGCCAGAGAGCAAGGACATAAACTGGGCCTCAGATTTTGATACTGGGCATAAGACGGTGTAGATTTGGGTGAGAAGTGGCTAGGGAGAAGCAAGTAAAAAATATTCAGCTCAACTTCTCCATTCATCTTCCCTCTTCCCATGGGTTTCTTTTCATCTATGTATTTCTACAACTTTGGTATTCCCAGAGACTACCCCTGGTGATTTTTACCTCACTCTATTAGACATTTTATAGATGTTATCATATTTTGTAATGATCTTTGAACTTGCGTCCTACAGATAAAACGTGTCATAATTATCCCACAGCTGGCTTTGCAAATGCCTCATCATTTCCCTACAAATATTATTCTTCTTTTGTAAGGTATAATTCTGTTGCTGTCATAAGAAAAGATACACATAACTCTTCTTCTTAATATTTGATATTCAGGCAGGTATCAATTTCCTTTATCCAAGCAATTAACCAGTCATGGCTTAGCACTTAAATATTTCTAAACTGTGTTTCCTCTTTTCTATCTCTACTACCAAGGCCCTGGTCCATATGCCTTCTTTTCCAGAAGGATTATATGATCGGTCGTGTTATAGGCATAGTGGTCAAAGATCATGAAGATTGGCAGAATCACTGGATTTGGTGCCGTGGAGAACTCCATGGATATATGAAAGATTACTCTTAGCAAAGTTGGGACCAATCCCTGGAAATTTATTTTTTTAAGTTCAAGAAATCCAGCATGGCTCTAAGGTAATGGAGAGAGGGAGAAACTCACTTTAATGTAACAAAATGGTAGAGGGAAGTTTTACTGTTTTACTTGTTGTTTTGACGACTTTTTTTTTTTTTTATAAAGGAAACATAAATTTGGGGAAGGTTTATGATAAGCAGCAATAGTGGGAGAGCATTTTGGGGGAGAAAAAACAACAAATGATAACAATAATAAAGCTGGATTCTGGCAAAGAATGTTGAGAAGTGGAGCTGAGAAGATTAAAGTTAGTTTATATTTTTTTAAGATAAAGATTCAGGGGAAAAAAAACCACACCAATTTTAAGGTCGAAAAGAAGAAAACAAAACACATTGATGATCATTTGGTCATTTGCATATTACTCCATGATGTAGATAAAACAATTTATTAGGAAATTCCTTGATATTTTATATTTGGATATATACTGTGTTTGTTTTTTTTTTTTTCTTTTTGGATTTTATGGAAAATGCAGTAATACATATCCTTACACATAGAGTCTCAAATAAAAGTGAATTTGCTTTCAAAGGATCAAGTAATAGAATACAATTGATAGGTAAAAATTTATATATGCTTTTCTAATTTTAATATTTTTTTCTAAATGCTTTTTAAAAATTTGAACGCATTCACATTATTTACCTTTGTACCCTTTGACCAACATCTCCACATTTCTTCCAATCCCTAAAACCTGGCAACCGTCAATCTATTTTCTGATTTTATGAGTTCAACTTTTTTAGGTTCCACATATAAGTGAGATCATGCAGTATTTATCTGTGCCTGGCTTACTTTGTTTACCATAATGATCTCTAGTTTCATCCATGTTTTCCCAAATAACAGGATTTCCTTATTTCTTAAAGCTGAATAATATTTCATGTATATGTACCAAATCTGTATCTATCATCTGAGCACTCTTTACCCAGTGGGAGAAGTCACAGGCCAACAAAGTCTGTCTCAGAACTGAGCTGTGCAGCCTTAGAGGAGAAGTGACAAAAAGAAGTAAAACTGATCATCTTGTCCTCTTCAAAGTGTCCAACCTTGTTTGTTTGTCTTTTTTCCTTCAACACACTGCTGGGATCTCTCCACTGAACCCATGGGTTCTCAGAAAGGTACTTTCATCTATGGGTGATTGTCAGAATCAGTGTCTCTGTGAGGGGATGAGAGCTAGAAACTCCTATCCTGCCATCTTGTTGATGTGACTCCCAACTAATATTCAGATTAGGCTCTTCAAAACATTACCTCTGCCTGTCCCATATCACAGTACTTCTTTCCATTGCTCTGAGCTTCTTCATGCTCTTTAGTAAAAGTTCTTAGCTGTCATATTTATAATGTGTACTTTTTCAACCATTTATTCTTAAATGTGTTATAGTTTCATCCTTAAAGTACGTATTTCTTCCTTTTAATTTCTAAATCCTTCATAGTATATAGAGAAATATGAATTCTTATGCTTTACCTTATTTACTTATTTATTTATTTGAGAGGGAGTGGGGGTAGAGGGAGGGGCAGAGGGTGAGAGGGGGGACAAGAAAGAGAGAATCTCAAACAGATGCCTTGTTGAAAGTGCTGCTGGAGGCAAGGATCTATCCAAGGACCTTGTGACCGTGACCTGAGCTGAAATCAAGAATCGGCCACTTAACCAGTTGAGCCACCCAGGCATCCCTATATTTTATCTTATATTAAGCTATTTTCTGGATGTTCTTATTAGTGCATATAATTACAAACCTTAATCACCTTAATATTTTAGGTGGAATATAAAATATATATATTTCAAGGGGAATGAATATGTATAAGCGAATAGATGTATTTTGGTTAAACTGGCAAGGAATTTTTAAAAATCTTGTCCTTTCATTAACACAAAAAACTTTGTAGATTACCTATAGGTTTCATTTTAATAATTTTTCTTTTTAAGTTAAGAACATATTTTATAAGGGGGGTGGGATGTTGCTCTTGCTAGAAAAAGAATCATTGTGTATCTTGGTCTAAATGATGCCATATATCAGAAAATTGTTTTACTGTCACCTAATGAAAATAACTATAAAAAAACTTTAGAAAAATATTTTCCATTTTAAAATAGCCCTAGGTATTTCCTAACTCTATGAAAACATCTTAAGGAGAAATTTATCTTAAATGAGCTAAGGTCTATTTGTTCTTATTCATTTTTCTATTTGAAAGCTTAGTCTATTATTTTCTCTGGAATTTTATTTGATGGAATGTAAAATATTGATGGTATATAATGAACACACTAATGAAAATTTGAGCACCTAGCAACTTTCAAAAGTGCAGCATCATGAAAAGTATATGGATGTTGTAGCCAGATAAATTTACGTTTTAAACATGAACCTGCCACTTGCTAGTTTGGCCATCCTAGATGTATATTATTTAATCTTTCTAAGCTAGCATGCCTCTGTTGAGCACAAATTAACTGTATGTAGTGCATTGATTCATTGGCTGGTAATAATCTTTGAATATTTTTTCACCTGATAAAGAAAAAGTTGAAAGTACAAATCAGTAAATGATCAACTAGGATTAAAAATAAACACTATGGGGTGCCTGGCGGGCTCAGTCAGTAGAGCATGTGATTCTTGATCTCAGGGTTGTGAATTGAAGCACCACATTTGCTGTAGAAGTTACATTAAGAAAGAGAGGAAAGAAAATAAAGAGACCTCCTCAAGAAAAACTTAAATAAAATAAAATAAACATTTTTGTTAAAGCTGCAAATCCCTCCCAACACAAATCTTGATGTCAAGTAACATTCATCTAGAATAGGATTTCTCAAACTCAACATTATTGACATTTTTGACAGATGATTATTTAGTACAAGGGCTACTGTGTGAATGGGGGATGTATGGTTTATATACATGGCTTTAACCTTCTAGATGCCAGTAGCAAACCCTCCAACCCCTTATGACAACCAAAACTATCTCCAGACATTGCCATATGTCTTCTGGGGAGAAATCACACCCTTTGAAAGCCATTAATATGGAAAATAAAGTTTTGACTTACTAAACAAGGACATTGAGAAGAAGACATAACCCTGTTAAATCAGAGGTTACTTACATAATTTATGCTATTATTTTCTGATTAGTGAAAGTGAAAGTCAAGTGTCTTGTCTTATTTCCTGTCATTGAAAAAAAAATCTTATGAAGGTTCAGAGGAATTATTGATTTTTAAATCTTCCTTTCCTGAATCTACATGTTTGAGAGTTGTGGCTAGCTATAAAGTGATATACTTTATAAAAACAATGTTCTAAAAATTTGAGGCAAGATTGTGTTTCAGAGTGAAAATTAGTGATTATCAGTGCTAATTTTTAACACTGTGACTTGAAATAGCTTTTTAAAGAAACAATTACTAGCAATTTCACAAAACATAAATCAAAATACCTAAATAAGGATGGTACCTATTTTAATAAAACTATTTGATTGTATTCATTATAGATACATGTATTTGTTTGTTTTTATAGGATTAACACCTAGCATGGAACCCAATACAGGGCTTGAATTCATGATCCTGAGATCAAGATAGCCTGAGCTGAAATTGAGTCATTTGCTTAAATGACTGAGCCACCCAGGCACCCTCATTGTATATATATTTTTATTAGATTGTATAGCTTTCCTCTGCTTAATATTTTCTTCCCAGAACCCTTTAAATGACTTTAAAGAACCCATATCTCTTCCCTTTTGCTATTCTCTGTCATTCTTACCCAGGGGCCAAGATATGACTTCCCTGATGGTGGGAAGGAGCTGAACCTGGGCAGATTAGCTCCTTCTCTCTATTTTTTGATGATCTTCCTAGAGCAAGCATGGCCTTTCTTGCTTACACCATTAAATCTATAAAGTTGTTCAATAAGCCTGTGATTGTCCAGCTCCACCAGTGACTGCCTGTATATGTATCTAGGTAATAGATGACATGTTTGTAAACAGGTTTATCCAGGAAAAAAAGCCAAAATTTTTGTCTCTGTTTGGTTGTCTTTTTTCATTTGACTTTGAACATGAGTTACAGAAAACAGAGTTCTTTTTTAATGGATTTCAAGTGATTCTAATAAAATTTTTTATCTTAAGAGGGTAAGAAATCCTCTGGATAAGAAACGTCTACTTTATTTTTTTTTCCTAATTAGAGGATAAAAAATAAGATTGTTTATTGGCAATATATGAAAATAACACATTCTTATCAGTTTGTATTTGAAGGACTCGGAATTATATTTTCCAAGCAAGAATATGGGGATGTATATTAGTGCATTAAAGTGAGCTTTAATTTTAAATCAAGACATCTGCATATCAATAATCATAAATCTTGTTGGTTTTTTAATTAAAATTTTCCATATAAATAAATCATCATTAATTGAAAAAATGGAAAATAGATAATTACAATTACATTGTCTTAATCTATTCAAACAATACAAGTTTGAAACTCTTACTATTATAAAGTCATTTTATGAAGTTTGTTTTAACTTTACTTAGTGTTTCCTTTCTAATAATTATTAGCTGGATCATTTTGTAAATGAGATAATAATCACAGCAATACTTATAATAATAAAAGCAACTGGAGCCCTTATAATGTGCACTTACTGGGCCTCTATTTGCTCATTTACTATTTGCACCAGCCCTACAAAATTGGTACTGATAAAATTGCTTTAAAAAAATAGAGACACTGAGAAAACCTTGATAATTCTAATTCCAGAATGAGAAAATGTGTCTTTAATAGCACATTTAAGTATGTGTTGTTGAAACAGAATAGTGATATGCTTAATGGTCTAGTGGTCACAGACAAAACTGAAATATATATATTCCTTTATTATAATTAAAAAGAAGGCTTTATGGAGCACTGGGTGGTTCAGTCAATTAAGTGGTTGACTCTTGATTTCAGCTCAGGTCATGAACTCAGGGTCCTGGAATTAAGCCCTGCATTGGATTCCACACTGGGCATAGAACTGGCTTAGGATTCTCTTTCTCCTTCTCCCTCTGCCCCTACTCTTCAACTATCTCAATCTCTAAAAAATTATAATAAAATAAAACAAAATAAAATAAATAAAAATAAAAAAGAGACTTTAATACAAAGAGCAGGGGACACTGCAGCATTTTCATTTCATTGAGTAAGTTATTTGATTCAGGGTATCTTACCAAAGACAGATTCAGAGAGACTCTGTACTCTTAATTAGTTCAAAGTTACTTCTCTCATTTATATATTAAATGAAAGAGTTGAATATGCTTGGGCCACCTTCAGACACACGTGGCTCAATGTACCCTTTCCACCTATATGACTACACCTTACCCTAATTTAAAGAAAACCACTGGACATAAAGATTTTAGTCCTGTAATTATGAAGACTTCAATTCTTTGCATATATTTACAAGGAGGAGTGGGCAACTCTGTACAGAGTTCTGCTGACAGTTTGAAAATTCAGGAGTAAAAATCTGGAAATTTGGGAGTTAAATCCACAATATGGGTAAAACATACTTTTTATGTGCTCTGTCTTACTGAGTGGTATAGGAAGGAAGTACTAAATAATTTTAAAAACTTTGAACCTCTTTTCAGGAACTGGTTCTGCCCTGGGCTTTTATTTATAAGAAGACTCAAGAGACCTTTCATGCTGAGCTAGAATGGACTGACTCCTACAGCGCTGCAAAGAGCCGATATTCACAAGAAAAATGATGAGACTCTGTGGAAAAGAAGTTTCACCATATTTCTGCTTTGCAATAGAATTCTCTCTTCTGTCCACTATTTATTTTTAATAGGTGTGACTCCCAGGCCCCCAAACCAGCTGTGCAAGAAATATCATCTGTCTTTATCTTCTCACATTTGGCAGCCCTCTCCTGCTGGAATCACAGAAAATTTGGGGGAATTCCCTCCCCAACCTATGAGTGTAAGCAGCGGGGTCATTTACAAAGCTCCAAGGCATTTGAAGAGATGGCTGCCTTGTCATCTGTCATCCAATTGTATAGTGACAACTGATTTTGCACCTTTGCACAATATTTTTAATGCTGCCACCTTTATCTAGTTTCTGGCCCATAATCAGGAATCTAAAAATTTCTAGATTCTGGCTATGATTCTGCTTCCAACCAGATCACATACCTCTCTTTTTCAGAGCACTTGTCATCTTTCTTGGGAGCTTCCAGGAAGCAGGACTACTGTAAAAACCTGACCTAGAGGCCTTTCCCTAGTTGCCCAATTAGGATGCTATCTATGTAACATATGCGAAATCCCTATAATGAGATATAGGAAAACACATAAAAAAGTACCATGAATATCTAAAACATTATCCAGGAACATTTTTTATGTAGTAAATCTGCTATAACAATTTCATTTTCCTTTCAGATATATTTTTCAAGGTGGTTGGACCAATATTTCTTTGCTAAGTGAAACTTCCCTAAAGCAAGAAGTTACTGGGGGCCACACCTGGTTTTTGTTGCGGTGATGGTGGTAGGCTTTGTTTTTGTTTCTTTTGTTTTTTAGGTACACCTGAGTTTGTAAGAGATTGTACTTGCTGCAGCCTGATTGTGAAAACAAGAATCAAAAATTGGTGGAAGTGATTAATGTTGATATAACGCCCAAACAACAACAACCAAATAAATCGATGTTTGGGGAGTGTTATGGACTGAATGTTCGTGTCTGTCCCAATTTCATATGTTGAAATTGAATCCTAATATGATGGCATTCGGAAGTGGGGGCTTTGGGAGATAATTAGTCAGGAGGCTGGAGTCCTCATAAATGGAATTAGTTGCCTTATCAAACAAGCTGGAGAGCTATTTCTCCCTCTTTCGGCGAGGACACGACAAGTTGGCTCTTTGTAACCTAGAAGAGGGCTCTCACCAGAACACAACCATGTTGGCACCCTGATCTCAGACTTCCAGACTTCAAAACTGTGAGAAAGGAAATTCTGTTGTTTATAAGCCACCAAATCTGTAGTATTGTTATAGCTTCCAAACAGACTAAGACAGAGAGCATACATTTTACTTAGATAATAAGATGGATAGGTAGAAAAGAAAAGTCTGCATAATTATCAACTTTCTTTAGGATACCAGCCATGTATTTTGAGAACAATAATAATCATAGATTAAGTAATTCAAAAATTTCATCACCAAATCTTCAGATTTATGAGTACTTCAAACTTGAGTACTTCAAACCTCAAAGTGAAAAGAGTATTGAACCACATATCAACTTTTAGGTATGCGTAGGGTAATACCTTCTACTCTGCCTACCAGAGAAGTATAACCTTCAAGAAACAAATCATTGAAAGAAATCTGCTCAAAGGCATGTCTGTTCCCCTTTTCTTGTGGGCCATCTGTGTTATCTGGAATGAATTTAGCTCATTCAATTTTTAGGATTTGGGACTTTGCTTCAATAAACTTGTGGGAATTTTTCTGTAAGGAGCATCTACAGCTAATCATATCCATGGACTGAAATAGGGTGGCCAGCCCTCCTCTGGCTATTTGGAATTTTGTCTTGTAAAGTTATAAAGTGCCATAAAAGAAAAGGCACAATTTCAGAGGTAGGAGCATTAAAGGGAATGGTAAAAGAAAAGAGTTTAACAAGATTTCAAAAGGGTAAGAAACATATAATGGTTCAGAACAGATTTACTTTTTCAACAAATTTAATTTTCTAAGGAAAGCAATCTTATCCAAAAAAATTAACAAAATTATTTCTAAGAAGCATGATATAAATGAAATAAGAATTCAAATAAAAGCAAATTCTTGAAATTTGAAATGGTTTCTGACAACCTAGATTGCAAACTTGAAAAAATTATGTGTAGCTCACATCATATTTCTATTGGATAACACTATTCTGGATTTTCTAAAGATTTTTTTCAGCACATCATTTCTTGTTAAATTATCTGATTCCATTCCTTGCAAAGATAACCTTATGCATGCTATAACAGAAAGGAAAAAAAATTGCTCATTTCACTTAAAAATCTGAAAATCCTTTCCTAAGCTTCTTCAAAAAAATGTTACTGGAGAAGAAACTCATTTCCATTTTGAAAAAATAACTTCTTAAAATATTATGCCAGTCATATCACATTGCCTAAAATGTAAATAAAATGCATCCATAGATGTAAAGTTTAAATACACAGATGTTCAACAGCATATGTGAGTTCTGAAACCTCCTGATGGGCTAAATAAATTACATAAATTAGTACTGTTAATTACTCTCCAAAGGGCAATGTCAAAATGATAGATGGATAATTCTGATTATTGAATGTTCTCTGTCAAGCCTAGAAGAATGAGTGAGATCAATACAACCAGAGCAGCATTTTGATGTATGCAATGTTTTCAATATTTTTCTTTGGTCCTTTCCTTCTCTATTAGTTTCCTTATTACGATAATCATTAAAATAAATAGCAACTCTATCTTTTGATTTCTATGCTAGATTTTGGAATAATTGTCATAGGAAAGAAATGAAAAATAACATTGTTAATTAGCATCATATTTAGTCTACTAACACTATCTGCAGCCTTTTGTTTCTAGCCACTCAATTTGTTGTCTTTTAAGTATAGGAAATCACAAACAAAATATTTGAACTTAGCAATATATCATAACCACTGCTTCTTAACTACTTACAAGGGAACATCTCAATCAGTATTTTCTATATGCTCTGCTTATCTTTTTATGGAAGACAAACTATGATCTTTCACTATTGAACAAAATCATGATACTATTTAATTTATAACAAATAAAAGAAGAAGTTATCAGGTCCCTACCTGGTTGGGGGAGGATGGAGTACCTTAATTGCCTGCAAAGGAAGGAAGAATTAACAACACATACTTATGACTGACATACATGACTGTCATGTAAATGTAGGCCTTTTAAACTAAGAAAGTAGACTCCAGAAGTTTAAACCAACATGCAACATATTAAAGAGACAATAATTCTCTCCAAAAGCTACAATGGCAAATATGAGTGGTCTATCTAGATGAAAAATTCCAAATAATTTACCCATCATAGAATAAGCAAAAGAAAAGATGGAAACATTCTATGAGCTATTTTGAGCTACTAATTGGAATTCTCTTAATATTAAATAGAATTCTCTTTATATTAAATTCTCTTTATACTGAATTCCTGAGATTTTATTTTGGGATCGGGGGTGGTATTTGAGTAGAATAGATAGATTTTTACTAAAAGATGTGAAAAGAAAAAACTCCTGTTTTACTTCTCTACTCTCATTCTACTCACAGAATCTTATTTCTGATATTTTGTGTGATGTCTTTTTTTGTTGTTGTTGTTTTTTCTCACACCAAGCAATTCTTTGACTCCAGCTGGGTATCCTTCAAGTCAATTCAGTTCTGACTATCTACATGGAGTTAACATTAGATTCCATGGGTTAAATATAAAGCCCCACAAGACTACCCACCCCCCACACACACACTTCAGATGTCAATCCTGTGATTGCAATTGCCCAGGTTGTTTTTATCTGTGCCTCTGACAATCAGATATAAATTAGAGGTCCCCAGGACCTCTTTATTGGGTTCAATTAATTTGCTAGAGTTTCTCACAGAATTCAGGAAAACAGTTTACTTACTGGATGACAAGTTATTATAAAAAGATACAACTCAGGAAGTGTTGGTTAGAAGATAGACAGAGGGTAAGGTATATGGGAACAGGCTCAGAGCTCTCATGCCCTCTACAGGTGAACCACCATCACCAGGACCTCCAAGGACTGACTGACCACCCTCAAAGGTCTCTGATTACCCAAGGGTTTTTATAGAGGCTTCATTGCACAGGCATATTTGATTAATTCATTGACCACTACTGATTAAGTCAATCTGCAGTTCATTTTCCATGCCTGGGGGTCAGCGGGTATGGGTGAGGCTGAAAGTTCTAACCCTGTAATCATAGGGGTGTTACCTCAGGCACAAAACCCTCTCATCCTTAGGGTCTTTACAACAGTCACTTCATTAGCAAAAACTCAAGAGTGGTTGAAAAAGACCTTAAGAATTAACAAAAGATGCCTTTATCTTTCTTATCGCTTAGGAAATTTCAAGGGTTGGGGGAGCTCTATGTCAGGAACTGGGACAGAGGTGTCAGAGATAGAATGAAGAAAGCAGGGAAAGAAAAGAGGTAGAGAGTATTAAAAGGACTGTCCGGAGAGAGAAACTGTATCAGGGCTAACAATTTCATCATATATTGTTAGTAAGTGCATGGGAGAAGAAAGAATAGACAAAAATACTTCAAAAGGTGAAAGAACATTTTCTCTATCATTACTGTAGTTTTCATGTAATTATTTTTTAAAAATATCTGTTCATTCATTTAAATTATGTTTATTGGCCATCTATTATCAACTGCCCACACCCCACTGATCTTAATGTCTGGGGGAGAAAAATAATTTTAAAACAGTTCTTGCCCTCTAGGAGCATAGACTTTTATTATCTTACACTCACAAGAATCAGCATATGTGCTCAGTTGTTAATTACTCATTTCCCTTGAGTAATTACTAATTTTCAATTTCCTATTTAATTGGTTAAATGTCATACAGCACTTGTTTGCTTGTACCCATTTAAAAAATACACAGGGGGCGCCTGGGTGGCTCAGTGGGTTAAGCCACTGCCTTCGGCTCGGGTCGTGATCTCGGGGTCCTGGGATCGAGTTCCGCATCGGACTCTCTGCTCGGCAGGAAGCCTGCTTCCCTCTCTCTCTCTCTCTCTGCCTGCCTCTCTGTCTATTTGTGATCTCTCTCTGTCAAATAAATAAATAACATCTTTAAAAAAAAAAAAAAGATTATTTAAAAAAAAAATACACAGAGTTGTACCAAATTAGGCCATATCTCCTGACACTAATGTGACAATTTTTGTATACCTCTGACTTGGTACGTGATGGGTCTCACCCAACATACTGGTTCTAACTTAACTTCAACTCTATTTAGTTTTGTTTCCTGGAAATTGTGGGGTTTTCTTTAGCTTCACAATGAACTAAACATTTGAAGGTCCTTCTTTCCTTCTTTCCTTCCGTCTGTCCTTCCTTCCTTCCTTCTTTCAATTTGTTTAAAGTCTTATTGCATTTAATTAGTTCCTCAAATTAACATAGATTTGTAATCATACAAGGAATCACAGAAATGGTTTAAGTTAATAAAGAGATGCAGTCCACTGATTGACAGTTTGTTTAGATAATGACAAATAAGGCTCTAATTTGGAATAGTTTTCACACAAAATGTTAGATTTAAAAGATCAGTATCATTAAAGAGGGTTTTTTTCAATTTCCTCTTGAAAACTGATGAATATTAATATATTGTTGAACTTCAAATATACAGTACTCTGCTGAAATTCTCTGTTCTCTCTTACACACACATACACACACATTCTAAAACATTCACCCATACACATACCTCTCCTATAGATTTCAGGAAATGTTATTCCATTTTATGAGTACTGAGAAAGTAAATGATTTATGAACTCACTTTTTGAGGAGTGTATTTTTTCTCTGGGCACCTACTACAATGGAAAATATTTCAAGATCCTTTTTTTTTTTTTAAATCAAGGTTTTAGATTGTTGACAAAATATAAGAGATTTTAAAGTCATTTTTAAAAGTATTAGGCTCAACTCCTTTTATGTAAAATTACAATACAATGAATCTGTTTGACTATTCAAAAGCATATTTCCACTAACTATTATATGCTTCTTTAGAGACATAGAAAGATTCGTTTGCCCTATTTGATCTTTTGGAGAATATTCTCTATGGCCCAATTGATTTCTCAAGATCCTTTCTTTTTTAGAAGGAATATGTCAGCTCTCAAGTGTCTAGTAGTTCCTTTTATCTGATCTGGCCTCTTTAAAACCCACAAGCCTGTTTGGGTTATCAGATCTACTTTAAAATGCTGCCATTCATCTGTTCAATTTAATGCTTGCTCAGGAGGGAGCTGCTGTATTGACTAAGGGCTATGCCACAATGCAGTTTGGAAAATGAGAAAAGAAAGAAAAGCAGGCCCAAGCTAAGTATACCATTAACTCTGCCTAAGACTGCAATACATCAATAGAGCATTAGACGTAATCATGTTTTATATAGTTAGTCAACCACAGAAAAGAGCAGAGATATTTATTCAGAAAAGACCAAGAACACCGTTTAGTCATTTAAACATTTACTATTCTTTTCTCCCTTGGAAATGTTGTGTAGTGATTAGTTTTCATCTGTACGGACACTTTCTCTCTTAAAAATTAAAACATCCTATCATAAAGAATAGAAATTAAGAAGAAAGATGTAGCTTTTGGCTGGTACAATGCCTAAAGGATGGTTATTAAACAGAAAACAAATAGACTAAGTCCATTCTTACTGGCAGATAATATTTTTGTGTTATATATTGATTGAAGAAGAATGAAAATGTGGTTCCTTTTCAATACTCTATTGAATGGATCTACTTTGTACTCATTAATAACCAGTTAAGTCTCAGGGCAGTAGGACTGGCTTTTAATTTACAGTCAGCTTAGTAAACTACTAAATGCCTCTTCTGTTTGCATTAGAAAGTCATTTAACTTCCTTAAAGGAGAGTTACCTAAATTAAGAAAAAAAAAATGAATGACAAAGAAAAGAAGGAGGAGGGAAGGAAGCCTGACTATAGTTTATGCTTGAAAGACATGCGGTTGGGTAGAAATATCATGGCATCTTTCTCTCAGCTCTGAATGATTTCTCTACCATTCGTTGGGAAAAACAATTTGAGATAAGCCATTTTCTTTTGTGCCACATTCTTTAATAGTGAGAATTTGCAGAAATAATACATCAACAGATCCTTGTAAAGAGCAAAAGAAATAATAATTATATATATATATATACATACATATATGTGTATATATATTCATATATTATATGTAACATATTATATATATATATATATATATACACACACACATACATATACAGATATTCTATAAACATAAATGGCTATGCAGCAATTCTCAACCACTGCTTCCAGAAAATGCAGGTACCCTGTGAGCCAAAGTGAGCTGCTACTTCACTAAAATAGCATCAGGGTAATATTTCCCCAATTCTCAGAAATAATCAGTCAATAAAATGTTCTCCATTTTCAGCTTTTTAAATCATTTTTTTCTTACACAGTTGGCAATTGCCACCTCTACATAATCCAAATAAATGACTAAAAATTAATAGGATGCTTTGAAATTGACAGACTTAGAACACACTGCAAACTCTCTTTCTCTTTCAAATAAACAGAAATTACAGAAACAATATGAGAAACAATTTAATACATAACTGATTTCTTACTAATATGGACTGAGGTGTTACAGGAATCTTCGACTGACTTCAGGCACACATACACAAACACACGCTCGTACATAGTTTTTAATACAAAGTTAAACTTGTAAATAACAAAGGGAGCACCTCAATGAAAGAAACAGAGTGAATTTGAAATGGTAAAAATCAATAAGGACTAAAGTCTAAGGACTCATAAGGGAGGCACAGACACATGTACAAGTTTATGATTAAAACCCAAAGTATGCAGATTAAGGGAAGCTTAATCTGCATACTTTGTAGGGAAGAGCTTATTCTCTAGTACTTAGGCTAATAGAACAAAGCTACCCCAAATAGCAGAGAGTCACTAAGGAGTAGGAAAAGCTTCTTCAGATAAGTTTAGGAAAACAGCAAGTATATTTGTTATAAATCCTCCAAAGTAGTGAAGTCAGGAAAAAAGATGCCTGCAAGGATGAGAAAGCATGGCTATCTCTGGGTTGCCCATGTTCTGAGGCCTGAGTTAATGATGCCCAGGTAGTACTGAAATGGTAATGCATTGGGAATTTATTTGTGCTTATGATGCAACTTAGTGTCTTGGATTTATTTATTTTTTTGCTGCATACTTAATTATGTACCAAAATTTCCTAAGGAAATGTCTTTTCTAAACGGAATGCAAATACTCCTATTACAATAGATGAAATTGCTGTTTTCTCATTTATACTGAAAATTTTTCCTGAGATCTGAGCTCTCTTTGACCTTTTTGCTTATTTTATTCTAGTCTATTCTGATGTTCCATTACTTGTGAATTACTACTCCATCGGTTAATTCCATTACTACAATGTGATTTTCTCCTACAGAACCATAATACAACTATGAAAACCAGGAAATTGGTATAGATACACTTCCACTATCTGATTCTGGAACCGCATTCAAGTTTTGACAATAATGTCTTTTAGAGGCAAAAGGATCCCAATGTTCCAATAATGTCTTTTATAGCCAAAAGGATCCAGTTGTAAACCATGCCTTGAACGGTCTGAAACAATGTCTCAGTCTTAATTTAACCTTCATAGCCTTGATCCTTTGAAGTTTACAGCTAGATATGTCGAAGAATATGCTTTAATTTGAGTTGTCTCATGTTTTCTCACACCCAGATTCAAGTTATGTATCATTAGCAGAAAAAGTGATGCTGTATTTTTTTCTCTGTTTTCTATTTACATTACATACTGTTTTTTCCCCCCATTGCCAATAACATTCAATGTGATACTTGATGAAGGTGATGTCTGTTAGTCTGCTTCCTGGTTAGACTCTAATATCCATTCTAGGTTCCATCCCTCATTCTGATTAGATTTTGAAAACCTGCTTGGGGGCTTCCAGCCATGTTTACCCCTGTACTCTCTGCTTGGGCTGACACACCCTGTTGAGGCTCCCCAGTATCTCCCATCTTCACTCTGCTGAGGCTCTCAATTTGCATTCTAAGCTACTGACTGAATTTAATATCCTCTTCACCCTGTAGGATTTCGATAGCCCACAAAGAGCTTTCTCTCACTTTCCCTTTTCATCTTGCTTTGTCTGTGGCATCCCCTGACAGGTATCCGTCATCATTTGATGCCCTCTCCATACCACTCAGTCTCTGAAAGCCCATGCCAAACAAATTCTTCTTACAAATCCTTCCTGTCTATGCAACTTCTCCAACATTCCATGCAGGACGCCTTTCCATAAAGACACCTCCAATATTCTGCTACACCTAAATGCTATAGAACTGAATTGATCAGGAAAATAAAAGGACAGAGAGAAGAACTGGATTGTATCTTTATACAATATTAGAGTCTGTCTTGCTCTAATCTTTACATTTAACGTATTTACAGATATCTATCAGAATTACAGGTATACCTGGAATTATTTCTATCATGTCATTTTTCTTTCTTTTAATTTACTTTTATTTTTCATTATTATTTTATCTCCTACTATCTTTGTGTTTTACTAATCAATTTGTTTTCTTTTTCCCAAAGTTCTATGGCTTGGAAACCTCATATATAATGCTTTATTATTATAATTAAGAAAACTAATTGAGATAAAATTCAGTGAAACAAATAGGTCTTAAGATTGTAATCTATGGGCGCCTGGGTGGCTCCATCAGTTAAGCCTCTGCCTTTGGCTCAGGTCACGATCCCAGGGTCCTGGGATGGAGCACTGCTTTGGGGTTCCCTGTATAGCAGGGAGCCTGCTTCTCCATCTCCCTCTGCTATTCCTGCTTGTGCTCTTTTTCTTTCTCAAATAAGTAATTTTTTTACAAAGATTTTGTACAAGGATTGTAATCTAATGAGTTAATAAATAGATATAATATGTTATCAAAATTAGGGTTAATATATCAAACATTCGAATCATCCACTGACTTCCCTTGTCTTCTCTTTCAATCAATTCCATCCACCTACCACCATTCAGATTTGTGACACCATAAAACAAATTTGCCTTTGAACTTAATCTAAACTGGAATCAATCGCATGGGCTGTTGACACCTAACTCCTTTCTCTGGGGTAGTTTTGTAGATCATGACAGCATTAGTAATACACCTGCAATTTGGCCAATCAGTGTAGTCTTTGCTGGAGTAACTCAGTTGCAGTAATCATTCCAAATGTCTCTCATGTCCCCTCTGGAATTACTAGAATTGTCTAGTCATGTTCCTCTCCTATAGAAGGCACAAGAAAGCAAAAGAGGAAACATAGAATCCCTCTTAAATACATGAATTACAACTGGCACATGGTCTCCTCTGCCATGTTTTACTGGCCAAAACAGGCCAAAGCTGAAGGAATGAGAAATATATATCTGTATCTGGAAGAACTGCCATCATATGGCAAAGAATATCTGCAGCATATTCAGGCCAATAATGGAAGGTACTAGAGTGTGCCATCTTGGCCATAGTTTCCTCCTGTGTGTAAGATATGATCACCTGGAATCTTATCCCAGGATCTCAGAAGTTTAATTCAATCATTTCCTGATCCTAAAAGACATGAAATGAAGACAAGTTATGTGGTCCTTTTATTCCCAACATACCATGGAGCAACAAAACCAGAAGTGCAATAAGTAATCCTATTTAAAAAGAGGAAGAATGAAAAACAGCAATATGCTTTGAGTTGTCTCATATTTTCACATAACTATGTTCAGGGAAAATATCACTCACTCAACTCTGTTGTTTGAGTTTTTCTTAGCTGGGGATGGTTTGCTCTCAGGGGACTTATGAAAGTGAATATTCTTAGTTGTCAAAAATCGGGGGTATGTGCCACAGATATACAGTGTGTAGAAGACAGGATGCTGATCAACATCCTGTAGTGAATAGAACAGTTGCCCTCAACAAAAAGTTATCAATTCCAGAATATCAATAGCACTAAGAGTAAGAAACTCTCTGCCCCTTTCTAAGGGTGAGGATGGCTCTTTACTAAGCCTGTGTTCTCTTTCCTGAGAGCGAGTCCCTATCCATTGATTCCCTGGGCTCTTTATTCCATCCCTGGTATATGTTTCCATTTCTCTCATTGACCATTTCTGAAGAGGGCTTTGGAAATTATACTCTTCTTGGTAGACAAACAAATTTCTCAGACTACTTCTTAATGGGAAAAGCAGGGGTCCTAGAGGTCCTTTTACATATTGATTATTACAGCTAATATCGATATTTTTATATTAAGTCTGATTTCTTCCATGTGCCAAAAGTCAAACTCACAATACTTATATTCTTAAATATATGAAAGCTATAATATGCTATCTTAATTGACAGTATATTGACAATATAAATATCTTTTGAATAAAATGAAAATGTTTTGAAAGGAATCACACACACACACACACACACATAAACAGTACCCTTCTCAAAAAGTGTCAATATGTTAAAACAGCAAAAAGAATCCATTGTTATTTTTAAAACTTGTAAAACTTTAATTAAAAAATAATTATAAGATACAGTCATCCATTAGGGTTAAAAGAGAGTACAAAATGCTCAAACTGCGTGTTATCATCTTACAGTAGGAATGGAGTCAATACTTACATAGGTGGACTTTACCTCAGCTGACAGGAAAAAATAGTAGAGGCTATTGATTAGGAGAAGAGCTTGGGGGAGTGACATTTACAGTACAATGGATTAAGTTTAATAAGCAGACTTACTACTTATCAATAGAAGACTTAACCTTATCCCCACATTAGTTAGGCATTATTGTGCAAAATAATTTAAAGTAGATTAAATGATTTATTGACTACACATAAATGTCTGGAAGAAGGTAAACAACAGTTTCCTCCTAATGCAAAATTGTCAAAGTCATGAACACATTTCTTTCTCTGTGTTTTTACCTTTCACACACAATAAGGTTAAAAAAAATGCAACTTCATTGTTAAATTATAACTGAATTTTAATTTTAAGATAAAATATGTCATGGATTGTATATTCATTTCTTAGATATTATTTTAAAAATTGTTCCGCAAGGATTTCATAATACAGTTTTTAAAGTTGGAATGATAAATACATTTCAGTAAAACATTTAGAATACTGAGATAGTAAAAGAAGATATCCAGGAAGGTACTTCTCCTCTATTTACCATATATTTTTTTAAGATTTTATTTATTTATTTGACAGACAGAGATCACAAGTAGGCAGAGAGGCAGGCAGAGAGAGACTAGGAAGCAGGCTCCCTGCTGAGCAGAGAGCCCAATGTGGCTCTATCCCAGGACCCTGGGATCATGACCTGAGCCAAAGGCAGAGGCTTTAACCCACTGAGCCACCCAGGCGCTCCTCCTATTACCATATTAACTGTGAGGAATTCAAGTAGAGTCTTTTTGGTCATATGAAGTCTCAAATTAAAGAAAATTGGTAAAGCTCATATCTTTCCTCCAATAATTACTAAAGTCATTTAAAAACAGGGTGGGTGAGGGGTGCCTAGGGGATTTAGTCAATTAAACATCTGCCTTCGTCTCAGGCATCATCCCAGGGTCCTAGGATGGAGCCATCCCCACATGGAGCTCTTCATTGGGCTGCCTCACCTTCATGAGCCTGCTTCTCCTCTCCCTCTGCCTACCGCTCACCCTGCTTGTGCACTCACTCTCTCTCCCTCTCTGACAAATAAATAAAATCTTAAAAAAATAAAAATAAAAATAGGATGGGTATAGACAAAAGTGAGATATAATTGGAGAAAAGGCATTCATTTTAATATGCAAAAATAATGAACTTCATTTCCACTTATACCAGTGGCTAATGTTCCCCAGCATGCAAAGTTTACATTAATTCCAAGTACACTTTTTTCAAGATCAATTCCTTATTTCCTATCCTTTTAAGAATTCTTGACTCTATCTAACGTTCTAGAATAAGGGCACTGTTAGTCTAATTCTCAGTTTGTAAATTAGGAGGAACTGATCGAATTTATAGAATAGAGGTCTGGGCTCTGGAGCCCAACTCCACAAATTTATGACTCTATATCCTCACTATCTTATTTCCTTTTCTAACAAATTTTTGTTTGCTTGATTTACTTTTTATTCAATTAAAATTTATATACAAAAAATGCACAGATTTTAATTGTAAAATATGGTGACTCTTGGCAAAAGTATCCATTAATGTAAACATTACCTAGATTAAAGTATAAATTTCATCATCCCAGAAGTTTCCCTCATGGCTCCCTCTAGTCTATACCCAACCCTGGTTTTAGAATCTTATCCAAATGTGATCATACAATCAGAATGCACTTTTTCTTTTTTTATTTCTTTCATTCAACACAATATGTCATTAATCCATACTGCTATATGTTGCAATAATTTCTTTTTTTTATCATTTTTGACACTTCATTTTATTTTTTTTTTACTTATTTTTTTTCAGCATAACAGTATTCCTTGTCTTTGCACCACACCCATTGCTCCATGCAATCTGTGCCCTCTCCAATACCCACCACCTGGTTCCCCCAACCTCCCACACCCTGCCCCTTCAAAACCCTCAGATTGTTTTTCAGAGTCCATTGTCTCTCATGGTTCACCTCCCCTTCCAATTTCCCCCAATTCCCTTCTCCTAACTCCCCTTGTCCACCATGCTATTTGTTATGCTCCACAAATAAGTGAAACCATACCATAATTGACTCTCTCTGCTTGACTTATTTCACTCAGCATAATCTCTTCAAGTCCCATCCATGTTGCTTTTTTTAATCACTGAGTTTTTTTTCAATTGTATAACTATATCATAATTTGTTTAACAATTCTCCTGCTAATGGACATTTAAATTGTTTCCAGTTTTGTCTATAATAAATTAAAGCATCATTAACATGGTACACAATCATTTGTGGATACATGATTTAATGTTTTGGAAGGATATCACTGGGTCATAAGGTTGGTTTATGTTTCACTTTTAAAGAAATTGCAAAAGATTTTTTTTCAAAAGGGCTGTACCATTTAATATTTCCACAAGAAATGTGTGAGTTTGATTGTTCCATATCATCACCAATAGTCGATACTGTTAGACTTAAATTTTAGCCCTTCTAGTAGGTGTGTAGTGATATCTCCTTGTGGTTTTAATTTGCATTTCTGTGATAACTAATGATGTTATGAGTTCTTTCATCTGTTTTGGTTTTGTTGTTATTGTTTGCTATTTAATCATCTTCTTTGGAAAGTGTTCAATTATTTTACCTGCACTTTCTTGGAATCTTTATAATTTTTTATGGAGTTATAAAATTCTTTATCGATTCTATATATAAGTCCTTTTTTCAGATATATATTTTATGAATGTTTTCTCCTAGTCTGTGCCTTGCCAATTCATTTTCTTAATGGATAGAAATTTGAGGTAGGGCAAAACATAGTTTGGCAATTGTCCTTTTATGATTATTGCTTTCTGTATACTCTCTCGGAAAACTTTATAACATCAAGATATTGATGGTAACTTACTAAATTTATTAAGAAGCCTTGTAGATTTAAACTTTAAGTCTAGGATTTCTCTTGTTTTGTTTATTATGTAAGGTAGTGGTTTAAATCATTGCTAGATACATGTTAGATATAGATACACATGTATCTATTTATGAAATTATTACATATACATTCAATTGGTTCAGTAGCATCTGTTAAAGACTTTCTACTCTTCATTGCATTGAACTTGTTAGAGTAATTTGACCAAGTAAGTTAGGATTTATTTCGAGAACCTCTTGTGAACTTTTATTTTCCATTTATTTATCATCCCTCTCTCCTAGACAGATAGATTATAAAATATATAAAACTATTATTATTATGTACATATTTTTATTTATCCCACAATATTTTATAATAATTATAATTCTAGCACAGAGATTTGTCAAATCTTTTTATTAAAGGTATTTTAGGTATCCCATTTTTTTTAAGATTTTTATTTATTTATTTGACAGACAGAGATCACAAGTAGGCAGAGAGAGAGATTGGAGGAAGCAGGCTCCCCGCTGAGCAGAGAGCCTGATGCAGGGCTTGATCCCAGGACCCTGGGATCATGACCTGAGCTGAAGGAAGAGACTTTAACCCACTGAGCCACCCAAGCACCCCTAGGTATCCCATTTTTGATACTTACTTATTTTCACTTTTTATTTATGCATCACCAATGCCTAGAAATATACACGACTTTAAAAAATTTATTTATTTATTGAGAGAGAAAGAGCACAAACATGCATGCGTGTGTATAGGGGTAGGGGCAGAAGGAGAAAACCTTCAAGCAGACTCCCTGTTGAACAAGGAACCCACACAGGGCTGGATCCCAGGATCCATGAGATCATGACTCAAACAAAAACCAAGAGTCAAGTGCTCAACTGACTCAACCACCCAGGCACCCCCAGAAGTGTGGATGATTTTTAAAAATAATGTTTACTTTGTTTCTCTGGATCTTGCTAAATATACACTTACTAGTTCTAGTTTTATTTTATGTACATTTTAAAAAAAAAAACTTACATATATAATCATGTCTGCAAATAAAGGCAGTTTTGCTTCTTTCTTTTTAATCATCATGACTTTTATTTATTTTTCTTCTCTTATCACACTATATAAGACCAGTACCATTTAACAGTAAACAGAATGATACATGGAGACAACTTTTTCTTTTTTTTTTTTTTTTAAAGATTTTATTTATTTATTTGACACAGAGAGATCACAAGTAGACGGAGAGGCAGGCAGAGAGAGAGAGAGAGAGAGAGAGAGAGAGGAGGAAGCAGGCTTCTTGCTGAGCAGAGAGCCCGATGCGGGACTCGATCCCAGGACCCTGAGATCATGACCTGAGCCGAAGGCAGCAGCTTAACCCACTGAGCCACCCAGGCGCCCGAGACAACTTTTTCTTATTCCCAATCTTGGGGAATAGCATTTGGTATATAATATTATCTGTAAGTTTTTCACAGATGTTCTTATTTTCCTGGTTTTGTCAGAGTTTTTATCATAACTGTTTAAGTTTGTCAAATGTTTTTATTATCTGCCATTGTTTATTATCTTCCTTTATTCTCATAATATCAACCTTTTACTCCTACAAGTAATCCACACCAAGTCATACATATTATTATTTCCATATACTGTTGGATTCCATTGATTTTTGTTGTTTTTGTTTTTTTTTGTTAGTTTGTTTTTCTTTCTTTCTTTTTTCAAGCATTTTTATACAGTTTGGGAACCAGAGATAAAATGTCTTATAAAAATAGCTAGAAAGTCATACCTCCTCTTCTAACTTCTGAGGGAGTTTCATGGGATTGGTATTGTTTTACTTAAAATTTGAGAAGAGTCCTCAGTAAATTCATCAGGGTGTCTATATTTCTTTGTAAGAATGTATTGAATTACAAGATCTTGTTTTTAATAGATATGAAGCTGTCTAGATTATACTTTCCTTCTTCTGTCAGTTTTAATTTGTTCCTATTAAAGAAATAACTCAAATTTTATCTGTTATCAAATTTATAAGCATAAGTTAATAATAATACTTTTTATTATTCCTTTAATTTTTTAGTATTCATTGTGACATCCACCCCCTTACATATTGATATTGATAGAGTTTTTTCTTTTTTTCATCATTCTATATAGAAGTAACTTCTATTAATCATTTAAAAACAAAAAAAGTGCTATTTTAATTTTTATCTATTGTTTGTTTTCTTTTTCCCTGTGTCTATTCTCATATGTATTATTTTATTCCTTCATACTTTGTCTTTCACTTCTTGTATTTTCTATTTTTTTTTAAGTTTGAAACTTAAGATTATTATATTAATTCTCTCTTTCTGCAAACTTGCAATCACTTTTTGACCTGGAATCCACAAATATTAATGTGCTATACTTTCAGTATTAATCAGTTTGAAATATATTTAAATAGTCATGTCACATTTTTGACTCATAGATTCTTTGAAATTTTGTTCATAATTTTGGTAACATTCTAAGTATCTTTCTCTCATTGATTTCTAATTTAATGATGGTGTGGCCAGAAATCATACTCAATATGAAGTCACAGTATTGAAATTTATTGATAATTATTTTATGGCTTAGCATGCAGTCTGTATTTCAAAGTGTTCCAAACATTCTAGAAAGGAATGTGTATTCTTCAGTCTGAGAATTAGTGTTCTTTATCAATCACGTTCTATTACTCATTGTTCAAATCTTCTGTGTTGTTACTGAATTTTTGTCTAGGTGATTTATTAATTTTTGGTAAACTGTGTTAAAATCTCTAACTCTAAATTATGATTTTTTTAAATTATTTTTTTCAGTGCTGTCAGTTTTTTCTCCATATATTGAAGTTTAGTTGCTAGGTATCTTAGACTTATGATATATTTAATTCTATTGAAATAGTATTGTATCATAATGCAATAAAGTTCTGCATAGTAGATAATATACCATTATTATATTTAAAGTATATTTTTTATGATCATTTTATAGCCAATCCACCTTTTTTATCCTATTTTTTCAAGACATATCTTTTACTTAGGTTTGCTTTTCAGCTTATCTGGATATTTATATTTAAAATGTGTTCTTTGTAGACATGTTTTTGAGTGTAAATACTTATTCTGACAATCATTGCTTTTAATATGCATGCTTAATCCATATATATTTAAGACTTTATTTAAAAAAATAGTAAGATATATTTTACTAATATGTTTTTGTTTAAGTTGACCATTTCACTTTTTGTCACATTTTCATTTTGTTATTTTATTCTTGTTTTTCTGCGATGTAATTTCTCTGTAGGTTTTGTGGTCATATCTCTCTTTAGTTTTAAAAGTTCCACTTGGGAATCACCACCAATCTTATGTACCTTTAACTTATCAAAGTCTACTTAAACATAATACTGTAGCACTTCACTTAAAAACAAAAGCACACAAAACCCCAAACCTTAAAGCAATAAAATTTTGTTTATAGTTCTTTTCCTATAGTTTTTCTTCATAAATGATGTTACTAAAGTTGATATCTCCAGTTGTTATTATTAAAGCTTTATGAATAGTCTTACTTTAAAGAAATTGAGAAGAAACACACACAAGTATACATGCACACAAACCCACACCTATTTTTATGATTTCTAATGTTCTCCACTCCTTATTGTAGGTTCCAGTTTTCATTTCATGTTATTTCTCTTGAGACTGAATAAATCACATAGTTCAGTGCTGTTGGTGACCAATTCTCTTGGTTTCATTCTTCTGAAAATGACTTTAATTAACTTTTATTTTTGAAGGATATTTTGATAGATTTAGAATTATATATCTTTTACTTCATTAATGATATTCTGACATTGTCCTCTGGCTTTATGGTTTATGAAAAAAAAGTCATTCATCATATTTTTTGTTTTATTTTTCATTGAATTTTATTCATCACAATTTGCCCCAAATATAAACATTTTCTCTGGTTGCTATATATTTTGTTTTTTTTTTTTTTTTTTGGTTTTTTTTTTTTTTTATTCCTTTCTTTGTGGGTTTCAGAATTTTGACTATGACATGATATATTTGAGTTTTCTTGTGTTACGCTACTTGGTTCAGCTGAGCTTCTTGGATTTATAAGTTGATTTTTCCACCAAATTTGCGAAATTGTTGGCAATTTTTTAATTGATTAAACATATTATATGGAAATAACATCTTAAAATTTTTAAAGGAGAACTGGTATTATCAAGTCATTAGCAGAATGAGAAGGTATTAGTGAATATTAATTCTAAAAAATGTTTTAAAATAGTTTGTACAGTAAATTTCTTTTCCTGTTAAAATTGTTACATATACATAAAGAAATAACATGAAATAATATGAAAATTTTACACTGAAGGGGCAGCTGGCTGGTTTAGTCTGTGGGGCAGGTGACTCTTGATCTTAGGCTCCTGAGTTCAAACCCCATGTTAGGCATAGAGCTTAGTTAAAAAAATAATAATAATTAAAAATTAAAAATAAGTAAAGTACAATATAAAATTTTACACTAAAATATTGAGTGTCAAAATCTGAACTCTGACAACACCAAATGTAAGCAAGGATCTAGAGCAATAAAGATTCATCCATTGCTGCCTAGAATGCAGAAAGAACAGCCACTTTAGAAGACAGTTTGGTGGTTCCTTACAATATTGAACACACTCTCATTATACAATCTTGTAATCTTCCTTGGTATTTACCCACAAGGGTTGAAAACATATTTGCATAAAAGCCTTCACACAGATGTTTATAGCAGCTTTATTCTTAATTGCCAAAACTTGGAAGCAACCAAGATGCCCTTTGGCATATGAATGGATAAATGAATTAAGTTATATCCAGACAATAGACCATTATTTGGTGCTAAAAAGGAATAAGCTATTGGGGGACCTGGGTGACTCAGTCATTAAGCATCTGCCTTTGACTCAGGTCATGATCTGGGAGTCCTGAGATCAAGCCTGCATGGCATCTGGGCTCCCTGCTAGGCAGGAAGCCTGCTTCTCCCTCTCCCACTCCCCATGCTTGTGTTCCCTCTCCCGATGTGTCTCTCCCTCTGTTAAATAAATAAAATCTTTAAAAATAAATAAATAAACTATCAACTCATGGAAGGACATTAACAAAACTTACATGCATGTGAGTAAAAGCAGTCAATCAACAAAGGCTACATTCTGTGTGATTCCAACTATATGACTTTCTGGAGTAGGCAAAACTATAAAGACAGTAAAAACACCAGTGGTTACCAGGGGATAGATGGGGAGACATGAATGGGGAGAGGATAGAGGATTTTTAGCCCAGTAAAATACCCTATATGATAATGTTTTATACACACACACACACACATATATATATATAATGTTATTATACTTTAATGAACTCCAATAAGATGCAAATACCAGGAGTGAACCCTAAGATAAATTGTGGAGACTTTTGGTGATTATAGTGTGTCAATATATGTTCATACTTGATATAGTTCGTGATGTTAATAATGGGGGAAGCTATGCAGCTATAAGACAGAGAACATACGGAAAACCTCTGTACTTTCTTCTCAATTTATTGTAAACCTAAAACTGCTCTAAAAAAAAAAGTATTTTAAAAATATGAATATAGAATATGAATGTAGAACAAGCTATCCCCAAATCTGCAATAGGATTTTTGCTAAAACCCTAAAGCTAAACCATAAGAATAAATCTAACCCACAAACTAGTATTTGTAGATAAACTGAAGAGAAATGAGTAAATATTTTCATTTGTACCAAAACACATGCAAAAATGTTCATAGCAGCATTATTTATAATATCCATAAGTGAAAATAATATAAATATCCTTCACCAATATACTGAATTAAATATGTTTAGAATTTTCATGTGACGGGATATAACACAACTAAACACCATTTCAAGTAAACTACTACATGCAATAACATAGATTATCACCAACTATATGATTTCATTTCTAATAAATTTAAAAATGTGCAACATTGTATCAATGGTACAAAACTGAATAAGGGTTGCTTCAACTTGGAATTGTTATTAAAGTCTCCAAGTTGAGAGAATGAGCGAATTTTTCTGTAATGTTAGAAGTGTGCAATAATTTAATCTGGGTGGAACTTAAACACACATACGCATAATCATACCCCAATACATATACATTTGAACTACCAAGTTTTTTGCATTTAACTCTAAATATACTGTCATCAATTATTAATAAAAATAAGCAAAAATTATTTTATTTTAAAGTAAAATGCTTAAATTATTGTAAAAACTAATGAAATGTCAAGTACTTCATATAATAGAATTATTTGTATGATTGGTGGTAGGGTGAAAATTTGCCCAAATGCTCTAAAGAACAATGTCACAAAATCTGAGGAAATAAAAGATATTCTAGTCCTAAAGATTCAGCAATTCCAGATAACCTTAGAGAAATGTCAAATTTAGAACACTAGCATACATATATTATAATGTCTAAACCAATGTTGTTTGGGATAGCCAAACACTGGAAATAACTTAAAATTCCATGAACTGAAAAATATCCACATAAATTATGGCATTTTCACATGTACAATATGAAACATATACAATATAAAACAGGTATATAAGGGGCACCTGGGTGGCTCAGTGGGTTAAGCCTCTGCCTTCAGCTCAGGTTAGGATCTCTGGGTCCTGGGATTGAGCCCCACATCGGGCTCTCTGCTCAGCAGGGAGCCTGCTTCCCCCTCTCTCTCTGTCTGCTGCTCTGTCTACTTGTGATCTCTCTCTGTCAAATAAATAAATAAAATCTTAAAAAAAAAGAACAGGTGTATAAAAGAATGAACTAGAGCTCTAACTATGAATATTATACTCACAGTTTTGAGGGAAATAAAGTCACCAAGGAATTCACACAGTATGATGACATTAGCACAACACATAAAATATCAAAACATATCAATTAACAACAAATATATTAAAAGTATAATGAAACACATGAAATGAAATATGGAAATTCTTAAATTAAAAATAAGTAGTCAAGAAGCTTCAGCCATATTGTTTGTGTTTTATTTATTTATATGGAGTTGATATATAATGGGAGATTTATTATTCTTGTATACATATATCTTAAAACATAAATATTTTCAAAGTGAATATTAACAATACATGTGGAAGGTAAACTACAAGATAAATCTAATAAAACATAACTTTTGTAGAAAGACATCAATCAACAATTATAAGGAAAACATTTAAAATAACAGTAAATGATTGCATACATCTGCATGAACATGGAGTCAGGAATAACTGCCATGTTCATTAGCATTTCCTTGACAGTGGATATGTTTCATAGCTCCATAACTAGTATGTAAATAAAAGACGGTATTTATCTACTAAAATATGGTTTAATAATGGTACATTTACTTCTACCAAATGCAGTCACAATGACAGAGGAGAATATGAGGGATGTTGATCTAATTATCCCATTAAATGCATATCATGTGTGAAAGAGAGCAGAATGTTCATTTTCTAGTTATTAATCCAGATCAACTAAGAAAAGTGGAGAATAAAAGTCTTACATTTTCTTTACTAGTTGCAAGTGTTGAACTATAGGTGAAGAGAAGCTTGAGCTTTCATGGAATTTCTATTCATTGGGTGTGGTCACCTTCAGAAGAACAAGGATCAAGGTCAATTAAAGATAAACACTTGTTGGAAGAGCTGAGGCAAATCTTTTGAGAAACAGGGAAGCTGAATAAAAACATTGGCATGTACACACAGAAACTCTAAAAGAAAATGTTGTCGTAAATCCTGTATTCAATAACTTGATATCTCAGTAGAAAACTTTGTTTCCTCAACACACAGGTGTTTTTATCTGCTCCTTATTGTTTGAAAATCTAGACTGCTTATTAAACTGTTTCCCAGTTTCTGGCTGGCTCCCCATGGGCTCTATGTTTCTTTTTTCTTGATCTCAAGGTTTCAAGCTACTTTAATTTTCATAGTACTTATTTCTATGTGCTCTCTTTTGAAGTGTCCCAGCAAAAAGTGTTGGTAGAGTATCCCCATAGTTCTCTTGGGAACCTTAAAGTTAAGTGCCTACATTCTTTAATAGTTAATAAGAAAAACTGCTAACCACAATATAATTTCACCAACAAAAATGAAAATACATGTCTTAGCTAGGACCACTATAAAAACAAAACAAAAACAAAAAACATAGACTGAGTGCCTTCAACAATAAATATTTGTGTATCATGGTAATGGAGGCTGGGAAGTCCAAGATCCAGATGCCAGTGGATTTGGATCCTGTTAAGAGCCCTCTCTCTGCCTTACAGACAGTAAGCTTCTGGTTGTATCCTTCTGTGGCAGAGAGAGAGAGAGGGAGAGAACACTCTGTTTTCTCTTCCTCTTCTTATAATACTAATCCCATCATGAGGACCCTACCTTTATGACCTCATTTAAACCTAATTACCTCCTAAAGACCCCACATTCGCACATCAAATTGAGGGTTGGCATTTCAACATATGGATTTGTGGGAGATATAAATTCAGAGCAACAGACAGAGAGAATATGAGACAGAAGGAAAGAGGATGATTTATTTCAAGAAATTGACTCATGTGATTGTAGGGTCTTGTAGTTCTGAAATCTGTGGGGCAGGTTAGCAAGGTGGAACTCAGGCAGGGTTTCTATGTCACCATCTTGAGGCAGAATTCCTTCTTCAGGAAACCCCAATCTTTATTCTTAAGGCCTTCAAGAGATTGAATTGAAAGGCCCACCCACATTATGGAGGGTAACCTGTTTTATTTAAAGCTTGCTGATTATTAGAGTTAATTTCATTGTGAAGTAACATCTAGACTAGGGTTTGACCAAACAACTGGACATAGCTAGTCGAGCTGACGCATCAAATCTAGAGTCATGATATATAAAGCATTCAGTATGGATCTGTTTCCTGTTTTCTTTTACTGTGTTTCCAATGTTTAGGGAAGTTTGTAATTTTGTTCTAGAAGTTATTTTAATAACTCTATGGTAATGAAATATGCTCTTTCTTTTTTGACTCCGTATTTTAAACCCAACTAAAATGAAGTTATATCCTTTTCTTTCCCCTCCCCTAAAATTACACAATCACCCACATTAAGTCAATATTAATCATTTTAATTTATGTTTGTTTTTGTATATATGTTTCATATTTCACTATTTGATTTGCTACCCTTAAATAATACTCTTTGACACCTAGGAATTATAATGAGACCATCTGCAAACTAATTTTACTTCCTAGTTATGTACCAAATCCATTTGTTCCCATTTTGTGTTAGATGGATGATTTCCACATTGTCAGAACATGTACAATTCATGGTCCAATCTATCAACTCTATTCTTCTTTTTATTTATCTGTTTGATTGACAATTACCCTTTCTATCTGGAGTTCATCCTTTCTTAATGTAATCAGGAAGGCTCTTGCAAGGAATATTTACTAGGCTTTTTTGTGTGTTCAAAATATGTTCCTGTTTTTAAACGTCAAGGTCAACATGCCTTGCCTCATACTCTCTGTCCTAGAGTATCTTACTGATTTTCCTATACTCTTCTGAATGGAATGTGGTTGTGGCTGTGACAACTTTACATTATAAAATGGTGACCATGTAAAATTTATCATACAAACTGAAGCAGTTTTAAGAGTGAAATGGGAAAATATACTGGTATAGTAGTTATACCAAGATCATAAGCATAAAATCTGACTGCCCTACATGAATCAGGATTGGTGGGGTTTTGTTCAGACTTGAGTGTGATTTATTATTACATGGTTTCAGGAAAAATTCACAGATAGATAAGGAAATGAGACAGGAAATGAGAGGTGTTCAAAAAGAGCAGATATTTGAAAAAGCTCACAACGAATGGCTTTAGCTCAGTCCTTCAAAGACAATCTGTAGAAAGTATGGGCAAAACCTCAGCATTTTTCCTAATGAGAAGGCTGATAAGCGCTTGGAATATTTGTGCCTCTGTGCACATTATCGTTGTGTAAGAGCTGTTAACAGGACAAAATCTCTGAGCCAATTGTTGTTCTTTGCTTCTGCGGACCTAATGGGTTCTGGCCACCTGTGCATAATTACCTGATACAGTTGTAGGTGCTGATTCCTAGGAATGGCAACCTAGATGGAGGCTTCATGCAAACATATAATAGAGGGATCCCAAAGAATGTAAGTGGAGTGCTAACAACATGCTAAGTTTCCCATTTAAGGGGGACTCACCATAAGTTTCTCTGTTCTTCAAATTATAGCTCGTTACAACTTCCAGGCAGAAAATATCTACAAGGGAAGAATCCGTGGCAAGAAATGTAACCCCTACTGCTATAACTGTTCTGTAAGCCAGAGTTGATCATTCCTTCATTCTTACCTTCCATTTGTTCTTGTGTGTCCTTCTGTGTGCATGTGTATGTATACTGTAAGGTAAGCACTCTTTTTCCTCCATCCCCAAATATGTTTACATTGTTTCCAGGACAAATTGTTGAAAACATTATTTCCTTATTGAATGATCATGACATCACTGTCAGGAAAAACCCACAAACTAAGCATATAACTCAGGACCTATTTCTGGATTTCCTTTTCTTTTCCATTGTCTATATGTCCACTTATACACAAATGTGTATGTCCATCTATGCCATACTGTTTTGATGACTGGTGCTTAAAATGACTATATATAGACCTTGAAATAAAAAGATGTTTATTCCTCTCGCTTTGCTCTTCTTTCTAATCATTTTGAATATAATAGTTTTTTGAATTTCTATATAAAATTCAGAGTTATCTTCATAATATCTATAAGGAAGCCTGCTTGGATTTTTATTGACTTTGCATTGAATCAATAGATCAATTTGGCGGAGAGTTAATATTATAATAACATGAGTCTCCCAATCAGAGCATGCTATATATCTTAATTCCTTTAGACCTTTCTCTCAGCCAAGTGATGAAGATTTCCATAAACAGGTATAGCATATATTATGCTCTATTTATTCTTAAGTGTTCATTTTTTTTTAATTTTATTTTTTTATTTGACAGAGAGAGATCACAAGTAGGCAGAGAGGCAGGCAGAGAGAGAGGGCAAAGCAGACTCCCTGCTGAGCAGAGAGCCCGATTTGGGGTTTGATCCCAGGAACCTGAGATCATGACCTGAGCCCTGAGCTGAAGGCAGAGGCTTTAACCCACTGAGCCACCCAGGTGCCCCAAGTGTTCGTATTTTTGATGGTATTATTAATGGCGTGGGTTGTAACCTAAGTAAACTTATTTTCTTTTCATATTGTACTGGCTACAACTTCCATATGATATTGAGTTGCAGTTATAGGAATAGATGTCTCTGCTTTGTTCTAGAACTTAAGGGGAAATGATTCTGTTTCATCTTGGGCCAACTTCCTGCCCTTGTGACCCAGTCACACAGGATTCCATGCTCAGAAGAGCCCTATTATTTGTTTAATGCTCTTCTGTCACTGCTTTGAAATTCTTAATAATTTGACCTTTGCAGCTATGGTTTGTAAGTGAAGTTCTGTTGGGCCACTGGAGCATGACAGTGAGCAGAGGAGATGTGCATGATATGCCCATCTGCTGTTATTGTTGTTTGATTCACATACACTGTTTGCAGTGTCCCCTGAGCACAGAATCCCAGTAGATCCATAAGGCATGACAGTTCCACAAGACTCAAGCAAGTACAAGCTACACAAATTAGATCTATGAATGAGTGAGCAAGGGTTGATCATTCTGAGAGACCATGCTTATTATAAATATACTAAACATTTGACAACCTAAAGTATTATAAAGCATGTAATACACACACACACACACACACACACACACACACACACACAGTTTTTTGCATTATCTCATAAGTTCGGTGAGTATCCCATCTTAATATTGAATTCCCTGTCTGCTTTTTCCAAAGTGCCTGTGCAGCTGAATGTTACTGAAAAGCACAAACACACACACACACACACACACACACACACACACATACATTGCACTGATTGCTCTCAGTTTAAATATGCAATTGCTAACTTATGAACAGTTGGACATTATTGTTACTCAGAAATCAAACTATACTTCTCAATTCATTTTTCATCTCATTCTACTAGAAAGCTATCCCATACTTCCTCCTTTTCCCAAAAATATCCAAAGCCACCTCAATCATCTTCATTCTCACCTAATGATCTTGTTTTTCATTTCACTGAGAAAATTGAATTGGTAACAAAAGAACTTCTACAAGATCTCCCCACTACATCATTCCAACTCTCAGCAATTATGTCTAAATTCTATTCTTTCTCTCTGTTTCATATGGATAAGCTACGAAACTCCTAGCTAAAATTTTCACTTCCATCTGTGCACAGTATCCCCTCTCCTTTGCCTATGCAAAAATTTAGCTCCAATATTTTACTTCTTCCTCTAATATCCTTTAAAATTTTCCCAATCTAGTGGATCTTTACCATCAGCATGTAAATATATCATTGTATCTCTATTCTTAAGAAAATTCCTTCAATTCCAATTCTACCTTCAGCTACTATCCCATTTTTTTAACTTTCTTTCGTAAGAACATGCTTTGGAAGAGCTGTTTGTGCCAAAGTTTCTTAATTTCCCTTTATCTCCTGAGACACCTCCATCAATTGTTTATGTTCACCCCTCTACAATCCTTTTGTTAAGTTGAAGCTAGTGATTAATGCACAATCTCTTAACTTGACCTATCAATAGCATATAAGCACATTTTTTGTGCTTTTATAACAAAACAGCATATAACACATATCAACATATTCTTACTATTTATATATTGATAGCATATAATGTAACCCCTGTGTCCTGGAAGAGTGGCTTCATTTGGCTTCCAGTTTCCCATTTCTGTCTGATGTCCCCTCTATTCCTCTGGGTAGAAGGTTTATCCTTACTTCCTGACCTTTTAATGTTGAATACCACAGAACTCAGTCTTCTTCTTCTTTTCTCTAGCTATATAACTTCTATTTAATCTCACATAATTGTATGGGTTTAATCATGATCTAGATGCCTAATGACTGGCAGAATGATATATCCACGTGCAGATCTCTGTGCTGAGAGAATCCATCTAACTACCGGGCTTATCACAAATGTGATGTCTATTAATCTGCAACATTGTAATTAATAAAAAAGGATAAAATAGTAGTTTAATGTTTAGCTCTGTGTCTAAATGCCATACTGGTACTACTTCATATAATATTCTTCATATAAAGATTAACACAAAATTATAAACTGTTTAACAATATTTTACATATAATTTAGGATAAATTTTATAGATTTTCCTGAATCTGTAATAGAAATATGTTAATACACATATTTGTAGTTATATATTCCCTTGTGTGGTGGATGCATGCTTATATATGTGATATATTCATGTATAAATAAATATATATTTACACATTATATGTATTCATATGTAAGTGTATGCTTGTATGTATGTGTGTGTTACTTCATATTGTAGTAGTTTCTAATACTTAAACATTTCATTTTATAAAAGGCATGAGTGCCAGTATAGAGGGAAGATGTTTACATTAGTTTTTCTTATCATATAAGTTAAGGAGGATTAGGACAGGAAATGTCACAAATGACCTCAATGCTGAGAAAGCCTGTATATAAGAAACAATCAGATTATGAAATTAACTTGTAATTCTATAATCATAATGAAAATATATTACTTATTAAAGAGCATTAACACTAAAACTTGAGTCTCACCTTCAAATAATTATCTGTATATATGTAATTATATCATTCAGAATATGAAATTTGGACTATTGAAATGTCAATATCTCATAGAAACAATAAAGGAATTTCAGTTTTTATAAATTAAAGTGCATCATCCATGAAATGGGCCTTAAATTCTTCTATAACGCTTGTGAATGAAGCTTCACTGGCCAAAAAATACTGATTTCTTTTATGAGGAGATTTCAATAACTACTATAACACAGTTTTATTCTGTCATTTCAAAGAATCTAAGGCATCTTAGCTGTGAAAAGTTGTGGCCAGTAACTCATAGTTGTTATATATAGTGAGAAATAGTGATCTTCTGTTAAAATTAGCAGGAATATTCTGAAAAATTGGAAATTGCCTCCTTACCTACGACTTGCAGCGAAAAACTGTCTATATTAGTTTTTAGTTTCCTAGCAACATCTCTAAATTTTAACAGTGAATTAATGTATAAAATACATTTTTACGCTGCCTGGCACAGAAATCATTGTTTTCTAGAGTATACATGGAATTATGAGAAGATGTGGCTTTCCAGTGTTACATTTTCATAATGTGACAGGTTATGTCACAGGACACAGAACAAAATTAGAAAACACTGTTTCTATTTTAAGAGAAAAATTGCTCAAAATTGTGATTTTCTTCTTTAGTAAATCCATTGGGTATTGCATATATACTTCACTAATTAGTTTTAAACTGTGTACTTGAATGAATAGCTCTGTGACTCCTATATGTTAACAGTTGTCTCTTGAAATAATTACTATTTAGGTTTGTAAAGTATTCATTAAATGTCTGCCAAATTACTTAAAAATCATAATAGACATTTAATGGGTGCTTTAAAATTGAAATAGAAATTACATTTGATTATAAGTAACTCTAGGTTTATAAAGCTATCATTATATGTCTATTAAGACCATTTAACTTAAGTGTTACATAATTAGAGAAGAGCCAGGATTTTAATTGCACATTTGCAAACTGCTAGCTCGCTTTGCTAAATATTCATTTTATCCACTGCAGAAAAGTGAGTGAGGTATGAAGATTTCATCATTTTTTTCCTTAAGCAATTTTTCCTGCATGAGAATCCATGAGATTAGATGATCTAACAAATGCATATCACATGCAATAATAATACCATATGCAAAAAATAAGAAATTTGCATTGAACATATATCTTCACAAGAAGGATACATTTCACTTATTCCCTCCTCATCCCCAACCAAAATTAAAAAAAAAAAAAATCCCTTCATAGACAGAGGTTGTCCTTTTCCAGCCTGTCAGGTTACTGATTAATATCAGTGCCTGACCAAAGAGCTGAGATAGAAAATAATTGATAACAATTTTTGATTCAGCACTTACTGCTTTGGTCCTAGAGAGTACATCCCAAGTTGCCAATAGAAGAGCATAATCTCCCATTAATTACCTCACTAAGCAGTTGCTTGTTATCACAGAAGTTAAGTGGGGATTAAAAGAGACTAAATTACACTTTTATGCCTTGAAGTGCCAACTCATCTTGAAGTCAAGATTGGTATACAAAATGCAGAGACGGAAGATTGTAATTTGGTTGCAGGTTCAATTCCGTAGATAAAGTGCCTCAGATGGCAGGCTTTTAGAGGCACTAAAACTCCTTTTGCAAAGGTATCCACTTTTAGCTCTTCAGTGTATTTCCATTAGACACCTGAGGTTGCCTCTTGTAAACCTGAAGAAGAAAACATTCTGCTGAGAGGAAATTTATTTATATATCATTTCTTCTCTGAATGCTTTTTCTTCTTGGAAACATTTGCATTTAAACAAGCTTTTGATTTCTTTGGAATCCATCTGCCTGCACTTACCCTATTTTTTACCCCTGAATAAACGTCACCTGTGAAGTATGTTGTAAATACTGTTGCTGTTCCATTTTCCTAATGTTGTACCTATCCATTTAAAGTCACCATGCTGACTGAGTTTGGCACATCTAACTCAAGACATGGCCCTAGGATCTTTAGTCTCTCCATGCATTCTTGGTTGCTACTGAGACAGAAGGGTTCATAATCCACTTAGTATTTTTGGATTCTTTAAAAAACAAACAAGAAAACAAACAAACAAAACTAACAAAGGGGGAGAAAGCTTAGACCAAAAAGAGTACATACCTTAATTTTCATGGAAATCCACTGAATTTCTCCATTTCATCACAATTCCCAAAATTTAAGTTATTCCAGATCTCAAGAAGTCATATATATATATACATATATATATATACATATGTGTATATATACATATATATATTAATTTTTGGCTATCTTTTCACTTGAATTATTATAAAAAGTAAAATCTTCAGTGCCAGCTCACCACTTTAGCCTCAAACCTTGTCTGGGACTAGTCATAGGGTCATGTTTGGTGAGTTCTAGTTAGCTTCAAGTGTGTTAGGCATGGTGAAAGTCCAATGTTCTACATTCAAACGGAAATACTTTTCTTGAAAAATTAATTTGAATTTGTTGTTAAATATTTTTTTAAAGATGGAAGCTTTCATAATGAAAAATCTACATTTCTTTTGATTTGTTCAATATGGAAAAATGAACTGCATGAGAATTTCTGCGTATTTGAATGTTGGCAGTTCTCCATTGTCCTAGGCAGAGTGTCAAATCACATCACTCCTTATTATCACTTCAGTGGCAATGAGGTTGCAAGCTGCCATTTGTAATCACACTTGCATTATTATATTATTTTTCTACACATAGATCACTTTATTTATTTACAGGGCTTGTTTCTTCCTTGTAACTGTTCTCCCTTTGACATCTGATCATCTCAAGGTTCTAGGCTGAGTAAAAAAAGCATATTTATTATTAAACGGAAGTTTCCTTCAAATTAGACCGGTTCCCCAGAAGGGGCTCTAGCAATGTGTTCACATCACCTTATTTTTCTTAAAATCTGCAAAAATGAGATTTTTTTTTTCTTTTTTGACAAGGTCCCTGGAAAATTACATAAGCTTCAGTCCTCACAAAACCTGGATCCAACACTGGCTGTGTAAAAATGAAATTCTGATCACAGTTACAGGCAGAATAGAGTAAAAATTTCTAATGACAGCTTTTTTTTTTAATCTCCCAGGAGACAGTCTTGATAAATCTGACAAATTAATGGCACCATGTTTTCCTGGAAGAATTTGAAGAAAAATAAAATAGAGTTATCGTTTGCCTACACAACATGTTATTTCTTTCTGCAGACATAAAAAGGTTAGCCCTGCCCTTTTTGTCAACAAGTCAGAAATATGGTCTCATGGAAATAAAGAATTAGGTTTATGTATGAAAATACCATTTTAATGAGTCAGGGAAGGAGGTATTTCCACTTTTATCTAGCTCTAATTTAAAATTAGTTTGATAGGCAGTATCAAATACAGTCTGATAGGAATGTATTTAAAGCAGATAGATGTTTGTATATTTTTAAACTATAGGAGGTAATCAGAGGCGATATCTATATAAAGCCAAATAGAATATCTTTCATCCCAGGAAGTTGTAGAAATCATTTCCTATAATTATTCAAGAATATCCATCCCTTTTGAAGCAGTACATTGGTACTCTTGAAAGCAAACCAAAAAAGAAAAACTGAAGATGGGATTGAATAATTTAGAAACTTGTTTTTTATTAAGTATATTTGTTTTTTTTTTCATTATAGCATACATAGAGAGGACAGACATAAATATATATATATATGTATTTATATATAAATATATATATATTTGTTAAGAGATCATGAAGCTGGCAGAGCCATGTAACTGTCACAGAATGTAAAACTCAGAGCATTACTAGCTCCCACAAGCCCTCTTCCTAATCCCTTCCACTTTACTTCTTCCCCTTCTGCTCATAATAGCCACTCTCCTGACTTAACACCAGTGAATTGTTTTGCCTGTTGGAATCCCATCAAAGTTGAATACAGCACTGTGCATTATTTGGGTATGAATGCAAGCAACAATCTCATGGGCAGGTACTTTCTTGAATACATGCAATTTTGATGCATGGATGCATATTCTTGTAAAGAACATATATGTTACATATTTGTTTATGTCTTGTGTACATCTAGGACTTTACCTAGTACTATATGGTAAGAGCCTATGTTCAAATTTGGTAGATAATCACAGGCAATTTTCCAAAACAATTGTGCCAACTTACATTCCCCAAAACTGTGAATAAGAGTTTCAGTTTCCACATCCTTGCCCTTACTTGGTATTGTCAATTTTTTAAAATCTGCATTACTGGGGCACCTGGGTGGCTCAGTGGTTAAGCCTCTGCCTTCAGCTCAGGTCATGATCTCAGGGTCCTGGAATCGAGTCCCGCATCGGGCTCTCTGCTCTGCAGGGAGCCTGCTTCCTCCTCTCTCTCTCTCTCTCTGCCTGCCTCTCTGCCTACTTGTGATCTCTCTCTGTCAAATAAATAAAATCTTTAAAAAAAAAATCTGCATTACTATTATTATTATTAATTTTTATTTTAGCTATTCCAGTGGAGATGTACTAGTATTAAATTGCATATCTGTAATTACTAATAAAATTGAGTACATTTGCATGTTTATTAGCCTTTGGATATCATATTTGGAAATAATTTTACATTTACAGAACAATTTCAAAATAACTAAAGAACAAAGAGTTTCCTTACACCTTTCCCTCAACTTTCCCTAATATTAACATCTTATATAACCATGGTAACTTTATCAAAATGAAGAAATTAATATTGACGTAATAATGTTAGCCAAACCTCAGACTTTACTCCATTGTCACCAGTTTTTTTATTTTAACGAACTGAATAATCTACCGATGATCCATGAATTATGCAGTTCTCAGTGCGTGTGATCGAGACAGATACTGTTCCCTGTTCTGCAGGAGCCCTGGGTACTATTCTCTGTAATCTGTTCACATGTTTCCCTCCCTCCTTCTTCCCAGCCTTGAGGAGCTTGCTCACATGCACATCACAATCAGTACTCTCCTGAATAATACAGGTGAACAGGTGACTCTCTTCAGGTCTCCAGTGTTTTTTCTCTCTCCCTTTCTCTCTTCCACCCCCTTCTCTCTCTCTCTCTCCCTCTCTCTCTCTCTCTCTCTGTCTCTCTCTGCTGAATTCTCCTCTCCAGCACTCAGGTTTATGAATTCTACCCAAGATGGTCTCTCTCATACCCTAGCTCTGCACCCAAAACTATTCAGGATATCTTCTAAGTTCTCTTGTCCTTCTTTACAACATTCTGGAAACTCTATCAAGCAGGAACACCATAAATGTTAGGTTCCACAGATTGGTTTCCTGTCTCTCAGGATCACTATGCTAGGTTTAATAAAATCTGATGTCTTGAAAACTGCTTTATCATATATTTTATAACTGATTCAGGGCAGGAGTATAAATCCACCTCTGTTACTCCATCTTGCCTAGAAACAATGTCATTCTCTAAATTAAGATTTGCTTTATTACCATAATATTCAATTATGTAAATACTTTAGAACATAAAACTTTAATTTTTTTCCTGAAAATAACAATTGGAGGGTCTAAGAATTCTTATTCTGAGTAAATTAAACCTTGCTTAATAAGGAAGATCCACCAACAGTATACTGATCATCACCTAGGTAAATACAGGTTACTATCAGAGTATGAAAGAGCAATTTTAAATTAAATTAATTATTCTGGAAGGAATCCCTGAAAACTGTGATGCTTTAGCTAAATTTTGAAGGATATTTACTTATTTATTTATTTAGAGATTTTATTTATTTATTCAATAGAAAGGGACACAACAAGAAAGGGAACACAAGCAGGGGGTGGGGAGAGGGAGAAGCAGACATCCCCCTGAGCAGGGAGCCCAAGGGGCTCCATCCCAGGACCCTGGAACCGTGACCTGAGCCTAAGGCAGATGCTTAACCACTGAGCCACCAAGGCACCCCTTGAAGGATATTTAATTGTAAACTAGAGAAAGAAAAAAAAAGCATTAAATTAAGTTGAAAAGATAGCATAGAAGATTCATATACTACATTCAATGAGATGCTACTGCAAGTCGTTTAATAGAGTAAAAAGCAAATATCCAGAAAATGCCAACAGAAGAAGCCACTGGATATGTAAATGAGCTAATTAAAAAATCAGTAGAGGAGATTAAATTCAACTTGGCTAGAGAGGATGTATACATTGAAATTTCCATTGAATCCCCTGTTTCTCCCTTCATGTTGAATTTTTCTCATTAAAGTATGTCTGGCAAGTTCCCCTGAACTACTGTCACTCAGATACCTTTCTATACATATCCCCAGAAAAGTTTTGGGGTTTTATTTAAATGCAGAGAAGGTTTCATTCTATACCCTTAATGAAGGATGGATAAAAGCCTACATTCTTCCTAAATATTGGGAGGAAGGAAGGTTAGTTTAGATACTTTCAGTTTTAAGGTTTCTAAGGGTATGCACTTTATTACAATCTCTGGAAATTACCTGCCTTATGTCTTTAAAAAAAGATAGATAGGAAATTGTAATATATCAATGGTTTTATTATATGTAAAATTTAATGAAGCAAACAAAACCATAGAATTTTCCCTAAGACACTTTATGCTCTCTCTAGTAATTAAAATGCTTTATTTTAATTGCTTACAATTCATTTTTTAACCCTTTTGCATATGATTTTGTGTGTCTTTACAGCTGGCCATTAATTGCACTATTTAGAAATCATCTTTCAGTGGTAAGTCAAAGGTTATTTATCATGGTCTGAGTTTTTCTAACTTCCTTAAAGTCAATGCAGGCTGAGAAGATAACTCCTGACAGTTATATTTGAATTAACACAAAGAAGACTAGAAATTTACTTCTCTAATGAAATGTGCAATATTTCCTTTTAATATGTCAACTCCTGTCTTTAATACAGCGATTTATCCATCAAAACCAGTTCATAAAAAGAAAAATAAATTTTATGTTAAAGTAAAGTGGGGTATTAAAATTCACTTGTTGAATGTATCTGTATTTTAAAGGAAACTGTCATAGAGTTGAAAAATATACTAAATCCCACTGCTAATTAGTTACAATTGTTGATAAAGCAGTGTGTGTGTGTGTGTGTGTGTGTGTGTGTGTGTGTGTGTGTGTTGTTTCATTAGACTTCAACACACCTCTGCCATGTTTTAAAATCTACAGTATGGTTATTGTAGGAGATCTTATGGCCAATTGAAAGTGGTGAAGGAAACAGCAGGAAACTATGTGGAAAAGTTTAGACAGAATTGTTTTCTGAGCCATAGAATCTATTGATCCCAAGATTTCCAATAAACCTCATTGTAACTTATTCATTAAATCGTTCAGGAATAACCTTCTAGGAGGAATGACAAGCATGCCATCCCTTAGCATATATTTCTTGTTTCATACCTTTCATGATTCTTTGTATTCTGTTATAACCTACTCAGTGTCCATTTTTCCAGACAAAATGATACTTTGGGGTTTCAAAATGAGAAGTGAAAATCTATTTCCAAATTTGCTAAAAAGATATCCTTATCTACAAACATGTCCTGATGTGCTAGTCATCTTTGCAGGTTAACAAATAAGTCCCCATATTTTGGTGTCTAACGGTAAATATTTATTTCTTGATTACATAAGAATAGCTGGCCAATTGTTTTCTCCACTGTTTTTGAAGTTACCTGAAATTTTTTTCCAGGAATTGAGCTGGTGGAATCATAAGGCTTCCATCAATTGTTTCCATTTTCTTAGTAATTATAGTGTTGCACCATCCATTGCCCACTTATTAAAAAATAATGTTTGATATATTTGGTCCGGTTGTCAGTTAAGTTTGACAGGAAAATCCTATCTCTGTTAGTTTACCTTGAATTGCAGGAGTCAGCCATCTTATTTTAAATGATTTATGGGGGAAAAATATAGAGATGAACCCATTGAAACATATTTTGGAATGATAATTACAACATAAGTTTCCAGTATGCCTGACCTTAACCAAATGATCAAAATTAGTATCATCAATAATATAATGTATCAATATCATGTGCCTCCTGATATAAAATACCAAGAAAGACACAGAATCTCTTCTGTGGTATTCTTGTCAAAAATATATGACTTGAATTTAATTATGAACAAATACCAGACATGGAGGGATATTCTATTAAATACTGAGTCAATATTCTTCAAACATTTTACTATCATAAAAACAAAAGACAAGGAACTATTCTAGATTGAAGGAGACTGAGAAGAAATAATGACCGAATGCAATGCATGACTCTGAGTTAAATACTGGTTTATAGAAAGGTCTTTATTAGGACAAATGCTGCCTCTGAATAAGGTCAATAGAGTGGAGAATATTGTTACATCAGTGTTAATAATCCATTTCTGATCATTGCACTGTGGTTATCAACATTGTTAACATTTGGAGAAGCAGTATGAAATGTGTCTGGGAATTTTTTATACTGTTTCTACTTTGTATATATTCTTTCCTATACATCAAAAGTTATTTCTAAATGGAAATTCAAAATACAGAATAAATAAAAAGCAAAATATTTGATATGAAATGAAACTACAAAAGGAGAAAATATCCCAGGGAATTGAATTATTCTTGTGTCATGATCCTGGAAGAACCAGTTCTACTGACAATATCGCTAATGCCTTGGGCCACTTCCACCTCCTGCTCCTTCTCTAATATGCCTACATTTCTATTCCATTTGCAGTGCTGTATACACTCTCCTACTTCCTATCTTTGTGTTAGATTGTAATCTGGAATTATAACACCGTATTTCCAAGGCTGACAGCTATCACATTTTTGTCTGAGTTATGATAAGTTTATTCTCAGTGCAAAAGAAGCAACTTTTCTATAACCTTATATTTTATCCTCCTCTAAATTCTAGATAATTATGTTAGTTAAAGTGAGTTGAAAAGTCGTTCTCGAACATAAGTGTGGTAAATTCACTAGATACCTTTAATTTAACATTTTCAGTGTGTATATTCTCTGTCAAGAAAGGTACTTGCCAAGTACAGAATGCTACTTTGAAAGTGATGCCAACTGTCTCTTTATCATGATACAGTTTTTCAAGGTTTTCCTTACTGAATTAGCTAAGTTCAACTGTGAGCTGCAGAAAATGTCTTACACATGTTAGAAACATTGGTTCTCTTTCTCATAAACATGGTGGTCTAGAACTCATAGTGCAGCTCCACAAGCATCACTGACCCAGTGTGTGCTGTTGCTCAGTCATGCTCAATCTTTATCTCCCTTCCTAGGTTCCAGAGTGACTGCTCTAATGCTAGTCATTTTGCTCATTATGCTAACATTCCAGCTTTCAAGAAGGAAGATAGGAGAAAAGAAGGTTACCCATCTTAGAAATGACTTGCCCATTTGTTTATGTCCCATTGGCCAGAAACTAATTGCAGGGTCACAGCCAGACACCAAGGAGATTGGGAAATACCGTCTCTTTAGGGCAGCACCCCTGGGTGTTCTAATACTCTCTAGAAGTAGAATAGATACTGGGGAAAGACTAGCAGTTTTTTCAAAAGGTACAAAATGGAAAAGATAGAAAGATAAAAAGAATGGTAAATGACCTAAATAAGAATCTTTTCATGCATAATTTTTCAAATATTTATCAGTTAAAATGTTATGGAATAGCTTTTCCCTTTTGTACAAAACAGCAAAAATATTGTCCCTTTTACTGATAGCTTCTTACTCATCACCCATCTCCACATTTAAAATTCTGCTTCAGATGTTTACTCACTTAAACTAGAAATCAGTAAGATGATTAAAAAAAAGTATTGCCTTTCATTAGTCTAGAAGTTAACACAGTCTTGGGGCAGGAAAACAGTTATTACAAGCAAATATTTGACAAAACCATTGAATGTGTCCAAACTGTATGCTGCTGAACACATTTATTAGGAAATCTTATTTGCAGAGCGTTGTGCACATATCCGATTTTTTTCTAGCCTATCATCTCTTGGACAGCTTCACAGTACATGCCATAGAAATATGTCATTATAGACTTTAATTGCATGCACTTTATGGCTGCTGCCCACATAAGGGTAAAAAGATTAATCACTTCTGCAGTCAGTGAACATACTAGGGACTTTTAAAGATTTTGATCTTATTCATTTTTCCAAAAGGCTCATTTGAATGCACAGAAGTACATTTTGATTGACTACCTTCTCCACTATTTCCACAGTCAAACTAAAAGCCAAGACATTTATCAACAAGAGGAAAAACCCATTTGGAATACAATACACCTGGGAGTAACAACATTGAATAAAACTAGCAGTTGCAGTTGAAAGAACTTGGCATTGTTTTAAATAAAATGGCAAAGAAATGCCCTATATTAAGTAAGGTAAATCATTTTTCCAAAAAAGCACGGTTATGTATGTTTAGAAACAAAAGTTATGAAGGTATTAGAGGATGCTTTGTGCTTTTAAGATGCCCTTAAACAAAAGGGCAAGAGGCTGTTCTATCAAAAGTTGAACTACGCAGTAAGCAGAACTTTCTGTAGATTTAAGAAAAAATAAATAAAAATAAAAATGTCCTGTGCTCTATTCTCTGCTCATGCCTGTGACCATGCTTTCAATTCGGCTTTTTCTGGAACACTTTTCCTGCATTACTCTAAGTAGTTGTCATGACTCTGGAAGGAAATATGTATCATCAAAAGCAATGTCCATTCATGGTGTCACTTCTAGAATCTTACTCAAAGCTTGGCAACTAATCTCAGTCCAGAATTTCATGTCTACTATGCCCAGTCATGACAACCATATTTACTTCTAGCTTACTAAAATAAAACCTTACAACAGTTTAAAATACTGATTGATCTATGAATGGGAAATGCTGTCTTGTGACTACAGGAAACAACCAAATGTGAAGGGTGCCACAATTGACAAATAAGATCAGAGCATAATAGATCTAAATCTTACGTCTCTGAGGTCACATTGTCACATTTGCCCAATGGGAAACAGTCAACATTTCTAGCATAGTTGTTTTAGGTAACAACTGAGGGAAAATGATACCAAAATGTATTGTTTTAAGATTTTATTTATTTATTTGAGAGAGAGAGAGAGCACAGATGGAGGGTAAGAGAGAAACAGACTCCCCGCTGAGCAGGAAGCCAGATGCGGGACTTGATCCCAGGACCCCGAGATCACAACCTGAGCCAAAGGGAGACACTTAACTGACTGAACCACCCTTGCACCCCATTTACCAAAATATTCCAAGTAGTGCCTCAGATTCCCACAGAGATACAGCTTGACCCACAGATCAAAGATTGAAATCCCTCTTTAGAACACTATAAAATGAAATAATTCCCTTGGAGGAGGATGGAAAATTTTAAATGATAGAGAAAAGATAGCAATAATGTGATTTGAGAGTTCTTTGACATATCAGTAAGTCATTGACTGATAATGATTAACTAAATGATTTTGTAGCTAAATAGAGGATGAGCCCAAATTGTGAATGGTCTCCTCTAGCCTTATTTTCTTCATGCTAAATAATTTTCTTGAGAATTCAAGTGAAAATTGGAAAACTTCTCTGAGACCACATATCTAAATATCAGCCTTATGAATAAGTAAACTCTTCCCTTACTCCAAGGGAACCCTGTTTTCCATAGATAAATCTCTTCTTTAAGATTATCAGTACCCTTTTTCAGTTTCCATGGCCAGCTTGTTCAATTTGTATTGCTAGAAGCTAGTATACATAGTAGCTGGCTCATCCAATTTTCATTTAAGAAGTAATGACTGAATGTCCCCCAAACTGCCCATATATTATGGAGCACTGTCTTTACAAAGAAAGCACTCAGAATAAGATCTGATTCATCCTGGAAAAGAGCCTGATAACACTTTCAATGAATAGAGAGACCACTCTTTACTTATTTTTACAGATTGATCAGTAAGAAGTATAGCCTTTGGCTTTTTTCTCATTTCACTTAATTTCTGAAACATGTGACCTCTCAAATTCATAGAACCAAATTGGTACCCTAATTTCAATGTCCACGTGTCTTCCATTAGAGGAGTTTAAAAAAATGTATCAGTCACCCTGAAAAAAAAACAAAAACAACAACAACACAATTTTTGGGAAATCCAGTCTCAATCTCACCATTTTCCTCTGGAAGGACAAATAAAATGATAAATTTTTATAAAAGTGCCTTACCATCTACCACAACTATCCAGGGTTAAATATGGGGAACACGGTCTTAATGACTTATTATAGTTTCAGTCTTGCTCAAATACATATTCTTGAAATGCAGATTTCTCTGCACCTTTGAGCCAGAAAAAATGACAATTCAGAATCTATGCCAATTATTTTGCAATGCATAGTAACCTTAGATATGTCACCAACAACACATTTTGCCTATTCAAAACTGAACTAGTGTAAGGATGTCAGACCAGCACCGAACACTAAAATTAAATGGGAGCAGGGATGCAAATGCTCACTTTGAGCAATTGCAATGGGTGCAACCTGCTCCGGGAACATGGCAAGGTCATTCGAAGATGATGTGAAATTTAATATGACCCAGAACACTATTCTGTACAAAATGAACAAATAAACATCGCATATGTGCCAACATGTGCCCCCCTGCATTTTAGAAATTCGGCTTCTTGGAAAATACAAACTATTCATTGTTGTGTTACAAGAATAATTTAAAAAATCACCAATATTCAAAATGGAACTTTTTATAATTATAGAAGTCAAAGATAGAAAACAGCCAGTGTGTTAGATAAAAATATTTTTTAATTGGGTTGCTTTTCTAAACAGGTCTCACTGTATTATTCTGTCATAATTATAAACAAGAGAGCTTCGATGTTAAACTATTTCATATGCAAACAGACTTTAATTTAAATCTGTGCAATTAATAAATAATTTCTTTAGTGGCATCTGGGTGACTCAGTCAGTTAAGCATAAACCTTTGGCTCAGGTCATGATCCCAGGATTCTCAGATTGAGCTCCTCAACCGGCTCCCCACTCAGCAGGGTGTCTCCTTCTCCCTCTACTTCTGCCCTTCCCCCATGCTCATGCTCTCTACTCCTCTCTCTCAAATAAATAAAATATTTAAAAAATAGATAAAGAACTCTTTTCATGAATAGTGACAACTACTTTTCCAAATCAATTTTTATCATATTTTCTTTTTCAAATGTTAAGTAATGCTTGGCATTAAAAAAAATAAAATGTGTGTCATGATCTGTCAAATATCCACAAAGGGTTATTTTCTGTTTCTACTTCTAACATTCTACAGAGCAGAACAACAAGTAAGATTATGTACTATAACCTTGTACATAGCCCTATAGTGTCATAGAGTAGTATATGAAGCTTTTAGATAGAACTGATAAAAGAGTCAACAAAGCAAAGTTTGGATCTCTGATTCTCCAAATACTAATGAATAGCATAGCTCTGCTGATACACATGCACTATCACCTCAGTTTTGGGAGACCTGATTGTTAATGCAACATTATTTTCTTCTTTGTTCATCAGTACAGCAAGCTGTTAGTCTAACACAATTGGCTGCTTACTTCTGCATCTGTGATTATGGATGCCTAAACAAAAGTAAGATGATTTAAAATCCATTTCATAAATTGTGTGTGGTAATCAGGATAATCTCCTCTCCCATCCATACAAAGATGCCCATGCCCTAATCCCTGGAACCTGAGAATATGTTATTTTATGTGGCAAAGGAATTCTGCAGATGGAAAGAAGGTCACATACCTTGATGAGAGTACCCTAGATTATCTGGGTTTGCCCAGTGTATGGGCCTTCAAAAGTGCAAACGGAGGCAGAAAGGCAGACGTGAGACGATGGAAGAAACAGGAGTTGTTCAAAGCACGAGAAGGACCTGATCATCAGTATGGACTCTGAAGATGAGAGAAGGCTTCAAGTGCCACACAGTGTGGGTGGTTTCTGGAAGGTCAGACGGACAGCCAGCAAGAAACCAACCCCAGGAACACAGCCCTGCAGACATCCTGATTTCCCTCTTGTTTAAGATTCTAAGCACAGACCCAGGGAGACCATGCTATTCCTGGACTTCTGCCCATAAAAAACTATAGATAATAAATGCATTTTTAAAAAATATTTTATTTATTTATTTGACAGACAGAGATCACAAGTAAGCAGAGAGGCAGGCAGAGAGAGAGGGGCGGAAGCAGGCTCCCTGCTGAGAAGAGAGCCCGATGCGGGGCTCGATTCCAGGACCCTGAGATCATGACCTGAGCCGAAGGCAGAGGCTTTAACCCACTGAGCCACCCAGGCACCCCTGGATTTTGTTTTAATCCATGCATTTGTGGTACTTTGTTTGGCTGCAATAGAAAACTGAGTGTGTGGCATAGCAACTTTTACCCTTGAGAGTTAGTGGTCCGTTAGGACCTAATTAGCATAGATACGTAGCTTTGATTATTCTTGAATACTTATTACACTCCTGTATTTAAAAAGACAATGTCAATCTTAGTTGAGAAATTCTGAATTCTTACATAATAAGGATTCAAGGTAGTTTTTGGTACCATTAGTTTACATAACTGTATAAAGAACTGTATTAGTGTACTGTTACTGCCATGATAGACTACTACAAATTTGGTGGCTTACCACAAGTTTATTATCTTAAATTTGCTTAGGTTAGAATTATAACCAGGGTCTCACTGAGCTAAAATCAAGGAGTTAGCAGTCCTGTTTTCTTTCTGAAGGTTCTGGTAGGGAAGCCATTTCCTTACCTTTTCCAGCCTCTGGGGGTTACATGCATGCCCTCAGTCATGGGCTCCTTTCCCCATCTTCAAAGCCAGCAACACGGTATTTCTATGACCATTATTTCATAGTCACGTCTCCCTCTTACCACAGTTGGGAAAGGTCCTCCCTTTTTTAAGGACTCATATAATTATATCAGATCCATCCAGATAACCCAGGATAATCTCCCCATCTCAAAGTCTATACCCTAAATCACACCTGTAAATTCTCTTATGCCTTATAAGGTAACATAGTAACAGGTTTCAGAGGTTAAGACCCCTACATCTTGAATGGGAAATCATTATTCTTTATAGGGAAGAAAAATATATACAATCATTATGCACTCAAAACAAGCTAATAATTTCCCATTTTTTTTTTTCCTGCAGAACAATGAGAGGCCTTTGCAAAATATGGCTAAGGGAAGTTACAGGTATGATTTAGGGTGTGATTGAGATGGGGAGATTATCCTGGATTATCTGGATGGATCCGATCTAATTACATGAGTCTGGTTCATAATTTTATGAATTGTGAGTCCTACACTGACTTTGCCTCATTTCTGCTGTTCCAAGATGTTGTTTTTTTGTTTATTTGCTTGTTTTGTTTTTATTTAGGCTTCTTATTTCAGTATTAGTTTATTAATCAAACAAAACACTCTTTAAAGACATCTTATTGATAGAGATCATCAGGAGGTCTTGCAGACTTGACAACTCTTGGAAGATGTCAATTAAATGATGCTATTTATTTTATATGCAAAAAATGCTTTTTACATATAACTTCAGGGATGGCTTCTATTCATATTTATAAAGGCTCACAGACCTGTCTCTCTTTGTATCCAAAATTACCATTGGTTTAAGACTGCAAGCATAATGTGTTCTGCTCGAATTTCTCTAAAGCACGAACAATACTAAGTGAAAACAGATTCCTCATAGGACTGGAATGTGTACTCCATGATGTTTTATGTTTCCAACTCTAAGGAATTGTTATAGTTTTGTATTTTTTTTTCATGGTTTTGGCTTCCCAGCTCCTCACACATGCACACAAATAGAAATACCTCCACAGTGACTTATACACATGTTTTATTCACTTCATGAATTCAAGGAATTAGTGAATTTTTCCTATTATTTCCCCTTTTGGTCTTCACTCCAACCTATATACTGATTAGCATTGTTGAATGTGCATAATAAAGAATTCAGGAGAAAGATTTTTACTCTATGAAGTAAAAGTGGAGTTTTCTATGGAAAGCAGAAAGTTTTAGCATGTGTGTGAAATAGAGATACCACTGTCCTCAATCGACCTCAATAATCTTTAATATTTTACTTGTAAGAATATTTTCCAGAACTTACTCTGATGATCACAATCAGCAATGAGATTGTTGCCTTTTTTGTTACAATACCATGTTTAATATACTGCGTAACAAAAATAAAACAGGCTTAAATAAAAAAGATCGATACCTTAATGGACTTCTAAAAAATGTCATGCTTCATTTACAACATACTTTACACCAAGTGGTTAAGAAATCCATTAAAAAAAAAAAACAAAACAAAACTACACCAGAAGGAAACTACCCTAATCCCTGCTGTTAAAAATCACCAAATTTAATATTAGAAAATAATTGTAAATTAGAATGTTAATCCCTTTTCTCTTTCAGAGTATGATTAGATATAGTTAATTTTATGTGGCTACTACTTTAAATGGGTTATGCTTGGTCTTATGTTTGTTTTGTCCTGGATTAAAATGCTGGTACTAAATACTCCCTATATTAAAAACTTATATAGGGATATTTAAAATGGAACATTGGCTGTTTAATTTCAAAAGAAGTTTTATTGGGGCACCTGGGTGGCTCAGATGGTTAAGCGTCTGCCTTTGGATCAGGTCATGATCTCAGGATCCTGGGATCGAGCCCTGTGTCGGACTCTCAGTTCAGTGGGGAATCTGAGTCTCTGACTGCCTCTGCCTCTCCTACTTGCAGGCTATCTCACTCTCTCAAATGAGTAAATAAAATCTTTTAAAAAAATTTAAAAAGAAGTTTTATTAATGATTCTATTTATGAAAAGAATAAAGAAAACTATTGTTAAACAATGACTCAGAGTATGCTTTATGCTCCTAATGCCTGTTGTTACAATAGACTCTTTAGGTATTTAGAAAGAAAACCAAAGCCATAGTGATTATGCATAGTATTGTATGCTGTAGTATAACTACAATATTATATACAATCAACTATTTTGCTATGGTAAAAGACATCTTCAGTAATGCAGACGTATGTAACTGGATATAGACTAGTAGATCTGCCCAAGAAAATTATATGTCTCAGAATTTTTTTTTTAAATATTGCTCATTATAAGAGACATCAGTGACATTGAATTAAGTTATTTCATAGCTACTATTTGAATATCTACTTAATATATTATTTCACTACCTTTCAATTTTTCGTGTACTATTTGTGGTGTGTGATAATCAACTTCATGTGTCAGGTTGATTGGGTTAAGGGATCACAGATAGCTGATCAAACATTATTTCTGGGCATGTCTGTGAAGATGTTTCTGAAAGATATTAACATTCAAAATGGTAGACTGAGTAAAAGTGGATTGTCCTCTACAATATGAGTAGCTTCATCCAATCCTTAGAGGGCTTAAGAACAGAAAGGTGGAAGAAAGGCAAATTTAATCTCTGGGCTTGATCTGGGTCCTCCATCTCCATCTGCTCTCAGATATTGGTGTTCCTGGTTCTTAGGCTTTTGAATTTAGATTGAGACTTAGGCCATCGGCTCCCCTGGTTCCCAGGCCCTCCAGTTTGGACTGGACTACACTACTGATTTTCCCGAGCTACACTTGCAGATCTATTGTGGGACTTTTCAGCCTCCATAATCAAGTGAGCCAATATGTCATAATAAATCTCTTTTTATGTATATGTATATATCTTATTGGTTCTATTTCTCTGGAGAACCCTGACTGATACAGTCTGTATCAGGCAGCATGTTAAGTAATAGAGAGATATTGGTGACCAGAACTGCATCTACTCCCTTGAAACTCAGGTTTTTCAGTGCCTCCCAGCACAAACTCTGATCACATTGTAACTGGAGTGGCCCAAAGAAGAATATCATTGATAGGTTAGAGAAGAAAATATAATCAAAGTTGAAATAGTGCATGTATATCATACAATCCCTATATTCCAACATTTGATTCTAAATCAATCAATACATAAAATAATATCTCTCATGGAAAACAAAGTCAGTTAATTTATAGAGCTGATTATTTATAGAGTTTATGTTTTTCATTTTTTGTAATTTTGTAATTTTTCTTTAGTTTGAGAATAACATCACCTAATGTTTAATATTATCTTCTCATGTTGGTTGCTTGGCTTGCACTTTCTTTCTTTCTTCTTTCTTTCTTCCATTTTTTAACCTGTAAAATTATTTGCTAGTGGGGACTTCTATTTCTGTCCAAGATGGAGAGAACTGGACCAATTTTACCTTCCTGCCTGAAATGACAAATTAAAAATGGACAAAAAAAAATGAAACATTTTTTAGGAGAAATGCTAATTTTTACCCCCAAAGAGCTATGAATATTCACCTGTTAGGATGGTTAAAATTAAAACAGCTGATCCTACGAAGTGTTGATGCAGAAGTGGAAGAACTGTAACTTTCTCACACTGATCATGGAAATGTAAAATGGCATAACCATTTTAGAAAACATTTTGGCAAGTTCTTTAAAAGTTAAAGATATAGGGGCACCTGGGTGGCTCAGTGGGTTAAAGCCTCTGCCTTTGGCTCAGGTCATGATCCCAGAGTCCTGGGATCAAGCCCCGCATTGGGGTCTCTGCCCGGCAGGGATCCTGCTTCCTTCTCTCTCTCTGCCTGCCTCTCTGTTTACTTGTGTCTGTCAAATAAATAAATAAAATCTTTAAAAAAAAAAAAAGTTAACGATATATCTGCCATATAATAAAATCATTCCACTTCTCAGCATTTACCCAACAGAAATAGAAGCATATGCAGTACAAAACCTTGTATGTGGATGTTCATAGCATTATTATTTATAATAGCCCAAAACAGACATAACTAAAGTTTTTATCAACAGATGAATGGATAAATATACTGTGATATATTCATGCAAAGAATGGATTATTATAACACACTACAACATGAATGTATCTCAAGTAATTATACTTAGTGAAAGAAGTCAGACAAAAAGAAAAATACATACTGTTTTATTCCATTTATATAAAATTACAGAAAACTAAAACTAATCCATAGTGACAGAAAGCTGATCAGTGATTGCCTGAGGTCAATGGTGGGGCAGAGTGGAAATAAGAATGAGGGATTACTTCATGGCACAAGGAAACTTCCACAGGTGGTGGGCATTATATATTCACTTTTTTGAGATTGCAGGTGATTTCACAGGAGTGAAAATATGTAGAATATATTCAAATTGACATTTTAAACTTGTGGAATTTATTTGTATCTCAACTGCATCTCACCAACCCAATAAAAAAGCTGGTAATGAATAAAATCTAGATGTCTCAATAAGTAGGATGCATCCATATGATCTTGAATGAAATATTAACTGTAAAAGTATTTGCTATCCTGTAGGAAAAACACATTTTGCTACAGGCAAATAAGCTTTGTGTGTGTGTGATGTCTTGAACATCCATTGACTGCTTTATTATGTTATACAGAATTTTAAAATTGTCGGTAGACTGCAGGTAGAAATATTTAAAAGTGACTCTCATTTCTTTGGCTAAAATCTCTAGTGAAAGGTGATAGCAGCAAAGTATATTACAAGAGTTTTATTTCCAAGGCAGTTATATTTTAGTGGTGAGTGAGGGGCACCTTTATGGGGTCTATGGGACCCCATAGAATTTTTTAGTTTAGCATTTCCATCTAATGAATTAAATTTATTATGCCAAGGAGACATTTGGAAATGGCCATTTCCATATACTGGGCATAACTTGAAAATTCATGATTTTTGAGTTTTGGAGAGAACAAACTATATCATTTTAGAAAGTATTTTTTTTCAAACATTCTAATAACAACAAAATTTGAGTAGACTCTTAATTTCAGATTAAAAAACATATACTTGCATAGCTTATTTTATATAACCAATTTTAAGTACATATGTATAATGTAAAATAATAGATACCTCAATAATTTTATTCTAAGAAAAAGGGAATTTCTCTGAAGTATTATATGTTCAGGGTTTGAATTTTACCAATTTGTGTTGACAAACATATTCACTAAAAATGCCAGCTTGTCAGTTACAAATTTACAGAAATACTGGTATAAAATAATCACCACATATATTTAAAAGTTCAGTGCTCTTAGGAAGGAAAGAAAGATACAAAAGCACATTTGAGTCCCTTTGAAGTTTGGAAAATATACATAAGTAGAATCTTCTTCCAATTTTATTACAACTGTGCTTTCACACATATATGGAAAAGGTTTAGCCCAAATTTTAATAAGTTCTATTGGACTCAATAGAATTTTTGAGAGGAAAAAAAGCATATTGTTTATTTTACAGCTTTTATAAAGTGGATCTAATCTCAGGATATTAAAAAAATTGTTTTTCTAATTGAGCATTTTATTTACATCAATATCAGCTATTCTGAAGAACTTTTAATGCCTTATATATGTTTTCTTCCTTGTCTATACTTTTCTTATAAATCTATAATGATGTAATAATGGAATTTTACAAGAACTCTACATAACTTTTTATTAGTCCACCTACTGAGCTCTAAGTGAACTGTTCCTCATGGTCATCACCAGCTTTTATAAGTGTCACATCCCTCTCATTAAAAAGTAAGAACTCATCAGGCTCTCTGCTCAGCAGGGAGCCTGCTTCCTCCTCTCCCTCTGCCTGCCTCTCTGCCTACTTGTGATCTCTCTCTCTGTCAAATAAATAAATAAAATCTAAAAAAAAAAAAATTAAAAAATAAATAAAAAATGTTTTAAAAGTAAGAACTTTTCAATTTCTCCTCCCCAATATTTGTGCCTTAATATAACTTATTCAGGTTGAGAAATAAGATAATTAATATGAAAATATAAATGTTTAACTATAGTGTTATCTCTTAAGAACCCTTTGCTAATTTAATGACCAATTGTGTTATCTATTCTTTGAGCTTGCACTGAACTCTTAACATTTATAGCTATGACAGGTAATGGATTTCAACTTTTGGATTAACTCCAATGAAATAAGAGAGATTACCAGTACAAAATCAAAAAAAAAAAAAAAAAAATCTTGAGAAGACTCCTACAACCACAATGGTTTTCCTGTTTGTGGAGAAAGTCTTTGTGCATGTGGTCTTAGCATCCCCTGTTGAAGAGCTACCAACACTCAAGCTGTTCTTTGGTGTATGTTCTGTATTAGATGATCATCCATCTGGTTAATGGTGTTTCAGTTAGCTTATTGCTACATTCTAAAAAATGAATAACTTGGTTCTGCCATCCAGACAGATACTGCTCTCTCTGAAATAGAATCACTGGAAGGAAGTATGTGAGGGTACATGTCTTGAAAGTCAGAGACCCATGGGGCTTCATCACGAAGTAAAGGATGAATATTTATAAGGGAAGCAAATCCCTTACCAAGATAGTAGAGAAGAACATTTATCAACCCATATTTACATATTTAATAATAAAATTAAGGGGTGCCTGGGTGGCTCCATCAGTTAAGCATCTGCCTTCAGCTCAGGTCATGATCCCAGGTCCTGGAATTGAGCCCTGTATCAGGCTCCCTGTTAAAAGGGGAGTCTGCTCCTCCCTCTGCCCTTCCCGCTGCTTGTGCTCTTTCTCTTTTTCTTTCACTCTCACTCTTTCCCAAATAAATAAATAAATAAAATCCCTAAAAACATAAGATAAAAATAAAATTAAGTTCTTAGGACAAAGTGACATTTACTTTGAAGTTGCCACCCAGTTCATTTGAATAATAGTTTAATATGCATTAATATTTTTAAACTTCACTCACCTAGATATCAATTAAATATTTTTTTGATTAATATAAAAATGTTTTCTACTTCCCACATATTACTATGATGAAGTATAAAATCTTCTTTTTTATAGTATTACCTTTTTTTATTTTTATTTTTATTTTTTTAAAGAAATTTTTTTTTTAATTTGACAGAGGGAAAGATCACAAGTAGGCAGAGAGGCAGGCAGAGAGGAAGGGAAGCAGGCTCCCTGCTGAGCAGAAAGCCCCATGCAGGGCTCCATCCCAGGACCCTGGGATCATGACCTGAGCCAAAGGTAGAGGCTTTAGCCTGCTGAGCCACCCAGGCACCCCTAACCTTTTCTTTAAATTTGAAATTCTATCAGGCTGAGTTAGACAACATATAGAATTCTGTATTTTATAAATAATAGTATTATAAAAATGTTCAAAATAGTTTTAACTTTTAGTGAACTTATTTCTTTTTTTAAATTTTAATTTTTTCAGTGTTCCAAGATTCATTGTTTATGCACCACACCTAGTGCTCCATGCAATACCTGCCCTCAATACTCCCCACCAGAAGGCTCACCCAAATCCCCTTCCTCCCCTTCTCCAAAACCTTCAGTTTGTTTCTCAGAGTCCATAGTCTCTCATGGTTTATCTCCCCCTCCAACTTCCCTCAACTCCCTTCTCCCCTCCTTCTCCCAATGTCCTCCGTGTTATTCCTTATGCTCCAATTAGCATGAAAGCTATATGCAATATTTAGTGAATATTTAGTGAATATTTAGTGAAATATTTTCTAATTAAAATCTTTATCTGGGTAAAACCGTAAAAATAAATTGTTTGGAGGCAGCTTTCTTTTCAAGTTAAATGGCTACTTTCATTTAATCTTACAGCTTCCTTAATTATTTTTTTCAAACTGTCTTCTGATTTGAAAATTATTTTGTCATTTTCTTTTCTGTTTTAAATGTCTTTTCCCTGAGAAAAGGACTTATTAATAGTAAACTATCACAAAAGATATTTTTAATGTTGGACCTTAGCACAAAATTCATAGTACTATGAAAAGGTTTCTATTACATATTACACCATGAAGGATACTTCTTACAGACTCAGTATAATTTTAGACCACTTTATGATGTTTACTTTCCATCATTTTAAATGTTTAAAGGCTGACGTAAACTGCAATCTGGAGAACAGATTTATGGGACATTTTTAAATACATTTTCCATTTCTCTGAAAAACAATTCACTTGGTTTTGCAATAGATCAAGTTTTGACATTAAAATTTGGATGTGATGTTGCATGTCATGGCATTTCATTGTCCTTATCAAAGTCTCTACATTGAAAGAAAGCCACACTTCACTTTAAAAGCAGTAAACTTAAATCTTATTTTAAAGTACATAAATTATTTATAATTGCAGCATAAGCATTATGCTTAAATTTTAAAATTCTGTAAGTCAATAGCAATATAATTTCAAAATTATAGAAAGGTAAGATTGGGTGGTTCTTAAATTTCACCTATTCCATCCATGTCTGTACTAATACTAGCCCACTATATGTCTGTTTAGGCAATGCATGATCGCTCCAGCTAGGGCAAAGTCAATGAATCTTTAAGCACTCATTTCCTCTCAGGACACCCTTCCTTTCCTTAACCACTGGGCCTACTTCTAAACTATAAAGCCATAAAAACAAATCAAATTCCTATCTTCTTCCACATGAGAGTTGTTGAAATATTTGGAAAGCAGCTCTTTCTCTATTCTAGTTAAATATTCCAGAGTTGTTCGTATTTATTGCAAATTTGGCACAAATTTCCTTCTTATCAATCATACTTTTTTTTCTAAACATTATCCAATTAGTCTAGATGTCTTAACTTTTTATATCCATTACTTAAAGCAATCTTTTATGTGAAATCTAACCTACAGCAATTAGAAGTAAATAATCACCTCCAATAATATAAATGCCATGCTGCTTCTGTTATCACAGACTAAGAGCACATTCAGCCTATGCAATGACCATTACATTATCCAATGAAATTCTTATGTCTTTTTCACATGCTGCTGCCCAAACTCCTAAGATTCCTAGCATCTTGAACCCTTATGGCTGGTTTTAGAAATTCAAGCAGAGAAAAAAAAAATAGTTTTGTTGTTTATAAAGCTTTAGTCAGTAACAAACTTGGGTGTCCTCTGCACTTAATTTGTTAATTAATTTTGAACCCAAAGAATATGGTCTACTATTAAGACCACAATTTTATTTTTTGTCTGTAGGCAACTTCTGTAGGTCTCTAGATTCAGTTTCATCATCTATAAAGTGAGAATAATATTGCTATCTACCCTGAAAGGATGTTCATGAATTAAAGAGATGATTTTCATTAAATTATCTACATAGTGGCTGACATAATAAGGACTGAAATAAATTATGAAGATAAGGGTTGGTGGAGCCTAAGATCTCACACTTGTCTCTCTAAACTTTTGTTTTCTTTTGTTTTTACCAAATTAAAAGCTGAATTATGGCACTAAAATCTTCCTTGTGAGAACACAGGGAGGAATACAGTTTATATCCTACTTTCAAGAGCTCTTATGTAATGAGAAATAGACATGTGTAAAACAAACTAGAAATTAGCATGAAAGCTATATACAATATATATATCTTCAGTAAACATGGAATTCAGCATTGATGTATGTGCACTAAGGTATAGCTGGAGAGATCAGAGTGGTCTCCAAGAGAATACAGGCTTGAAGATGAAACAGAAGATGAAGAAGAGTCTTTAGACAAACCAGCAAATGCAGACATCCTGCACAGAGATATAAGAAGCCATAGCATTGTTGGGGATGAGAAATAGTGAAACATAAACCATGAAGAAAGGGCAAAAGGAAAGGAGAATCATCAGCACATAGTTCATAATGGGACTGCAAGTCATATATAGGATTTTAGATTTTTATTCTACATGCTAAGGGAAATTATGGGAATAAGCAGGTGGATACTGTATTAATGTTGTAATTACATTGTAAGGTTTGAAATATGAGTGCGACAGGAATAGAACACGTGAAGTTGAGCACAAGCATGCCTGATGTCAGGGAAATCTATAAGAAAGAAGTGAAAAAACTCAGTTGAGAAAATATGAGAATCTAATGAAAGAAAATGGAAATCAGAATGTGAGGAACAGATAGTTATGGGGCATACTAGCAGTAAAACATTTTGAAATACTAATGTGGAACCTTAAAAGCAGACATTTGGAAGAAAATTGAGGTGGCTTGTTTTTTGAAACAGGAGAGATGATGGTTTTATTCTCTGAGATAGGGAATAAAGAAAGGATTACAAATTGGAAGACCTTTGCTACTGTTAGATTATATTTTAAGCTAATATACTTTAAGGTGTAGAAGCCTAAATAAGTTTGGGGGAGAATGAGAGAGATATGGGAAACATCTCTAGTAAGACCGCCTAAGATACAAAGTAAAATTTCTCAGATAGAGTATGCAGAATAAGGAAAGATCAAGTCCAAATCTTGTGGAATGCCAAGGATTATGGGATATGTTTTAATATGTGTATTTGCATGTTGAAGGAAACTGCCAAATAGGTAAGTTGAAGCTACATGAAATTGAGTTAAATTCCCAAGGAGAGGACAGAAAACATGATCCCATGCCAGGTAAGTGGATTGCATTTTAAGATTTTATTTATTTATTTGACAGACAGAGATCACAGGCAGAGAGGCAGGCAGAGAGAGAGAGAGGAGGAAGCAGAACTCCCTGCGGAGCAGAGAGCCAGATGTGGGGCTCGATCCCAGGACCCTGGGATCATGACCTGAGCCGAAGGCAGAGGCTTTAACCCACTGAGCCACCCAGGTGCCCCTGGATTGCATTTTAGAAGAGAATGAGACTAGCAGGAAAGAAGCATGCCAAAATGCTGGTAGGGATAAATGTGCAAGAGATGGGAGAAATTTGAAAGAATTCTTTCCTGACAGAGTTCATTTCCTATAAAAAGGAAAGCAGAGTAATCTGGTAAATATAAGGAGACAAAATTGAAACTATGAACTTTAAAAACACAGAAGTTGTAAAAAAGTTTCTGAGGTTAATAGAATAGGGAACTTTGCAAAACATGAGGAGGATCCAGAAATGTTAAAGACACAGGGAAAGTCATAATCTTCATATATATAATGAAAAATATATCCATGATACTATAATTGTCTCCAATGGAATTGAGACACTGGTGGTGAGATTTAAAACGACAGATTTTTTACAGAGGCAGAGATAGAGGGAACGCGACCACAGGGGAAAGAGAGCTGTTTTTAGGTATGTTATTTACAATACTGTCTTACCAGAGTTCAACCTTCCATTCATGTCTCATAGCCCAGCCTTAAAATCACAATTCTTTCCGCTGCATGAGAGATATTTTTCCAAATGTTCCAACATTCTCTGAGACTTTCTTTGAAATGCTATTAAACATAAAAATCAATACTTATATTTTAGTTTTTTACCTTTTCTAATTTTTTCGTGTGTACTGACATTACTGTATAATTTAATGTCCCAGTACTTAGTGTTATACTATATATCCATAAATGTCTTTGACAAAAATTACTATGCATGTTTAAAATAAGAATTGTTGGGGTGTCTGGGTGGCTCAGTTGATTGAGCATCTGACTCTTGCTTTGGGCTCAGGTCATGATCTCAGGGCTGTGAGACTGAGCTCCGTGTCAGGCTTCATGCTCAACTCAGAAACTGCTTTTCCCTCTTTCTCTGCTCCCCTCTCTCCACTCTCTCTTTCACTTTCTCTCAAATAAATAAATTTTTAAAATAAAATAAAAAGTTACTAATTTGACATCACTGATTTAACATAAATAACACTCCTGGTGTGCATAATAGACTAAGGACAAGTAAACTTTTTCTTAAAAGCCAAGATAGTAAATATGTTCACCTTTCTGGGCCAAATATTTCCTTTTAACTCTTGAAATAGCCATAAATAGCATGAAAACTGATTACATATATTTATATGCATTTTATATATAATTATATAAATTTATATAAATATATAAAAATTTTTATATATACATGTATAGTTTATATATATAGTATATATAAGTTTACATATGTTTATATATATATATATACACTTATATGTCATATATAGATATTTATATATCTATATCTATATATTTAGTGTGTTGGTCATACAGAAATAGGCAGTAGGTGAGATTCGTCATGTAGTATATAGTTCGATGATTCATGCTCTAGAGCAGAATTGCGAACATATAGTGGTTTGAAATCTGCTAAGTGATCAATCTTTCCATGTGTTTGAGATACATTTTTAAATTTAATTACTTAGTTAATTATTTTGAGATACACTTTTTATTTAAATAAAGCTAGCAAGGCCCTTAAAAGTTTTCAGTCTTTGGTTTATAAGACAGTGTAGCATGTATCTCCTGACACATGAGTCTTACTGGTTATAAGGCATGTGAGTAACACCTTCATGCCTCAATTTCCTCAATCCTGTCCTAAGAGGTAGCTATCTAACAGGGTTTCTGTGAATATTCAATAAGTTTGTAATATATAATTTGGCTTGGATGAGGGACTGGCACATAATAAAAGCTCAGTAGCTATTTAAAAACTCTTTCACTTATTTACTGATAAATCCAATGCTAAAAAATAGGTTTCCTGACTTTAAATATAACACTATTCCACATTCCTTAGTGAGAAGGAATTTGTGAGTTTAACTCTTAATGAAATAGTTAGTTGTCATAAAGCATAAAATATCTGTGGTTTAACTGCATTCCAGAAAAACACTCTGTTTTGTTGTATCTTGAGGCACATTACTGCTCATTTTACATTAAAAAATCCTAGATTTAGTAGATCCATTTCAGACAGGAAAAAGTGGAAATACATTTGGTCTGTCTAGGGAGAATGAGAAGAAGAGAACTTTAACTCTCAGTATTAAATACAATAAAACCATAACTTTTAAAGGATGTATTATTAAATATTTGTTTCTCATTAAAACTTAAATAATAGTAGAGACTAAAGTAATTAAATGTTATAAAACCTCTTTTAAAATATTCTGATTAATTAAAGCTTTCTATATAAAAGGAGTTGCCTCAAGTTCTTTCATCAGAAGGTGACAGAAGATGGATAGACAGATAGGTAGATAGATAGATAGATGATGGATAGATAGAGAAATAGATGATAGAGTCGTTGCACGGACACCAGACTTGTGAAGTCAGATATATGCATTTAATGAAGTTAACTTTGTAACCAGTGATATTAATGTGTATTCTGTAGTTCTTGAATTTTATTTATGTCTGGAAAAACATAACTTTATAAAAATACTAAATCTGTTATAAATAAAGAGAAAACAAAGCAGTCATGGAAAATATCATGTTGTGTTTAATGTAATACTGAGTTCTGCCACTGACTATACCGCCCCTGAATTATGAAATGTTAGAAATAATGTCAGGAAACTTGGCATATAAAAATATTGATATAAACTATTCAAGACATAAGCATAAATGATATTTATTTAGGGATGCCAAAATGTACAAACCAGAGTATCTGATACAGTGATCTTAAATTCAAGAAGTAGGAAAAAATATGTTCAAGTCTGTAGCTGGTACTCTATAAATAAATCATATTTCTATGAATAACTGTATGGACAGATCAATTCATGTAGCATAAAGTAAAGAAAGACAGTTTGATGGCTTTGTATCTATTTTATAAAACATTCTTCTTGCTAGATATGTGCAGTTCCTCACTTTTTAAATCATCTGTAATAATAGATTATATATCTCTCTTAAGAAGTATATAACACCTAGGACTGTCCTACCTCAACATTGATGAACAGAAGTAAAGGAGCCTGATGGCCATTAAACAGTCAAAAATCATTATTTTGCTAAAGAGGAAATAGAGACACTGAGACATAAAGCAATAGCTTTTTTCTTTGGCAGCTAGTGAATGTCAGAACTAGGACTAAAACCCAGATCTTAAACTATGACTTCAAACTATGTAAATATCTTTTTTATAAAAATAATCTGCTTATAATTGTCAAATGTGTTATGTGTTCTCAATGGAAGTCACTAAAATATCCACATCATATTGTTAAGAGGTTTAAAGAGACCAAGGGATGGAAGAGTTTCAAGGAGAAATTATTCTACAGTTGGGCCCATGGCTACTGTGAACCAACAGTTAGTACAGAGATTTTTAGAGTAACATATTTTAAAATGCATAAATTTTATCATATAAAAAATAACAATAAATTTGTTTTAAAGATTTTCTCCATACCATTTTTAAATGACCATACTGAAAGATGAGTAATTGGATGATACAGGAATGGCTCACAAAATGACACCATTCTACCTCCTGATGAATTATTTTCATAAGTTCCAAAAATACTACCATCAAGATTCTTGAAATAATCACTCCAGGTCCACTGCAATCATTACAAATGTTAACACAGAAAGATCTAAATACCTGTACATTTAATATGGATGACAGGATTTGGTTAAATCAATAACAACTGAAAGTGGTTTTTCTCTATTTTTGTCTGTGCTTACTTGATTCAATATTAAGATTAGCTCCAAACAATTTATAGAGGGCCATAAACTTCCACAAAATCAATGTCAGAGAAAAAGTTGAAAATGCTTTCATCTGAAGTAGAGATTCAAGTGAGACTTCCCATAGGAATAGTTTAAAACAGAAGCTTATATTCAGCACAAGCCCCTATGAGTTCCCCATGGGGAAGAACCTATTATGTGGGTATATGTCAAGGAAACTAGAAAAGTTATGTAATTTTAATATGATTTTAAAAACTTTTTTTCTGCTGGTATCTCTGTGATAATAAACTTCTGAACATTCACGTTAAACACCAGCTTCAATTCTTGTTCCATAACTTTTGAAAAAAATTACTCAAAAACCAAAAGAACTCAAAGGGAAACTTCATTTCTTGTGATTGTGGGAAGTAGAAAATATTGTAGTAGTAAAGCTCTGCAAGTTGTTTAATGCTCCCACTATTACAGGGTAGAAACAGATGTAAAACCCCTTCTATGAAAGAAAAGGGACAAAAATCAAAGAGACTGATGTTCAAATGAGAGAAGATAGCACATTCAGTCTGAAGCCAGTACTGTCGTGAGACTAGGTGGTCAAACAGACCAAGCCTCCTGTTCTCATGGAGTAAAGGACTGTGCTCATTTGCATACTGGACTTCAAAGTAAAAATTACAGTGGTTGTGTTTAGTGCATCCACTATGGCAAATGAAAAAAAAAATAGTGGAAAATCTTTACATATTTATTTTTTGGTGATTTTAACTTTGTAATTTCTATTTTTGTGCATGGTTTATAATGTTTTTGGGGTTTTGTTTTTGTTTTTGTTTTTGTTTTGTTTTATTATGTTATGTTAGTCACCATACAGTATTAGTTTTTGGTGTAGTGTCCCATGATTCATTGTTCGCTTATAAAACCCAGTATACTCCATGTAATCTGTGCCCTCCTGAAACCCATCACCAGGCTCACCCATCCCTTTAGCTTCCTCCCTTCTAAAACCCTGTTTGTTTCCTGGAGTCCATAGTCTTTTGTGGTTTGTCTCCCACTCTGATTTCCCCCCTCTTCATTTTCCCTTTCCTTTTCCTAATGTCTTCCATGCTACCCCTTATGGTCCACAAATAAGTGAAACCATATGACAATTGACTTTCTGTGCTTGACTTCTTTCACTTAGCATAATCTCTTCCAGTCCCATCCATGTTGATGCAAAAGCTGGGTATTCATCCTTTACGATAGTTGAGTAATATTCCATTCTGTATATGGACCACATCTTCTTTATCCATTTCTCTGTTAAAGAGCATCTTGGCTCTTTTCACAGTTTATCTGTTGTGGACATTACTGGTTTACAATGTTTGTAACAAAACAATGCATCCCCATGTACACTCAATTGCATATAGAAACAATAGCTAATTGTTGTTTTACAGATATGGTAAATTAACAAAAGTGTTCAGATACCACTGCTTTGAAAGCAAGATGTGAAGCTTTCCCCAGAATGCAAAAAGTCTGGAAATTCTAAAAATCTTCAAAGAGTAGAAGAAAGAAGTAGAGAATTCAGTCCTACGTTGGTGACAAATCATGCCTAGGATATAGGCCTCAGCCTAGAAAATGTCTCTGGCAGAATGGAAGACCCAACAGGTAAAAAAGAAAGCCCAAATTTCCCTAAGTAGATAAGAAATTTGTCTCATAACAAGATACAATTATATATAAAACACAGAACAGTATACAGAAGATACAACAAGGAAACAGCAGCTTCGGATCTAGTACAAGAGGAAAACTAGTGCATGGTATACAGATGCAACACAAACGTGAAAAAACCTTGACGAGCTCCACTTTCAAGATTATGCAAAATAAATCTTAAAGCAGAAATACAGGAATACAAGTGGTTAAGAAAGCATTGTGAACAAAGACAGGTTTGGAATTTCAGTTCTCTTATATGAGACCTCAAATTTGTCACAAAATCTCTCTAATTATCTCAGTATTCTAAATCCTGACATCTGTGAAATGGCTTTCTCTCTGATTTCTTATAAAGAGTTAATAAAATTGTTTGTGAAATGTTCAGCTGATTGTCTGACACATTGTATATATTTGTTAGAAAACATACACAGATTTAACGCCTATTGTCAGAGATGATCAAGTTGGAATATAAGACACAAGAAAATAAATATATTTGAAAAATTAAGATGTCCACAGCATCAACTTTAGAAAAAGTACTTGATATCAAGTTAAGTAATCCATTTTTGGGATATCTTTAAAAAAGACATTTAGAGAAAGACTCACAAACAGGAGGCAGCCATGTGAAGAAGGAGGTAGTGATTATTAGAGCTTTGCAGCCCCAAGCCAAGGAACTTGAAGCTAGAAGGGGTAAGGAAAGAAATCCTCCTTAGCCTCTAGTGCTAGTGCAGAACTATGAAAGAATAAGTTTCTGTTATTTTAAACTAGCAAATGTGTGCTGATTGTTATGGCAGCCTTAGGAAACCAATATGACTGTTTCAAAAAATAAATAATTAATAATTTTTAAAAATAGCACAGGGGTATTGCAAATATAATACATTTATTGAGCACAGTGTGCCTGCTGTATATCAAAACTGAGGATTCATAGAGGATGTAAAGATGAATAGCTCCTAGTAACGAAAAACATTTGAGACATAGGAAATTCTTAAAGAATTTGTTTCTTAAACTTTTTTTTTCCTTTAACTTTCATTTTCTGGACAATTTTTAAAAAAGGTCTTATTCTTAGTTGAGATACCCATTTTTTTTTAATTTTTTTTAATTTTATTTTTTATAAACATATATTTTTATCCACAGGGGTACAGGTCTGTGAATCGCCAGGTTTACACACTTCACAGCACTCACCATAGCACATACCCTCCCCAATGTCCATAATCCCACCCCCCCCAACTCCCCTCCCCCCATCAACCCTCAGTTTGTTTTGTGAGATTGAGAGTCACTTATGGTTTGTCTCCCTCCCAATCCCATCTTGTTTCATTGACTCTTCTCCTACCCCCTTAACCCCCCATGTTGCATCTCCTCTCCCTCATATCAGGGAGATCATGTGATAGTTGTCTTTCTCCGATTGACTTATTTCGCTAAGCATGATACCCTCTAGTTCCATCCACGTCGTCGCAAATGGCAAGATTTCATTTCTTTTGATGGCTGCATAGTATTCCATTGTGTATATACACCACATCTTCTTTATCCATTCGTCTGTTGATGGACATCTAGGTTCTTTCCACAGTTTGGCTATTATAGACATTGCTGCTATAAACATTCAGGTGCACGTGCCCCTTCGGATCACTACGTTTGTATCTTAGGGTAAATACCCAGCCGTGCAATTGCTGGGTCATAGGGTAGTTCTATTTTCAACATTTTGAGGAACCTCCATGCTGTTTTCCAGAGTGGTTGCACCAGCTTGCATTCCCACCAACAGTGTAGGAGGGTTCCCCTTTCTCCGCATCCTCGCCAGCATCTGTCATTTCCTGACTTGTTAATTTTAGCCATTCTGACTGGTGTGAGGTGATATCTCATTGTGGTTTTGATTTGTATTTCCCTGATGCCGAGTGATGTGGAGCACTTTTTCATGTGTCTGTTGGCCATCTGGATGTCTTCTTTGCAGAAATGTCTGTTCATGTCCTCTGCCCATTTCTTGATTGGATTATTTGTTCTTTGGGTGTTGAGTTTGCTAAGGTCTTTATAGATTTTGGACACTAGCCCTTTATCTGATATGTCATTTGCAAATATCTTCTCCCATTCTGTCAGTTGTCTTTTGGTTTTGTTAACTGTTTCCTTTGCTGTGCAAAAGCTTTTGATCTTGATAAAATCCCAATAGTTCATTTTTGCCCTTGCTTCCCTTGCCTTTGGCGATGTTCCTAGCAAGATGTTGCTGCGGCTGAGGTCGAAGAGGTTGCTGCCTGTGTTCTCAAGGATTTTGATGGATTCCTTTCTCACATTGAGGTCCTTCATCCATTTTGAGTCTATTTTCGTGTGTGGTGTAAGGAAATGATCCAATTTCATTTTTCTGCATGTGGCCGTCCAATTTTCCCAACACCATTTGTTGAAGAGGCTGTCTTTTTTCCATTGGATATTCTTTCCTGCTTTGTCGAAGATGAGTTGACCATAGAGTTGAGGGTCTATTTCTGGGCTCTCTATTCTGTTCCATTGATCTATGTGTCTGTTTTTGTGCCAGTACCATGCTGTCTTGATGATGACAGCTTTGTAATAGAGCTTGAAGTCCGGAATTGTGATGCCACCAACTTTGGCTTTCTTCTTCAATATTGCTTTGGCTATTCGAGGTCTTTTCTGGTTCCATATAAATTTTAGGATTATTTGTTCCATTTCTTTGAAAAAAATGGATGGTACTTTGATAGGAATTGCATTAAATGTGTAGATTGCTTTAGGTAGCATAGACATTTTCACAATATTTATTCTTCCAATCCAGGAGCATGGAACATTTTTCCATTTCTTTGTGTCTTCCTCAATTTCTTTCATGAGTACTTTATAGTTTTCTGTGTATAGATTCTTAGTCTCTTTGGTTAGATTTATTCCTGGGTATCTTATAGTTTTGGGTGCAATTGTAAATGGGATGGACTCCTTAATTTCTCTTTCTTCTGTCTTGTTGTTGGTGTAGAGAAATGCAGCTGATTTCTGTGCATTGATTTTATATCCTGACACTTTACTGAATTCCTGTACAAGTTCTAGCAGTTTTGGAGTGGAGTCTTTTGGGTTTTCCACATATAGTATCATATCATCTGTGAAGAGTGATAGTTTGACTTCTTCTTTACCAATTTGGATGCCTTTAATTTCCTTTTGTTGTCTGATTGCTGAGGCTAGGACTTCTAGTTCTATGTTGAATAGCAGTGGTGATAACGGACATCCCTGCCATGTTCCTGACCTTAGCGGAAAAGCTTTCAGTTTTTCTCCATTCAGAATGATATTTGCGGTGGGTTTTTCATAGATGGCTTTGATAATATTGAGGTATGTGCCCTCTATCCCTACACTTTGAAGAGTTTTGATCAGGAAGGGATGCTGTACTTTGTCAAATGCTTTTTCAGCATCTATGGAGAGTATCATATGGTTCTTGTTCTTTCTTTTATTAATGTGTTGTATCACATTGATTGATTTGCGGATGTTGAACCAACCTTGCAGCCCTGGAATAAATCCCACTTGGTCGTGGTGAATAATCCTTTTAATGTACTGTTGAATCCTATTGGCTAGTATTTTGGCGAGAATTTTTGCATCTGTGTTCATCAAGGATATTGGTCTGTAGTTCTCTTTTTTGATGGGATCCTTGTCTGGTTTTGGGATCAAGGTGATGCTGGCCTCATAAAATGAGTTTGGAAGTTTTCCTTCCATTTCTATTTTTTGGCACAGTTTCAGGAGAATAGGAATTAGTTCTTCTTTAAATGTTTGGTAGAATTCCCCCGGGAAGCCATCTGGCCCTGGGCTTTTGTTTGTTTGGAGATTTTTGATGACTGTTTCAATCTCCTTACTGGTTATGGGTCTGTTCAGGCTTTCTATTTCTTCCTGGTTCAGTTGTGGTAGTTTGTATGTCTCTACGAATGCATCCATTTCTTCCAGATTGTCAAATTCGTTGGTGTAGAGTTGCTCATAGTATGTTCTTATAATTGTCTGTATTTCTTTGGTGTTCGTTGTGATCTCTCCTCTTTCATTCATGATTTTATTTATTTGGGTCCTTTCTCTTTTCTTTTTGATAAGTCTGGCCAGGGGTTTATCGATCTTATTAATTCTTTCAAAGAACCAGCTCCTAGTTTCATTGATTTGTTCTATTGTTTTTTTGGTTTCTATTTCATTGATTTCTGCTCTGATCTTTATGATTTCTCTTCTCCTGCTGGGCTTAGGTTTTCTTTCTTGTTCTTTCTCCAGCTCTTTTAGGTGTAGGGTTGGGTTGTGTACCTGAGACCTTTCTTGTTTCTTGAGAAAGGCTTGTACCGCTATATATTTTCCTCTCAGGACTGCCTTTGTTGTGTCCCACAGATTTTGAACCGTTGTGTTTTCATTATCATTTGTTTCCATGAATTTTTTCAACTCTTCTTTAATTTCCTGGTTGACCCATTCATTCTTTAGAAGGATGCTGTTTAGTCTCCATGTATTTGGGTTCTTTCCAAATTTCCTCTTGTGATTGAGTTCTAGCTTCAGAGCCTTGTGGTCTGAAAATATGCAGGGAATGATCCCAATCTTTTGATACTGGTTGAGACCTGATTTAGGACCGAGGATGTGATCTATTCTGGAGAATGTTCCATGTGCACTAGAGAAGAATGTGTATTCTGTTTCTTTGGGATGAAATGTTCTGAATATATCTGTGATGTCCATCTGGTCCAGTGTGTCACTTAAGGCCTTGATTTCCTTGTTGATCTTTTGCTTGGATGATCTGTCCATTTCAGTGAGGGGAGTGTTAAAGTCCCCTACTATTATTGTATTATTGTCGATGTGTTTCTTTGATTTTGTTATTAATTGCTTTATATAGTTGGCTGCTCCCACGTTAGGGGCATAGATATTTAATGTTGTTAGATCTTCTTGTTGGACAGTTCCTTTGAGTATGATATAGTGTCCTTCCTCATCTCTTATTATAGTCTTTGGCTTAAAATCTAATTGATCTGATATAAGGATTGCCACTCCTGCTTTTTTCTGATGTCCATTAGCATGGTAAATTCTTTTCCACCCCCTCACTTTAAATCTGGAGGTGTCTTCAGGTTTAAGATGAGTTTCTTGTAGGCAACATATAGATGGGTTTTGTTTTTTTATCCATTCTGATACCCTGTGTCTTTTGATTGGGGCATTTAGCCCATTAACATTCAGGGTAAGTATTGAGAGATATGAATTTAGTGCCATTGTATTGCCTGTAAGGTGACTGTTATTGTATATTGTCTCTGTTTCTTTCTGATCTACTACTTTTAGGGTCTCTCTTTGCTTAGAGGACCCCTTTCAATATTTCCTGTAGAGCTGGTTTGGTATTTGCAAATTCTTTCAGTTTTTGTTTGTCCTGGAAGCTTTTAATCTCTCCTTCTATTTTCAATGATAGCCTAGCTGGATATAGTATTCTTGGCTGCATGTTTTTCTCATTTAGTACTCTGAATATATCATGCCAGCTCTTTCTGGCCTGCCAGGTCTCTGTGGATAAGTCTGCTGCCAATCTAATATTTTTACCATTGTACGTTACAGACTTCTTTTCCCAGGCTGCTTTCAGGACTTTCTCTTTGTCACTAAGACTTGTAAATTTTACTATTAGGTGACGGGGTGTGGTCCTATTCTTATTGATTTTGAGGGGGGTTCTCTGAACCTCCTGGATTTTGATGCTTGTTCCCTTTGCCATATTGGGGAAATTCTCTCCAATAATTCTCTCCAATATACCTTCTGCTCCCCTCTCTGTTTCCTCTTCTTCTGGAATCCCAATTATTCTAATGTTGTTTCGTCTTATGGTGTCACTTATCTCTCAAATTCTCCCCTCGTGGTCCAGTAGCTGTTTGTCCCTCTTTTGCTCAGCTTCTTTATACTTTGTCATTTGGTCTTCTATATCGCTAATTCTTTCTTCTGCCTCATTTATCCTAGCAGTGAGAACCTCCATTTTTGATTGCACATCATTAATAGCTTTTTTGATTTCTACTTGGTTAGATTTTAGTTCTTTTATTTCTCCAGAAAGGGCTTTTATATCTCCCGAGAGGGTTTCTCTAATATCTTCCATGCCTTTTTCGAGCTCGGCTAGAACCTTGAGAATCATCATTCTGAACTCTAGATCTGACATATTACCAATATCTGTATTGATTATGTCCCTAGCCTTTGGTACTGCCTCTTGCTCTTTTTTTTGTGGTGAATTTTTCTGCCTTGTCATTTTGTCCAGAGAAGAGTAGATGAAGGAGCAAGTAAAATACTAAAAGGGTGGCAACAACCCCAGGAAAATATGCTTTAGCCAAATCAGAAGAGATCCCAAATCGTGAGGGGGGGAGAAAGGGGATAAAAAGAGGTTCAGAAAGAAGAAAAAAAAAAAAAAGAAAGAAACAATTAAAAAAGCAAACCAATAAAGAAAAAATATAAAAAGGAAAAAAAAATAAATATGTATATTAGATAAACTATTTAAAAAACGTTAAAAAAGAAAAGGGTAAAAGTTAAAAAAATTTAGCAGAAGAAGAAAAATAAATTGAAAAAGAAAAAATAATTAAATTAACTGCAAGGCTAAAGAATCATGGGGAGGAAGCCATGAGTTCCGTGCTTTGCTTCACCTCCTTTGGAATTCCGCTGCTCTCCTTGGTATTGAAACTGCACTCCTTGGTAGGTGAACTTGGTCCTGGCTGGGCTTCTTGTTGATCTTCTGGGGGAGGGGCCTGTCGTAGTGAATCTCAAGTGTCTTTGCCCCAGGCGGAGTTGCACCGCCCTTACCAGGGGCCTGGATGAGTAATCTGCTCGGGTTTGCTTTCAGGAGCTTTTGTTCCCTGAGTGCTTTCCGTAGAGTTCCGGAGGGCGGGAATGAAGATGGCGGCCTCCTGGTCTCCAGCCTGGAGGAGCCGAGAGCCCGGGGCCCCACTCCTCAGTGCGCCCTCAGAGAACAGCGCCGATTTACTCCCGTCACCCTGGCCTCCGGCCGCGCTCCGAGCTGACCGAGCCTGTGACCAGTTCAAGGTAACCCCGAGCTTAGCGCTTACTCCTCGGCTCTGTCTCTGTAGCCGGCTTCCCCGTTCTAATACCTGTAAGCTCTGTGACACTCAGACACCCCTGATCCTTCTGTGACCCTGCAGGACCTGAGGCCACGCTGACCCTGCGTGGGCTTCACCCTGGTTAAGCCTCTGGAGCGATGTCCCTCAGCGGAACAGACTTTTAAAAGTCCCGATTTTGGGATGCCTGGGTGGCTCAGTTGGTTGGGCAGCTGCCTTCGGCTCGGGTCATGATCCCAGAGTCCTGGGATCGAGTCCCACATCGGGCTCCTTGCTCAGCGGGGAGCCTGCTTCTCCCTCTGCCTCTGCCTGCCACTCTATCTGCCTGTGATTACACTCCCTCTCTCTCTCTCTCTCTCTCTCTGACAAATAAAAAAAAAAAAAAATTTAAAAGTCCCGATTTTGTGCTCCGTTTCTCCGCTGCTTGCCGGGAGCCAGCCCCTCCCCCCCACGGTCTATCTTCCCGTCGCTTTGGATTCACTTCTCCGCCAGTCCTACCTTTCAGAAAGTGGTTGATTTTCTGTTTCTAGAGTTGCTGTTCTTCTTCTCTTCGATCTCCCATTGGATTTGTAGGTGTTTGCAATCTTTAGATAAGCTATCTAGCTGATCTCCTGCTACCTGAAGTAGTCTCAGCCTGCTACTTCTCTGCCATCTTGACTCCTCCCCCGAGATACCCATTTTTAAAGCTAAAATGTCTAGCATCTAGAGGTCTTGTTGGGAAGGAAAAACTTTTCCTCCACCCTCATAGGCTCGGTATCTGGGACTGTGTGAAACAAAAGACAGATGAAGGGGAGAAAAGATATACAATTTTTTATTAATATTTACATGTACTAGAGCTCATAGAAATGTGAAATTCAAAAAAGGAAAAGGAGCTTGGGCTTCAAGAGATCATAAACTATGGTAAAGTGATTACAGTTTATATAGGGGAAGCTAATGAAAGATAAAGTTTATTTTAGTAAGGTTTATTTACACAGGCTTATCTTGCTTCCAGCTCTCTGTGTCTGATGATGAGTCACTGTCCTCTTTTTGTTAAGGTAGAGAGGGACACCTCTACAAAGAGAAGTTTATACCTTATGTTTAGGCAGAAAGGACAGAGATTTCTTCCTTCATCTGTTGCTTCTCTACTACTTTTAGCTCATAAGAATCCATACACCAAAGTATTTAGAGGTGGCATATCCTGGACCCATTCAGTCCTAAACAGCTATCTTACGAAAGTTCTTGAACCACAAGTAAAATAATGAAATATATGAAAATACATATGCTTACTACCATAATTTACAAGACTGTTATTATTATTTACTAGTTATGAAAAAGTTAAGTCTTTTTCTGTCTAAGGCTGCAATGGTATTTAAAGGTAAAGCCCACACTCAAACTGGCACTTATCTGAATGAAGCTTGCCTTCTAAATCACTATTCTATTGCCATGTAACCTAGGCTTATATTTGCATAGCTTATTGTAATACAAGAAGTAATGAATCTGGTGGGGAAAATCATTTACATTTTCATTGTGTTCTCATCATATTTGGTTTTCATTTATTGCCTTATGCACTCAACTATAATTTTTGTTGTTACAGGTTTAAATGCCAACAAACAGATAAGTGATAAACAAGTTGGCACAAGATTATCATTTCCTCTAGAAAGATATTCCTTAAAAATATTCCCTAGATGGTTAGGCAGCAGATGGTATCTAATAAGTTAAACTCCAGTGGCAGTCATGAGTGAGTGACGATTAAATTTTAAATCAAATCATGTTCTCAGAAGTATCTTGATATCTCATTTTATTTGTTAATTGCACTCTGAATGGTTCAAGTCTTAGAAGTAATCAATGCAATTCCATGTGTCTACATTTAGTAAGAAATGTTCATTTACAAGCTTTTACAGATAATTAGCAAGACATAGAATTATAAAATTCTGTTTACTATTTTATTTAACAGTCCAAGATATGTTGAGCTCTTAATATGTGTCAAGCTCCAAAACAGGTGAAAGGGATAAATAATACATAATTTTTCCTTCATTAAACACCTAATCTAATAAGAGAGACTGAAATAGGAGTACTAAGAATGCCTCTATGGCATAGGGACTTAAGAACATGTAGAACAAAGAATCATTGTACAAAGAAAAGATGAAACATATTTTGGGATAGGCCAGGGACTAATCATGAAAGTAGGAATTACTGGACAGACAAAGCAAGGGCAGATGTTTAATATAAAATGATTCCATAAACCAGATTAGAAATAGAATGAATAAATTTGAAGATCTACAACTTTATTTTTCTCAGCAAGCATAACCTATTATTTATTGTATACTCATTATGAGATGAGAATGTGGAGGTACTAGAACTCTCACAAACTAATGGTGGGATCATAAAATGGGACAGCCACTTTGTAAAACAGTTGACAATTTCTTTTTTTTATATATATTTTATTTATTTATTTGCCAGAGAGAGAGAGGGAACACAAGAGAGCACAGAGGGAGAAGCAGGCAGAGGGAGAGACAGAAGCAGACTCCCCACTGAACAGGGAGCCTGGAACCTTGGGATCATGACATGAGCTGAAGGCAGACACTTAACTGACTGAGCCACTCAAGTGTCCCCAGTTGAGAATTTCTTAAAAAGTCAAACATATTGGGAGATGGAGAGAAGTGAATTGCGGGAAAGTGGATGGGGAGACCAACAAGAGAGACCGTGGAATCTGAGAAACAAACTGAGGGTTTTGGAGGGGATGTTGGTGGGGGGTTGGTTTAGCATGGTGGTGGGTATTAAGGAGGGCACGTACTGCATAGATCACTGGGTGTGGTGCATAAACAATGAATTTTGGAACACTGAAAAAATTAAATTAAATAATTAAATTAAAAAAAAAAGTCAAACATATGTCTATAATACATATGGTCAAGTCATTTAACTCTTTGGAATTTACCCAAAAGAAAGCATATATCAAGACAAAAACTTCTACGGAAATATTTTTAATAGATTTATTTGTAATAATCCAAAACTGGAAAAACTCACATAATTGTAGAATATTCAATTATATTGAATAGTAGTAGTATATTATATTGAATATAGTAGTATTGTGGAATACTACTCAATAATACAAATGAATTATCTATTGATACATATGTCAATATGGATGAAGCTCAAAACAATCATGCTGAGTCAAAGAATTAAGAAAAGAAGAAAAAAAGTGAAGAAGTAAGAAAAAAACTATTTATTGCATGATCCATTTATATAAAATTATATGAAATTCAAACAGACCTATATTGACAGAGAGCTCAGTCTTGGTCTGGGAATGATATGGGAACTGAAAAAATGGCAGCAGAGAAATGGATTATAAGCAATACTAGGAATCTTTAGAGAATGATGAATATGTTCATTATCTTGATTATTTTAATGGATTCATGGGCATAAACATTTGTCAATAGTAACTCAAATTTACACTTTAAATATATGCAGTTAATCATGTATAAATTATACTCAATAAAGATATCAAAATAGATAATCAAATTTGACAGAACTAGGAGGAATATACAAATCTGTAATCTATTATGCATTATAAAAAGATTCTCTCTGTAATTGAAAGAAAAATCAGGGCACCTGGGTGGCTTAGTCAGTTAAATGATCAACTCCTGATTTTGGCTTAGGTCATGATCTCAGGGTCCTGGGATTGAGCCCTGCATCAGACTCCATGCTCAGTGGGGAGTCTGCCTGAGGATTCTCTTCCTCTCTCTCTGCCCTTCCCACCGCTTACACTCTCTCTTTCTCCCTCTTTCTCTCTCTAAAATAAATAGATAAATAAATCTTAAAAAGAAGAAAGAAAAACCAAACTGAATAAAAAGTAGAAGATTTCAAATAACATGACTAACAAAATTTTACTAATGCACGTACATGTAACGATGAAAACAATAACAATAGAATGCACACTTACCAAATTTCAAATATTACACAAAAAATTGAGGAGGAAAAGAGAACAAAGTAAAAATATATCTCATATGACCTCAAATAATGCAACATATGATATCTGGCTACAGTAAATTTAAGCTAAAATAAATAACCAAATAATAACTAAGAAGCCTCCAATTGTTTAGAAGTTCAATAACAGACTTCTAAATTTCCCTTAATCAAGAAAAATACCTTAAAGAAAACTATATTTTTACTGATATAAGAAAATAATATAAAAAATAATTTGTAAGCTGCACTTGGGCTTGCTAGGAAATTTGTAATTTTAAATCTATACATTAGAAAAAAGAAAAGCTGATGATTAATGATCAAAGCATAAATCTCAAAAATAAAATTAAAACAGCCAATTTAATATAAAGGAAATAAAAGGAAGTTTTTAGTATAGAAAAAAGCAGAAATTAAGATTTTGAAAATATAGTAGAATAAGTTTTAAAGCCTAAAAGTTGATGATTTCACTGCAAATAGATCTTAGAACAGTAACTTGCGTGAAGTAGTTTATTTGGGAAGTTCTCTTGCAGAGCAGGAATGAGGGACATTCTAGATACACTGAAAGAGGAAAGCAGGAAAAACAATATCAACAGTGTATTATCAAGTTGATTACCACTGTGATCAAATAAGACTCAGTTATGTTTATATTTACAAATGATTCTTTAAGTTGTTAACAAGAAGATCAAAAATAAGTGTTTGCAGGTTTCCATTCCATTTTATTCCAAAGCTCCTTAAGGGCAGTGCATCCCCAGTATTTGAATCTGTCAACAGTCCCCTACCTCAATCTTCTATGTCAGCATCTTTGAATCTACTGCAAGAATAAGAGAAGTGTGATGTGTGTGTTTAAGGTAGACACAACTCAAAACGAGTTGAAAACTGAAGGTTTATTATAGTTTCATCTAGAAATAGAGCTAAGGTCAATAAGATATGAGATGAACCACAATGCTTATCAAATAAAACTCAAAGAATTGGTGAACAATTTACAACACTCATCAAGAAAAAAAAGTAGCACAAATTACCATTACCAGAAATAATTTTAGAGTGTGGATATTAAAAAACATGAGATACTACAAACAACTTTATGTCAATATTTTAATTGACAAGAAAAGTAATAAAAATATGAATATTTCTTTAATTATTAAGTTCAATGAACTATTAAAAGCTGGAGGACTTACACTGCAAACAATCAAGGCTTATGATAAATGTATAGTATATAATACAAATTTGTATATTCACAAGGATAGATAAACCTAGAAATAAATATTTACCTAACATATGTGACCCAGCAGTGTTGTGAATAAACTTCATTTTTTTTTAAGTAATGGTCAGTTCAATAACATACATATGACAAAAAAGGCATCTTGCACACTATGTCATTGATATTATTTCCAGATTGATAATTTTGTTCAATTCAGAAAGATTAGCAATAAAGACTTTAGACTACAATATAAGAGTTTATCTTCAGACTTGGGAGAGGAAAGATTAAATAAGCAAGAAAAAACAAAACACCACTTACCAAAGTTTGTGGGATTGAGGTTGTATTGGGCTCTGCTGGGCAAAGAACTTGCTTAGTATTTTCTTTCTCCTTCTCCTTCTTCCCCTCCCCCTGCACATGCTCGCTCTCTCGCTCTCTCTCTCTCTCTCCCTCTCTTTCTCAAACTAAAAAAAAAAAAAGAAAAGAAAAAAGAAAAAGAAAGGGAAGAAAAGAAGAGAAAATTGCTATTTATCAGCATATATAACTACAAGGGTAAAAAGGAATGTCAAGAATGGAGAAGGGATGTATAATTTATATATCCAAAAACAGACTCTTATCCAAATTGTATAACATAGTGCAACAAACCAGTAAGAAACACATAGTTCATTTAGTTTTAATATTGAAAAAAAATTAGTAGACATTTTGTAGAAGAAGATATCTATATGGACAAAATATATGAGGAGATAAAAATAAAATGATTGCATACTTACTATGTAACCAAAATGACAGTCCAAGTTACAGATATTAATTTACTTAAAAACAAGGAATAGAAATTTCCTTATGCCAGTTAAGTGTATCATCAAATAAATTTCAACAACTATGTAAAGGTAATTGTTGAGTTCTCAGGAAAGTATTTCTGTTCTCATCATTTTTATTCAATATAACATCAGATATAACAAAAGAAAATAAGACAATAGCAACACAAACAAAACAAAACAACAAAAAAGCAAGAATTTTAAGGCAGAAATGAATTCTGTCAATATTTGTAGATGGCATTATTGCATATGCACACAGTTTAGAAAAATAAACTATAAGAATTTACAAAATTATGATATCTAGCAATGTCACTTGCTATCAGGTTAATATACAAATATCAAATGCAAATCTGTATTTATAAGAATAGAAAATAAAATTTCAGAAATGAATCATTTAAAGAAACACTAAAAGTCTTTCAGTACTTAGAAATAAATTTAACAAAATTTGTGTGTTAATGTTACACACACACATACACACACACACACACAATCTGTAAAATAGTAGTTGAGATCATAGATTGTGTTAATGTACTGGAACATTGTACCCTGTAATGTCAATTATTCTAAAATAAATCTATAATTCAATTCAATTCCAATCAAAACCCCAGCAGTCTTTGGTTTTTGTAATTGATAAGCTAGTTATAAATTTATATGGAAATGAAAACTGCCAGAATAATCAAAGGAATCTTGAAGAAGATTAATGAAGTTGGAGGAATTACACTACTGAACATCAAGGCTTATCATAGGGCTAAATTACTTACGATTGCATGGTATTCCCTCACTGATGAAAAATGGAATAACAGATCACAAGAAGGTCACCCAAAACAGACTTGCAAAAGGCCATTTGACTTATGACAAAAATGAAAGTGAAAAGAAGAGGAAAAGTTTCAGTATATTATGTTGGATCCCATTATTCAAATGGGAAAAGTTTTATCTTGACTCATTGTTCATATGAAAGGCAAAATTTTATTTCAAATGTTTTATAGAACTTAAAGACAAGCCAGTAAAATATTTAAACCATAATATAGGAGCATATTTTTATAAACTTTTGGTATGGAAGGGAGGTGTATTAGTAAAAAATAGTGATACATTTGACTATGTGAAAATACAGTCCAATATCCATAAGTCAGTGAAGAGGCAAAACTAAAAACTCAAGAGAATACCTTTGTAGCATAATCAAAATAGTCTATATGCAGAACACATACACTTTCCTTTAAAACCATAAGAAAATACAAGCCCATAAAAAGGTTGACAAGAACCTTGAAAAGAAATTGTGTATAACCTAGTATCCAAATGGACAATAAACAGACATAAAATTTTCCTCAATATTTTGAATGATCATGGCAATATAAGCTAAAAAAGACAAAGTAAAATACCACTATATGCTTACCAAAATTGCTGAAATAAAATAATTGATAATGCTAAATTTTGGCAAGAATGCAAAACAGCAAGAAATTGTATTTACTGTTACTGGGCGTGCGTATTTCAGAACCACTTTAGAAACTTTTAAATGTATCTTACATATTAAAATTGAGCCTTTGCATTCCACATAACCCAATACAATTCTGTCCTCACTCTCTCTCCTCTCTGCCTCATCTCTCTCATCTCTCCCTCAATCCTGTCTAACAAGACTGGATTATGTGTATTTGTATGTGAGTCAGTTTTTGTGTATTTGGCATATTAGTGAACCAAAACAATGAAAATGGACAATAATAACATGAATGAATCTTACATCATAAAACATTGATCAAAGAAGGCAGATATGAAAGAGTACATACCATATCAGACCAACTTACATTAATTGCAGAAAGAAGTAAAACCACCCCTTGATGTTAGTGGTTATGTGTATGATAGGGTGGGTGTGACAATTGAAAAGGAAGTAGAATAATGTTCAGGGATGCTAATAATATTGTATTTCTGATCTACTTGGGACTAACTTGGCTATTTTCACTTCTTACTAATTTTCTGCATAGCATTTCTGTTTACAGTATTCTGAATACATGATTATTAAATAAAGTCAATATTGTACTAAAGCTATAAGATTCATTTTTAAAATAAAAAGAAGAGGAGTGCGTGGGTGTCTCTGATGGTTGAGCATCTGCCTTCAGCTCAGGTCATCATCTCTCGGTCCTGGGGTGGAGCCTCATATGGACCCCCACATTGGGCTTCCAGATCAGAAGGGAGTTTGCTTCTCCTTCTGCATCTCCGCCTGCTTCTGCTCTCTCTGTCTCTGTCTCTGTCTCTCTCTCTCAAATGAATTTTTAAAAATATTTAAAAAAATAAAAAGAATAAAAATATGAAAACCATGAAAGAATACTGTAGTTATGAAGCCAAAAAGACCAATGCTCTTACACTATACACAAAGATAAACTCAAAATGGACAAAAGACCTCAACCTAAGGCAGGAATCTATCAAAATCCTAGAGGAGAACATAGGCAGTAACCTCTTTGACATCGATCACAGAAACTTCTTTCAAAGTATGTCTTCAAAGGCAAAGGAAACAAAAGTGAAAACGAACTTTTGGGACTTCATCAAGAAAAAAAGCTTCTGCACAGCAAAGGAAACAGTCAACAAAACAAAGAGGCAACCCATGGAAGGGGAGAAGATATTTACAAATGACACTACAGACAAAGGGCTGATATCCAAGATCTATAAAGAACTTCTCAAACTCAACACACACAAAACAGATAATCATGTCAAAAAATGGGCAGAAGAACATGAACAGACATTTCTCCAAAGAAGACATACAAATGGCTAACAGGCACGTGAAAAAATGTTCATCATCATTAACCATAAGGGAGATTCAAGTCAAAACCACACTGAGATACCACCTTACACCAGTTAGAATGGCCCAAATCAACAAGACAGTAAACAACACGTGTTGGGAGGGGACGTGGAGAAAGGGAAACCCTCTTACACTGTTGGTGGGAATGCAGCCACTTTGGAAAACAGTGTGGAGATTCCTTAAGAAATCAAAAGAAGAGCTTCCCTATGACCCTGCAATTGCACTACTGGGTATTTACCCCAAAGATACATATGTAGGGAAAAGAAGGGCCACTTGTACCCCAATGTTCATAGCAGCAATGGCCACAGTTGCCAAACTCTGGAAAGAACCAAGATGCCCTTCAACGGATGAATGGATAAAGTAAATATGGTCCATATACACAATGGATTATTATGCTTCCATCAGAAAGGATGAATACCCAAATTTTGTATCAATATGGATGGGACTGGAAGGGATTATGCTGAGTGAAATAAGTCAGAGAGAGTCAAGTATCATATGGTTTCACTTACTCGTGGAGCATAAGGAGTAACACAGAAGACATTGAGGGAAGGAGAGGAGAAGTGAGTTGGGGGAAATCAGAGGGGGAGACAAACCATGAGAGACTGTGGACTCTGAGAAACAAACTGAGGGTTTTGGAGGGAAGGGAGTGAGGTGTTGGGTGAGCCTGGTGTTGGGTATTATTGAGGACATGTATTGCATGAAGCACTGGGTGTGGTGCATAAATAATGAATTTTGGAACACTGAAAATAAATAAAATAAAATGGGATTTTATCATTTATCATTTATCATTTATCATATCATCAGTATACTGATGCTTACTTAGTCTAAAAGGGACAGATGTTTCTGAGGCAGAAAGCCTAAAAGCTTAGGACACCATAATCGATTCAATGGCAGCTGGGCCAACTTCACAAAGCACATAGCAGGAAAATATGTTTACTTGTTTTATCACTCTGTGCCATCCCCTAGCATAATATTGAGTGTGTAGCACATGAAATGCCTTGTTTTTATTCTATTCTCTTCAAGGATTATGTAATGGTTATATTAAACATAGAAGACAAATTTTAATCAACACACGCACTCTTGTTTATTACTTGGTTTTGAATGCTTACATTTTCCCATTTGAATAGTAAACACATATTTGATAACAGATACAGGTAATTGTAAAATAGATTTCATAGTGATTAATAACATACAGTATCCCCTTATTGATAAAGTCTTTGAATTCACTGGCATTACCACTAGACATGTGAGTGTCCTTTGGATCATTCCAGCTCCAAACCATGGAGCTCACCCAGACTAGAAGGCTTCTCAACTATAGCTCCACCCCTTGTGGAACAGTGACAAGCATCTGCTCTATAATTTCTCTGAACTTTTGAACTTGGAATAGATTTTGAAATAAATGTTATTGTTAAGCCACTAAGTGTTGAGGTATTCTTATATCCACAATAGTAACTAAAAGAAACAAACATAAAATATCCGTTAATTATGTTTGAAAATCATTCATGAGAATCTGCAACTCAACTTCAACTATTTTCAGGTGAACCAATACCAGTTCGACAGCATTTCAGTGTGACAGTTATTCTTTGCCAGTGACTATTTGTTATGAGTTCATGATACCAACCTTCAACGAAGAGTTCATGTGTTTAAATCCTCATAAAATGGCAATTTGGAGATAATACCATTTAAGAATCAAGTTTGAGTCAGGATGGAATTATACTTGAAAAAGAGCATATTTTTCTTGGTTAGCTTCATTCATGGAATGACTTTGCCAGTTTGAGAGATATGAAAGTAAAATAACCTAATTTTCAAACCAGATAAATATATGTCAATGTAATATATTTCTTTAAAAGAAAAATGCCTGAGCGAGGATAAAAGAATTTGTAAATCTAGTTTGTATGATACAGTTCAGAAATCTTCTCTAAACAATACTTTACTCGCCAAATCACAATTATCTATTTTTGTAATGAAGACTAAAAACTGCCTTAGTGTACACCAAAATTATTTATTTTGGTTTATTTATAATACTTTGTCAATTTTACTTGCAAATTTGAAAGGAAGAATAGCACACAAGCAAATACATTGTATTTAATGAAGGAGCCCATTTCCTTAATTTCAGTAAGTTGAGTACACGCATACACACACACACACACATACACACACGAGGAGATAATAAACTTGGTAATTTAAGATAATAACAGTTAGTCCAGTCAAGCCGATTTTTGCCATATGGAAATACAGATATAAGATGGTTGGATTTCCAAGTTGCAAAATAATCCTTAATCAGTATTTCAGTATGAAATAGGCTGTTTGTTTGTTTTAATTTTTGCTCAATGCATTAAAGCAGAGTTATCTAGGTTTATAGTGTAATTCACTGAATATGAAATTAAATATGATCACTAACTGGCACAAGTGATACAATAGCAAAAAGAAGTATTAACATCATTTGAGGGAGAAGCCCTACTGGTTACCCTCATAGTAGTAATTGAAAGTCATTGTCCATAAGTGAAAAAGGAAAAAAAAAAAAAAGATGTCCTATTTCATCTCAAGATAAAAGGTTGGTATAGTATCAGTTAATATCAAAATGCAAATGTGGTAAACCTTGAAAAATTATTTACTACAAATCAATAACGAGGTGGAAAAGAGGCACAGTACAGATGAACAGTTGATGTTGCCATTTAAATTGAGAATGCCAAATATGAAAAAGGAAGCTATCATAGGGCTACATATCTAAGGTTACTTGCCACAAAATAAAGCTGAAGACCCCTGAGCAGAAATGTAATTATTGTGCATTTTAAATGTCTGGAATGCTTCATACATCCATTAGGCATTTGTATAAACATGGTTCTCTATTCAAGGCCATTTAGTCTTTATGCTTCTTTAACCTGTGTGTGTGTATGGAGCAAATTTGCAAAATTTATAAGAAAATGTATTACTGCCTTAGAGGAAAACTGTAGCTTTTCCATATAGAAACTGAAGATAATCAGGTTTCATGACCTCTGCATTTAGGAGATTGTAAATATATATTTAGGAGATTCCTATGTATACTCTATATAAACTGTCATGAAGTTCTGATGGCTTTTTGCTCCAAGACTAAGTATCTGTACATGTGAAAAATGATCAGGACTTCTGGTTTCAGCTTCAACATAAAAAAATTTGGGGAGCTGTCATAGCCTTCTGTAGAAAATAATAATTACAATAATAATAGCTGAACAAATTGAAAAGCAATGACTTTTCTTGCACTCATCTGAGAATTGTAGTTCTCTGAATCTAAAGAGACAGGTGAACATGCAGAAATGAGCCTGAGATTAGTTTACCTGGAGGAGACACAGATGGAATTATAAACTGGTAGAGACAATTAAACAGTCATTGATGAGTTCCTGGAGGCTGAATGTGGACTAGCTTGAGACCAAGAAACTAGTGGGGGCTGCAGCTTAGAAGGAGCCCCACTCTTTTGAGGGTTTAAAACCACCAGGAGTATCACCAGGTTCTCATGGTGAAGAGCCAGAAAAACTCAACTCATGCCTCTGGCACGGGTGGGGGCAAGGAGAAAAATAATCCTTTTCAAATATACCAATGTATTCTGCATAATAATAACCTATTTTCCACCAAAAAATAATCTACTGAGATTTATCCCACATAGCCAGAAAAGCAATTACATAATACCAGCCCCCTCTATCTTCCTGTTCACCTAAATAGGGATGGAGGATAAGAAAAGTAAAAAAAGTAATAAGTATTTGTTAGGGATAAGAGCAGGAAGACAAAAATCACCTAAAAGACTGAGTTTTTGTTATGGAATATTTTTTTGTTATAGAATATTTCTTTTCCCCCACCGTTTACTACGTTTACTACCATAGCAATAAAGCACCAATAAAATAATTGAAGATTACAGATGAAAGAGCTGCAAGTGTCAAATTTTATTAAATAATAAATTCTTAGGGAACCACAAAGACAACAAAAAAAAAAAAGGAAAACAAGAATACCAGGGGTATTTGAAGTCTTTGACACCCATGGATATGGCTGTACCAAAAACCAGACACAGCCTGATATCTACCAAGATTAACATACAACTTCATACTAAAAGCCTACTTAACCTCAGTTCCAATTTATTGATATATAATGCCTGGATTTCAATAAAACATCATAATTATGGTAAAAGCCAGGTAAATAGTCTGAAGAGACAAAGTAAGAAGCAAAATCAGATAACTAACAAGTATTAGAATTATCACAGGATATTTAAAGTAACTATGATTAATTTGTTAAGAATGCTAATGGAAAAGATAAATAACATGCAATACCAGATGAGTGACATAAGCAAAAAGATGGAAATTCTGAGAAAGTTATCAAAATATTTGAAATACCTGAAATAAAAAAACACTGTAGCAAAAATAATGCTTTAACAGGCACATTAATAAAATGAAAATAACCAAAAAAAAATTGGTGATCCTGAATATTATGTCAATGGAACCTTCCCAAACTGAAATACATAGAAAAAAGAAAAAGAATATAATACCCAAGAACTACTGGCCAGAATAGTGAGCAACAGGAACTCTCATTTATTGATGTTGGGAATACAAAATGGCACAGCCACTTTGGAAGGGTGTTTGACGGTTTCTTACCCAACTAAACAAAAACATACTATTATGAGCAATAATTGTTCTCCAAGTATCTACCCAGTTGATTTCAAAACTTATGTCCACATAAAAATTTGCACACAAATGTTTATAGCAGTTTTATTCATAATCACCAAAGCCTAGAAATAACCAAGATGCTTTTCAATAAGTGGATGGATATACAAACTTTGGTACATCCATACAATGAAATATTATTCAGCAATAAATCTAAAAGAGCTATCACGTTGTAAAAAAAAAAAAAATGAATAAACCTTAAATGCATATTTGTAAGTAAGAGAAGCCAGTCTGAAAAGACTATGTACTCTATGATTCCAGTTATATGATATCCATATAAAGGTAGTAAACACATCATATCATATATGATATCCATATAAAGGTAGTAAACACATCAGTGATTCCCTAGGTTTGACAGTGGGAGAAATCAGGATAGGTGAAACACAGGGTGGTTTGTTTGTTTGTTTTTTTTAGGGTTGTAAAATTATTCTGCATGAATCTGTAATCATGAATGCATGACATTTTGCATTTTCCAAAACCCATAGAACTTTATAGCACAGAGATTTTACCTTAACGTATGCAATTTAGAAAAATATTTTGGGGACACCTGGGTGGTTCAGTCAATTGAGTGTCTGACTTTGGTTTCAGCTCAGGTCATGATCTGTCTGGCTCCATGTTTAGTGGGGAGTCTGATTCTCTCCCTCTACCCTTCTAGTGTACTCGCACTCTCTCTCACTCTCTCTCTCTCTCTTTCTCTCTCAAATAAATAAATAAATAAATAAAATCTTTAAAAATATTTTGGAAGTTTGGGATTTCAAGAAGGAGTGCTAATTGTGAACTCTATCTGTATTACAAATATATAGAACAACTTCAATTAAGGGGTTGAGAGGAAAAATGGTTCACTTACGTAATAAGAGTCTGTAAACTAAAGAAAATGTACATAAGGAATTTCTTCTAATTGATACATTCTCCCCATGGGAAACCAGTATATATGTGTGAGTGTGTGTGTATATATATAGTATACTATGGAACTGAACAATTATACAAATAAATGGCATGGCATGTGGTGGAAGCCAGATTTCTTACCAGTGGAGTGAGAATTTACAGACAAGAAAAAGGAAGAGACTAGAATGATCCACATGGTAATGGACTAGAGTTGGAAGCATCAGTACAAAAGCATATTTATTTTAATTTAAATACAGATGATTATATATAGAAGTAATTCTGTCAACTCAGAAGTCCTAGAAGCAATGAAAATCTACTACCAATGATCCCGCCTCATAACCAGATCTTGGTTTCTAATACCATTGACCAATATATCACAGCTCCTAGGAGAAATGGTAGATTCTAGAACTGATACAAGATAAGCCTGGAACATCTTTAAGTGTCAGAAAGTACAAAGGGCTCAAAAAAATGGAAATACTTTTTTTGATGAGGGAGTCATATATTACAGGGACCCTGAATCACTTTTTTAAACTGAAAAAGCTCTAAATGACCAACTCCTTTGAGCAACAAAATTAATAAAGTAGTATTGGGTTATAACCCAAAGCATAAAATAAGTATCAATGATTCCATACTGATATAAACCAATATTTTTAAATAAATAAAGAAAGAAGAAGAAACAGATCTCCTCTGCAGAAGAATTCTGAATAAATTATGGAGACACTCCACCTTCAAGATGGAGGAACATAACACTCTTTAAGTGTGGGCTGCATACAGTATAGGAAGTACATGAGAGAAAGTAACTTTACAGTGGAGAAATCTGTCAAATACTATCTGGTTGGGTGATCAAAGTCAACATCAACAAGGACAAGTCATGCTGATGGAATGTACCCTTCCTTGAATTTGACAAAAATAGCACTTTAGTCCCGTGGTCTTCCTCCCAAAAACCTAAGCCCATTTTAACCATGAGAAAAATATTGAACAAAAATTCAAATAGAGAGACATATGATAAAACACTTAACCAATACTTCTCAAAAGTATTATCCATCAAAAACAAGAAAATTCTGAGAAAATATCAGTCTAGAGGAGCATAAGAACATATGACAAATAAATGTGGACTGGACTAGGTCCTGGAACAGAGAAAGGCATCATGTAACAACTAAAGAAATCTCAATAAACAATGGAATTTAGTTAATAATAATGTATTCACATTGGCTCATTATTATAATAGAGGTACCACACTAATGTAAAATATTAATAATAAGGGAAACCAGGAGAGTAGACTATGAGAGCTCTCTGTATTTATTGTCTCGACTCTTTTGTAAATCTAATGAGCTCTAAAAAATAAAATATACTTGAAAAAGTTTTTAAATGCTCAAGGAATCATAAACAATCCCTTATAGACAATTAAATTACTCCCTAAGCATTGCAAAACTTTCCCTTAGCTTATTAGGTCACAAATGGAAGGGTTTGACATTCCGTTAGATCTCACCAACACCAATTTGCTGTTAATCAACAAAAAAGGTTTTCATTGTTTATGCTTGGAGAAGATAACCCTTCCCTTACCACTGAAGCATAATGAAAATTGTAAAGAATAACTTGGGACACCTGGGTGGTTCAGTCAGTTAAGCATCTGACTCTTGATTTTAGCCCAGGTCATGATCTCATGGAGATAAGATTGAGTACCACTTCGGGCTCCCTGCTCAGCAGGGAGTCTGCTTGAGATTCTTTCTCTCTCGCTCTGCCTCTCCTCCCACATACTCATCTGTGTGCTCACTCTCTTCCTCTAATAAATAAATAAAATCTTTTTAAAAATGCCTTTATTTGTATTTTTAAAGTTTGTTATGTATTTAGTTTCTTTTTTAGTTTCAACTTTATTGATTTTAATTGATATATAAAATGGTAAGGTACATAAAATATACAAACACATTGTGAAAGGTTCCCCACCACCTAGTTTATTAACTCATCCATCACTTCAATTTTTTTTTTAATCTATCTATCTATCCACTTATTTTGGAGAGAACAATTAAATTCTATGCTCAGCAAATTTCGATTACATGATATGGTATTATCAACTATAGTCACCATGTCTTATATTAGATCCTCAGACCTTATTGTTATAGCTGGAAGTTTATATCTTTTACCAACCCTTTCCTATTTTCCCTTCTCCCCAGCCCCTGGCAACCACTTTTCTACTATTTCTATGAGTTTAACACTTAAAAAAAAAATAGATTCCATATATAAGTGATGCCATTTTTCTTTCTATGTCTGGCTTATTTCACTTAGCATAATGCCCTCAAGGCCCATCTTTATTCATTCATCCATTGATTGATGCTTAGATTGTTTCCATATCTTTGCTGTAGTGAATAATGCTATAATAAACATAGGAACACAGATATCTCTTTTACATCCTGTTTTTATTTCCTTTTAATAAGCGTGCAGAAGGGAAATTTCTAGATCTTATGGTAGTTCTATTTTTCATTTTTTGAGGAACATCCGTACTGTTTTCTATAGTGGCTGCACCAATTTACATTTCCACCAACACTACAAGAGTCTTCCCTTTTCTCCACATCTTTGCAAACACTTGTTATTTCTTTTCTTCTTGATAGCCATTCTAACAGATAAGATGATACTTCGTTGTGGTTTTGATTCTAATTTCTCTGATGAACAGTGATGTTAAGCACATTTTCATGTACCTATCATGTGGCTGATGTCTTCTTCAGAAAAATGTCTATTCACTTCCTCTGCCCAATTTTTGAAAGATTTTATTTATTTATTTATTTGTTTGTTTGAAAGAGGGAGAGAAAAGGAGCACTAGAGTGGGCGGGGGAGCAGCAGAGGAGGCAGGAGAAGGACAAGCCGACTCTGCACTGAGCCTGGAGCCTTACCTGGGGCTTGATCTTAGGACCCTAAGATCACAACCTGAGCTGAAACTAAGTCAGGCACTCAATCAACTGAGCTGCCCAGGCACCCTTTCCTCTGCCCATTTTTAATATGTTTTGCTTCGTTTTGTTTTTTATAATTGAGTTGTATGAGTTTTTAATATATTTTGAGTACTAGCCCCTTGTCAGATACATGGTTTGCAAATATTTCCTCCCATTCAGGAGGTTGCCTTTTCATGATTTCCTTTGCTGTGTAGAGCTTTTTAGTTTGATGCAGTCCCATTTGATAACTCTCTTACTCCTGGAGCATGACAAATGTAGATGATAATATCAATTCTATCCACAAAACACTTCAATTAAGAACTTCAATCTTTGTGTTCTGGTTTTTATTTTCCTCTTTTTTTCTGTTTTTGTTTTTTGTTTGTTTGTGTTACAGATTGCTGAATTGAAAAATTCTGCAGTGTAGGCTATTGGCTTGGCTTTATGCAATATTGCACGACATCTGGGGAGACCTTCCAATATTTCTTTCCTGAATCAGTGTTGGTCTCCTTTGGTAGTTTTAATAACTTTTTGGTACACTGTAGTAATTATGGCAGCTGATTCTTTCTTGCTTTTCTATGTTAAGATGATGACTTCATAGGAATTTAATGCATTGTGAAAATTTCTGATGAACAGATTGATATGTATTCTTACAGTAGTTTATAAAATCACATAATATGCAAAAATTCCAATACTTCAATGGTTTTTATATAACCATGCCACTGTACTGATATGTGGAAAACCTTTATACTATCCACTAGCATGGGAAACTTTTCTGTTACCCACCAATGTATAAGAAGCCATTATATTACTCATTAGCTAAAGGAAAATAATATCTGGAGGATTATTTTTTATAAGCCTATTGTAGAATTCTATAGAAACAAGGAATTAAAATCATCCATACCTAAGGAATTGGTATTATGTAGGATGAAACTTCACTAAATTTTACTGCTGGGAGAAAGGAAACCTAACATTTGGGGGGAAAATGCATGAATTTCTTAATGTTAGTTTTCAGCATGACTGGGTATTATTTTTTTTTTAATTAAAGATTGACTAAGATTCAAGTGCATGTACTCAGAAAAAGAAAAATAAAGCTGTTTTCAGGCAAAATTTCAAACATTAAAATGTGTTAAAAATAAAAAAAAAAAAGATTTAAATTAATAAATATAAACTTTAACTCAGAAAATAAGGGTATAATAAAATAGGATAAATAGAGTAGGAAGTAAAAACTGGGAAATATATAATTCCAAATATATGAATTAGAGGGAAAATCTACAAAGATATTTTTGAATATTGAGCTATATTTTTGCATCTGGAATAAATCATCTTTGTTAAGGATAACATTATCTACTACACTTAAGATACAAGCTTTCTTAAATATTATGTAGCATTTATCCATTGGGTTCTTAAATATTTTTCTGTACTCTGAACTATTTCACCAGGCTTCAGAGTTAAGATTTTGATAACCTCATAAAATGACCTGAAGTTTTTTAGAATGTCCTTCACTCTGCATTCTTGAGATAGTCTGAGAATATCTTTTTATGAGATTTTCTGGTAGAAAAAGAAAAAGAAAAAAAAAAAACAGAAAGGAGAGGAAAGAAAAGGGAAAAAAAGAAAACTATATTGGTTTATATCTTTTTGACAGTTATTCCTAGATATCCTTTGCAACTACCAATAAGTTGCAATCTCAGCCACCCAGATGACCCTAACAATTTCTTATATGATAAATTATTAGTTGGGAAAAATAAAGATTTTTCTTGAGGAGATATTGAATAAGCATCATCATTAGTCAAAAAGACTAAAATATCCACAAACTATGATATATCCAGACATTTATTTAAGAATAGATATGCACAATATAAGGAACTAAAATAAAGGAACAAAAATAAATTTTATTCATTTACTTGAGAGAGAGGGATCACAGAGGGAGAGGGAGAAGTAGATTCCATGTTGAGCAGGGAGCCTTATATGGGACCCAATCCCAAAACCCTGGGATCATGAGCTGAAGGTAGACACTTAATCCATTAAACCACCTACGCACCAAAAATAAGTTTTAAATAAACAAAGTAAGCACCAACTTAGATGGGTGATAGTTGTCAGTAATTCAAAATTCATCTATAAGTTAATCTTCATCTTCCATCAAAATAAATTCTATTTATTTTTTGCACCAAAATAAATTCTAAATGAATAAAAATGTTATTAGAGATTTCCATTAATAGCTATGATGGTGTAACAAGGATAGGACATAACCTCTCATTATAAATAAGAAAACTGCAAATAATATAAAACAACTGGTCTCTGTTATTTTGAACCAGCAGCATGGGAGTGGGATTCCTGGGAGAAGGGAAAGCAGTAAGGAGACCTCAGTATTATTCCAGCATTCTGCCTATAGTTAATTACTGGCCTGCAGGTGCAGGGAAACTCCCCAAAGCTGGGGAAATAACCGAAGAAGTGTCATAAACCTAACAAGTCCCAGAGCTTACAAAGAATGGGAGACAGTTGAGTTCAGAACAGAGTGGAGAATGACCATATTTAATGCTTTTTCTCAAACAAAGGATTCTCTATTTTCATGTTTGTTTCTTTTTTTTAAATGTCTTCTCATTTTTTTATTTTACTCAGTTCATGCAGTTTGGATTTGCCTCCACGGCCTAGAGACTCGGATAATTTATCTTGCTGGCATTGCCTGATCACAAACTGATGGAAAAGAAAAATAAATGGCAAACTCTTTCCACCGGAACATTCTGTCTTTGTTAAATAAAACATTTCCTCTCTCTGATGATGGCCATTCTGTTGGTTCCTTTGTTATAGAATTCCATATATCAAGGCAAAGGCCTAGGTTTATATTCCTGGTGAGGATAAAGAAGAAAACCCAGCTTTGTGTATGCACATGCATCTTTCTGTTACTGTAAACATTAAAACTAGCCACTCTTACTACTGTATTCTTAAAGAGAAGATTGTTTTTTAAAAAGTGCTGTGAAATCACCAAAGAGCTTCAATAAAGATAGAAAGGCTTCATGAATATTGACTTTCAAAAGTGCTCAAGACTTAAAGTGGAAAATGGAGTTTAAAAATAGATGTTTAACATGAAACAAAATCTTGTAGGAGAAATCTTACTTATTTATACCCCCCAAATATTAAGAGATGTAAGATTTTATGTGATGGTCACTTTTTCCTCATGCATTCCTGTATTCTTTTAGATCTTTATATTAGGTGTATAGTCATTTTTTTAATAATTATTGTGTCAATATTTTTTAGTGATGTACTATCATTATTGCTTTACATCATCTCCTTGGTACAACAGCCAAGTGAATCACATACCTATATCGAACATTCTCTCCCTCTTCTCATAATTATTCACTTGAATGTAGTTAATACAGATTCTTAATTATGTATATATAACTTTTATTCTTTCCAAATATATGAAGCAACTCAATGCATATCATCATTCCTACCAAAAAAAGAAAAAGAGAGACAGAAATTAGATTTTATATATTAGGGGTATATATGTATGTGAGTGTGTATGTAATTAAATGCAATGAGTGCACATTGGGGAAATAATGAGTCAAACAGGATTTGAAGGCCCAAGTTCCTATTAAAAAAAGGAACAATGGTGAAATAACCATATTTTTTGTTCATACTTTTTTTCTCACATGATTTGCCCATTCTTCCCAGAGATGGGGTAGAAGCTGGAAATCCAGAAGGCCTAAACATGGAGATACTGCTAAGTGGTAGAGAAACCATAAGAAAATTAGCAATGTCATTAGACTTTGGAAAAGAAAATTAGAATTCAGAGCTGTGAAGGCAGCCAGGAGTTAGAGGCAGAGGGTTAAGATACCCATGGGCTGAACTGTTCTCACCTCCAAGTTAAGATATTGAACTCCTCACCTTCAGTGAGGAGATAAGATTGTTAAAGAGTTTTTTAAGGTAATATAAGGCTTATGGATGGTTACGACTAGTATCCTTATAAAGAAAAGGACACAGACACAGGGAAGACCATGTGAAGACACTGGGCGAAGACAGCCACCTACAAGCCAGGTAAAAAGGCCTCAAAAGAAACCCATTCTACGGACAGCTCAGTCTAGCCATCAGAACTGTGAAAGCATTCATTTCTGTTGTTTAAGTCATCCAGTCTCTGGTATTCTCTTATAGAAAGTCTGGCAATTAATACAGATTCCAATGAGAAGGAACACAAAAATTTGAGCCTCACATTGTACTGGCCTTTCCTTCAATGTACTGGTCAAATTTTTGAACTGCAAAGGAAAGCAAAGCAGGAATCTGATGAAGAAGATGAATATATTATGAGTCCTAGGGCCCTGAGGAAGCAATATTTGAATTCATATCTTCCAGGATCTCAGTTAGGAAAGTTAGAGGAACATGCCCTAAAATCTAGTACAAATTAGCATTACCAAATCAATAACTCAGGCTTGAATCAGTTCTGGCTCAGATCAGAACAAAATGATACCACATTGTATCGGTCTACTCAGAGTAAGATAAACTTTCTATTGCAGGAGATGACATCATCCATGTCTTCCATAATTGCCATGCACAGTCTTAGCCACATAAATGGTTATTTCTCTGGTATCAAATGTATATCCAGCAATTAGTGTGAATTCCACAAGTTAGGGGTCCAGTTCAACAAGACTGACCCCACTATAGATGCCAGTCATAAGTCCCAGGACCAATCTTTGTATCTGACCAACTAACTCTAAATAAGGGATTCCCACAACTCCTTTGCTAGGTTTGATAATTTAGTCAAATGTTCACAAAACCCAGGAAAACACCTTCTAATGATATTAATGCATTATAAAGGATACAACTCAGGAACGACCAACTGAAAGGGATGATAGAGCAAGGCAGGGGGGAAAGTTGTATTAAACTTCCCTGCCACCAACCCAGGACTTTATTATATTCAGCAACTTGGAAGCTTTCAAAACTTGGTTTTTCTATGGTGATTTAACTAAGTAGATATGATTGATTAAACCACTGGCCTTGGTGATTGAATTCAATCTTCAGCCCCTTTCTCTTCCTGGGAGATTGTGGGTAGAGCTAAAATTCTAACCTACTAACCACCTAGTTATTTTTACTATTGACTAGCCTTCTCCTGAAACTAATCTATACAGTTGCCAAGAGTCACCTCATTAACATAAATTCAGCTACGATTGAAAGGCTTTCCTTATGAATAACAAAAAAGCACTCCTGTATTTCAGGAAATTCCAAGGATTTTAGGAGCTCAGTGCCACAATTTTGTATTTTATTAATCAAGATTTGTTTGTTTGTTTTTTTAACCTAAACTCCTAAAAAGATATATTATCTATTAATTAAAAATGAGAAAACATCAGGCAGTTTAGTTTGGAAGAGAAACAACAGCTTAGCTTTGAACATGGTAAATAAAGATAAATAGTCAACTAGTTTTCCAAGAGATGTTGAGTGGTTGTGTCAAGAATCATGAACTAAATTAAAATCTGATAAAATATTGCCACAATCATTAACATAAATTGTATCATGTATCCTTATTTAAAATGTGTTCATACTAGTAAATAAGAAAAACACCAACACACAATAGAAAGATAACATAAATAGGTTGAGCTACTAATTATAGAAGAAATACAAAACCCTAATAAGCCACTACATAACTAAGGACTGAATAAGCCAAATGAAATAAAATGTGATTTTTATTCTAAACAAATGAAATTATTGTTGCTATTGGCAAAGGTGAAAAAGTTACAAAAGCATTCATAGGAAACATGTAGTGTTATTGGTAGTACTAGTTATAAGTTTTCTGGAGAGGAGCAAAGGGATTTTTAAAGAAGATCTAGAATATATTTATTCCCTTCCATGGAGTTTTTTTTTTTTTTTTTTTTTTTTTTTGTAGTTTTATGGTAAGAAAATAAGGCTTTTGTAGGAATGATATCTGGAGTACTAAGAATTTATATATTTATTTATCTTCTAAATGGCTTATATTTATCTTAAGGACAAGAATCATGTCTTATTCCTTTTTCTTTTCTTGGGGTTCATTAAATCTTGTCAAAATCAATTGGAATTCACTTAAATCCTATGCCCTAAGTATAGTGGCTGGAATAAATAAATGCTTCCTGACTGTGCATAAACAATATGTGTTAGTTTCCTAAGGCTGTTTTAACAAATTACCACAGACTTGGTGGCTTAAGACAACAGAAATTTATTCTCTCACAGTTCTGGGTGACAGAAGTCTGAAATGATATTGGCAAGGTTCCTTCCTTCTCGAATCTCTGAAACATAAGTTGCTCCATGCCTCTGTTAAAAGAGAAAGTGAAGTGTATTAAATTTTTAAGAGTTTATTTGAGCAAAAATCAATTTGAGTTGGGCAATGCCAAACTGGAAGTGGTTCAGAGTGCTCCTACGTTAGAAACCAGGGACAAGATGTTTGTAAAGAAGATGCAGAAGTAAACTAAGGAAATTACTTGATTGTCTGTCGCTTAAGTGGTTGCCTCATTTGGGAAAGCATTAGTTGGCAGTTTGTGACTGGTTGCCCTTAGGTTTTGATTTTTTTTTAAATATTTTATTTATTTATTTGACAGAGAGACAATGAGAGAGGGAACACAAGCAGGGAGAGTGAGAGAGGAAGAAGCAGGCTTCCCACAGAGCAGGAGCCCAACAGGGGTCTCAATCCCAGGACACTGAGCCAGAGGCCGAGGCTTAATGACTGAGCCACCCAGGTACCCCAGGTTTTGAATTTTTAACCTGAAGGCATTTATAGGCTTCAGTTTTGATTTACTTATCTAGGCTACAAAGCATAAGAGCTACCTCTAATGGCCTCCTTGTTTAATTAATTTAACATCTCCCACCCAGCTTTTGGTGGTTGTAGGCAATCTTTTGCATTACTTGGTTTATATATGCATATTCCAATCTTTTTTCCCCCATCTTCCTGTATTATTCTCTATGTGTGTGGCTTCACATGGTCTTCTTATAAAAGCACCAACTGTTGGATTTAAGGTCTATTATAATCCAGTATGAACTCAACTAATTACATCTGCAAAGATTGTATTTCAAAGAGGGTCACATTCTGAGATTCCAGGTAGACATGTATTTTGGGGTACACTATTCAAATAACTGCACAATGTGGTTTTTCCCATTTGGAAAAAATATTACATTATGTATTGCATATCTAAGATATTATGGAAGTGACACTTTTCTTCACTGTCCCTTTGTTTAATCTATGAAGGAATATTTTATAAGCTTAAGAAAATGTCTATTGCATATCTTATAAAAATCATTCAGTAGACCTAATTATGTGCAGTTCATTGTTGGGAATTTTTAATTACTCAAAATACAATATGTCTGCCAGTCAATTTAGAATATGCCTACTTGTTTATCATCTCACGTGATAGTATGTGATCTATATATTTATTGGTTTGTGGTGAACTTCTACTCTATTTTCTTTTGGACTATAGATATGAAGCTGAGAATTAATAAGACTATATAATATAGGAGTAGATAAATATGATTCTTTCATTTTTTTTCCAAGTAAACTTATTGACTTTGATTGCAGTTCCAATTTTAAGGAAGAGTTTTAATTTTTTTTTTAATTCTTACGTCTTATCTCATTTTGTAGTCCCAAGTTTAAGGAAGAGTTTTAATTTTTTTTTTAATTCTTATGTATTATCTCATTTTAAACCTGTATTTCTTTTAGAGTCTCATTCATAGAGAAATGTAATGTCATTAAAAAAAAAAAAAACTTACTGAAACAAGGTAAATATAAAAATGACTGCTAAGGAAATTAGCTTTCTTTTAGGTTACTCTCCTATTGATTTATGACACTCACAAATTATTGAAGCATTGCAATAAATTGACACACTTTTTTTCTAATTTCTAAAGTAATTTAATTTAACTATTTTATCACATTATCCTCATCTATATATAATATTTCTTATTATCAGACAATCTTTTAGGAGTTTTAATCATTTCTAATAATTTCTGTTTTCAAATTGCTATTTATACAATAAATCTGAAAAATCTGCTATTAAGTCATTTTAGAGTACTCTAATTATTTCCACAGAGCTGATTATTGCTTAAACTCTAGACCCATGTGAGTAGAAAATTAGCCTATTCATTTACTATTCTGAATGAGAAAGGAAATTATTATAATAACATTTCTAGTGCATTTAAGATAGATGAACATTGATTAACTGGAAAAAGACCTTTTTTATGTTTAAATATAACATTTCAGGGGCACCTGGGTGGCTCAGTGGGTTAAAGCCTCTGCCGCAGGCTCAGGTCGTGATCCTGGGGTCCTTGGATCGAGCCCCGCATCAGGCTCTCTCCTCAGCGGGGAGCCTGCTTCCCCCTCTATCTCTGCCTCCTCTCTGCCTACTTGTGATCTCTGTCTGTCAAATAAATAAATAAAATCTTTAAAAAAATAAAAATAAATAAATAAATATAACATTTCAGTAGTTGTCATGCACAATTGTTTAGCTATTAGGAATAATAGCAACATTTGCTACTTAAGATGGCCATATCTTCTTATTTGCTTGGGTCAGTGCTGATACAGAACTGATATTTTTAAGTAATCATTAATCATGCTTCCACCTTCATTCTCAAAAATGTACTGATTTAGACAGAATAAATATTATATCCACCTACTGATACTATAGGTTTGTCTTTACTTATATAAGTATGAAGACTCAATTTTGTGCCAAGGATAAACTCTTCACATCTGGAGAGACAACCCATTATGAATCCTATTTACAAGCAAGAACCCTCCACTGTTGGTTCATGGTAAGCTACATATTCATTCATTTCTATTCAGAAGTATATGCACAGATTCCAAATGAGTTACATGAGTAAAACTGAAGAGCAATGCTTTTCTCTAAGTAAGATTTGAATCTAATTTAGTAGCCATGTTTAACTCTTTTAATTATTATTTTTTAATTTTTTTTAAGGATCTTATTTATTTGTCAGAGAGAGAGGGCACATGTGCAAACAAACCAGGGGACTGGCAGGCAGAGGGAGAACCAGACTGAGGAAGAAGCAGGCTCCCCACTAAGCAAGGAGACAGTTGTAGAATTCAATCCCAGGACCCTGGGATCAGGACTTGAGCTGAAGGCAGACACTTAACTGAATGAGCCACCCAGGTAACCCTCTTAATTATTTTTTATTAAAGATTTTATTTATTTATTTGACAGAGATCACAAGTAGGCAGAGAGGCAGGCCAGGGGGGTGGGTGGGAAGCAAACTCCCTGTTGAGCAGACAGTCCAATGCGGGGCTCGATGCCAGGACCCTGAGATCATGACCTGAGCAGAAGGCAGAGGTTTTAACCCACTGAGCCACCTAGGCACCCTTTAATTATTTTTATAAGAACAACCATTGCCTACTGATAACTTGAACAAGAAAGTGACATTATAGGTAACTTGTATTTTAAAAAATGTTCTTTCTAAATATTTATCAAATCCATGCACTACTGTCACCAGTCTGAACCACCATAATTTCTTCTGGATTGCAGGAAATGTTACTAGTCTCTGGATATCCACTGTGGGTGCCCTCAAACTTGTTCTTTTCGAAATCTGATGATGTTATACTCCTGCAACCCTGCATTCCACTCATATAATATACTCTCTGCCATTACTGTTTATAATGACCAATTGATTATTAGTACAGTTTCCAAATCCAGCATAATTTTATGTTTACCAACTCTCTAGCTTCATGTACCACACTATTCTTAATGCATTTCACTATTCCTATCTGTGTCTACTCCAACCACCCACCCTTCGTAAGATCCTTGAGTGTCATACTGTCTTCCACCTTACTCTTTGCATATGCATTTCTCTTTGCCTAAACACTCACCTTCCTAACACCTACTTTATCACCTCCAACCTATTGCTTACGTAATTCTTTCTACCCAGATTCAGTTCAATTCCTAAGAGAACTTCCTAAATAGATCAGTAAGGTAACTTTGCCAGCAGCTGGCTCAGTTGGCCTAAGTCTGTAAGGAGAAAATAATGCCATTGATTGATGTCAATGGGCCTTACATCAAGAATGTGTCCTGGTATGAAGCACCTGTTGTTGGGATGCAGATACTGGGCCTTGGGATGCTATTTCTTGGCTTAGGGATCTTTTGATCTGTGTCTTGTGTCCTATGCTCTCCTAAGTAACAATGTTGTGGGGATGAGGGTGATCTCACCTATGCACCCAGTATGGTTTCTCTCTACTAAAGTCTTAGCCAGAACACACAGAGCATTTATGCTTGGTCTAGGCAATAGAATAATGAGACTTCAGGGGACAATATGCACCCTATTACTTCTCTGTTTACAAATTTTCCCTAATATATCCCAGATTACATCTGCAGCTTCTGGTGTCAGGGTTGTATATCCAAGACCCCATGTACAATAATCAGCTCCATCTATTTTGTATCTTATGGCACTCTTCTTTATGTCACTTAGTGTAATCTCACCTGTTATATGTTGGTACAATGCACGATTGTTAAAATTTTTGATTAATGTTTGTCATCTCATTTGAGTCTATGCTTCATGAGGGAATGAGAACAGAGATTATTTGGCTTTACTTACGTTTCAAATTTCTGGCACAGTGCTTAGTATATAGTAAATGTCAATAAACATTCTTGAATGAACAAAATATTTGATAAATCATTTAACTCAATGAAATGGGTTATTAAAAAAAGGTATCTGCAGTTGAGAAGACATTTCAATGTCTCTCAGGTTATCCAACAGTGACAGTGATAAATTATATGCTTCTGGCAAGAAAAAGAACAGGTTTAAGTGTTTGGTGATATGAACCCTTTCTAATAACCTGATGTTACATAGATCATTTAAATTATGTAATTTATCAATTAGGGTTACAAAGGAGTAGAGATGATGCAATATTTGTCTTCATTTTAAAGAGTGTGATGACATGAATGAGAATCTTGATGACCTGTTTCAAGATACTTCAAAGAAAGGAGATGAGGGCATCTTATATTGAAATATCACCAGATCTGAGATTTTTTAATAAGAACTTTGAGTGGATTCTCTAATTTAATCCAGTGCCTACCACAACAGGTCCTCCACAAATATTTCTGGATTTGTGTATTAATGAATATCATATCTCACAACAGTTTAGGAATAAAATGTTATTGAGAAATCTAAAGTATTTGCTCCTGAATCTAAAAATCTACCTGTCTTAATGTGTTGCTAAAATGATGAGTAAAAGAAATTGTCTATATGAAACTTATTGTGAAATATTTATTATATATTATAAATATATTGGCATATATTAATCAAAACTCACCAAATATGAGTTCCCACCCATTTCTCAAAATGATCACTAATATTATTATTAGATATTGATATTCCTTTGGTTTATTTATCATTAAGTTTTAATGCCCTTGCTACTTTTGCCAATCTCATTTTTATCAATGTGATTATATATTAAATAATCTTATATTAAATTGGTCATGTTGATCATTAATAATAAATGTTATAAAATTCCAAAAAAAACTAAAAGCCGATAATTGGAAAATTTCAGAGTATTAGTAATGAAAAAAAATCTGTATACTTCCAGAAAGAGAAACAAAAATTGTCCAACAGATAGGAACAAAATTTATAATGGTACTGTACTTTCAAATATTTAGGTCAGTTTCTGGAAGACACACAACAATATCTTTTTTTTATGGTTATTTATTTATTTATTCATGAGAGACACAGAGAGAAAGTGAGAGAGAGGCAGAGGCACAGAGAGAAGCAGGCACGCCAAAGAGCAGGGAGCCTGACACAGGACTTGTTCCAGGACCCCGGGATCATGACCAGAGCTGAAGGCAGATGCTTAACCAACTGATCCACACAGGAACCCATAAAACAATATCTTTAATATTTTGGAGGAAAAGTCGTTTAATCTTGAATAACAAATGTATGCACTTTATAAAACTACATGTTTCATCTAGGCCATAGTTCATTCAATTTATTTCCCATGAGTTATTTCTTGGGATGGTGTCTGAGATTATCTACTAGATTTCAAACCTAGAAAGAAGAGAACCTGAGATTAGTGAAAGAAATGGGTACAAGCCATCAAGGGGCCATAAAATGATGTGATATATCAGAGTTAGGGAAAAAAGAGCCCTGGAAACTCCTCCTTACCTTACACCATTTAAAAAGTTAGCTCCAGACAAGTAATAGGTCTCATATGCAGATAAAACATCAAAATTTCTAGGCAGGCTTATAAGACAAAAACTTCATGCCATGTTACGGGGAAAGGTTAATTAAAGAGGATACTAATGTGCTGGCCATAAAATAAATACTAAAAACCAACTAAACCCTATTAAAGAAATAAGAACTTCTAATCATAAAACAATATAATGAAGTGATTGAAAATGCAATCTAGTCAATGGAAATGGTCCTCTCCAACACATTGAAACAAATCTATATAAATTATTGTCAAGCAATAAGAAATTTGGCAGACAACTCAATTTAAAAAAATGTACAAACAACTTAGACTGGCACTTTATAAAAAAGGTAAATATGAACACTCCAGACATATAAAAGGATATTCAAATTGCTCAGTAACCAGAGAAATAGTAATGAAATCCAAAGTAAGTTGCTATAACTTGTCTACAGAATATCTAAAACCCTAGAATTAAAATGCTATATTTTGAGGATGAAATAAAGTTAGAAATTTGCATATAGTGTTGGGAATACTATGTACTGGTATCGCCACAGTTATAAATCGTTTGGCAATACTACTAAAAACTGGGTTTATGATGTTTACAGCAATATTTATTTTGGACAAATTCATTCTTGGCCAACAAGTAGCCAAGCATTATATTTGGAAATTAGGGCTGATTACAGTCTGAGTAATTCCTCTTGTTTAAGGTCACTGAGGGAGTTTTTATAGCACACGAAATGAATTCAGGAAAGTGGAAATACGATGACCTAAGCTAGCATAGTGTAATATAGTTAAATATAATCAAGGGATTTAAAATTTCAATCAACAAATCAACTTAGCTAGCACCCAGACTATCTTATACACAGAATGTTTTTGTGTTTTTGGCCTGCAACATTCCTTCTTTTTTTGGGGGGGGGTCTACTTTTCACTCAAATATAAATGCATTCTCTGCCCTCATGTGTTTGTTTGGTCAAAGAAAACAAACATATATCAATACAAATCCTACACTACATCATTATACCTTCTTTAAATTCTGGATTCCTAAGAAGAGGTTTTATAAAAGATGCTGCTGTTCCACACCCATACCCTTCCACACTGAAAATTTCAGAGCATCCCGGCCTCACTATAAGCTCTTTGCATAAAGTATTCCTCTGGTCAAAAGAGCCTGCCATCCATATCTGTGTATAGGAAAAGCTGACAATATTGGACAATTAACACTTCCCTGGAGAAGCTCTCAGACAAGACCAGTGGGTGTTAATGAAAAAAATATCAAGCATATTTGTCTTTTAGATGAGAAAACAAATATTGTGTATAACACTCCAATTTTTCCAGGTAGAATTAATCTCCAGTTGCCCACAGTGTTAACTTGCTTGATAATCCACTGTATATTGTCAGCCTTTCTTTCCTCTTCTTAGTTGCCTCTCTCTGGGACTGTTTCCTAGGTTTGCCTCTCAAATAAAATAACTGCACAGAGACTGGAATGGGTCACCAGCCTTCTCAGGGTGGTCTCCAAGCCCCAGTGGTTAGGAAAGAAGTGGATCATATCAAATTTCAATATTTGATAATCTCGATAAGTGTACAGTTTTTTTTAGTTTGGGGGTTTTCTTTGTTTAATTTTCTCCTGTTCTCTCAATTGATTATTCTTTTGTCAGAGATGCTTTTAGAAGGTAATTTTTAATAATTATTGGCTTCCTAATTCTTTTCAAAAGTAAGCTTCTAAAAATCTCCGTGCTTTTGAATGAATGTTGTTAGAGAAGCTGGTACACTGGGAAGCTACAGTCTTTCTATTGGTGACTCCATAGTTTCATCAGAGAAATGAAACTCAACTCTAAGTGTCTGTAGATTTTTGTTTCCTCCTTAATACCCATTAAGGATGGCATGTGCTGTGATAAGGACTGGGTGTTATATGCAACTAATGAATCATTGAATACTATATCAAAAACTAATGATGTGGGGCGCCTGGGTGGCTCAGTGGGTTAAGCCTCTGCCTTCGGCTCAGGTCATGATCTCAGGGTCCTGGGATCGAGCCCTGCATGGGGCTCTCTGCTCAGCAGGGAGCCTGCTTCCCCCCTTCTCTCTGTCTGCCTCTCTGACTACTTGTGATCTCTCTCTCTCTGTCAAATAAATAAATAAAATATTAAAAAAAAACTAATGATGTAATATACAGTGTCTAACTGAACATAATAAAAATAAATAAAAATAAAAAGGATTTTAAAAAAAGAATTTTGTTTCCTCTCATCCTCAATTTATCATGTTTTGCTGACCTCTACTGAAACTGAAGATCATGACACTGGAACATCAACATTCCACAAATATTAGAGGTAGTAACCAAAAAGTGGGAATCATTGTACAGAAGACCAAATACTTTGGTCAAATAAAATGTTTTAAGAGAAGTTCAGGCAAAATTAATTAATTAATTAATTTTAAAATATAATGTTAAAAAGCCAAGAGGTAAATGGTAGGGGATAAAAATAAGACAGTCTGAAATGGTTGTGGTCCTGTGAGTAAATAGGAATGATATGCAGGATCCAGTCATTCAGAATGTGGTAGATCCACTTAGGGATTTGGATGTATTCAAAACTCAATGGGAAAATATCAAAAAGTATTAGCAAAATTGTGACAGGATTAGGATCACATTTTAAATATATTGTGTTAGCTTTTGTGGAGGAAAGATTTAGGTGGAGCATAACAGGCCATTTAAAGCAAAGAAGAACAGAGGGAAGAGAGGCCTCTAATAAAATAATTGCTAAATAATTGGTATAGGATTAAAATAAAGTTTTGTAGTAAAATCACAGGAATTTTTAGATGGATTATTTCTGGTTGTGAATGATAGTTAAGATTCAAGGTATAATTTTACATTTCCACAATTAATGAAGTTGCTGTTGTTTACTAAGATGGAGAAGACAGGTAAAAAATATCCAAGTTCCCTCTTTGGAAAGCTGAACCCAATGCAGATGTAGAAACTAGCTTGCAAGAAGGAAAACAAATTATAATTGTATTTTAAGTAAGACATGATGTATGCTAGGGTGGGTGCAGTAAAAAGAAAACAAAACCTATCTTGTGCTAGAGTAAGAACATACAGGACTCCATCATTTATTGAATATGGTTTGTGAAAGAAATGTAGATTTAAGAATGTCTCCCCAATTCCTTCCATAATTATTTGAGTGGACACATAAATTCTCAAAACAAAATGCAAAACACTGCAGGAGAAAGACTGAGTTGTGGAATGTCATGAATAGCATGAAGGAATGGCATTATGTTTATTTGGGAAAAACTGAAAAAAAAATGTGGTAAAGCCTGTTGTTACATAGTCATATTTTTCTCACTCCCATAGCTTTTTAGTCAATTTTGTACACGTTGGCAGGGGTGGGGAGGGGAATACTGTCCCATTGTGGTGATACTGTTCTCTCCAAGAAAACATTCTTGGAAATAGCCAAAAGTGGTTAAGGGAAAACTGTTAGTTCAGTGAAATTTACTGCTATTGGAGATCGTAATAACCACTGAAAAAGAAAGGGGCTAGAAATATCTACACATTCACTACAAGTGAATGTAAGATTTACAATAATCTTTTTGCATAAAATATGCAGCTATTAGAAAGAATGAAAGAGCTTCATGTACTGCTATGGAAAGAATATATTTAAATATTTCAGAATAAATTTGAGTCTATAAAACAAATATACCTAATCATATACAGCAGCCTCCCTGATTATATTTGTGATTTTCATTTTTTTAAAAAATATCTATTTTGATACTACAGAATCTTTAAAATTCATTTCAAAAAAAATTCTTCAATGAGTTAGAATATTGAGCAGTATTGTTGAACTCATTTTTCTGTAATAAAAAGTCAAAACAAAATCCTCTTATCTGATAAACTCTGCTGAATTTTATGTATATAAATAATTGCAACTTTTAGTAATTAAATTTCTTTTTTAAGATTTTTACTTATTTATCTGAGAGGGAGTGAAAGTAAGAGAGATCACAGAGGGAGCAGGAGAAGCAGACTGCCCTATGAGCAGAGAGACAAACATGGGGCTTGATCCCAGGACCCTGAGATCAGAGCCCCTGCTAAAGGCAGATGCTTAACTGACTGGGCCACCCTGAGCACCTAAATTTAATTCTTTTTTTTTTTTAAGATTTATTTATTTATTTGAGAGAGAAGGGGAAGGAGCAGAGAGAAAGGGAGAGAGAATCCTCAGACTCGCTGCTGAGCAAGGAGCCTGATGCAGAGCTTGATCCCAGGACCTTGAGGTCATTGACCTGAGCCTAAATCAAAAGTCCATCATTTAATGGACTGAGCCACTCAGGGACTACAAATTTAATTCTTTAATATATCACAGGTTTGTTTTTATTTTTTCTGCACATACACACACATACTTAAACACATATAGGTGTATGTAGTTTGACTTGCACTACTCCAATTTATTCAGCCACTCTTTAATTGATAATCCAAAACATTGTGTTTGCATATACATAACAGTAGATAGACATGGTTATATGCTACACAGATTACACCGTAACAACAGACATTAACATTTAGCTAAGAAGTACATTTTATAGGCCATATTCAGTGATATTTAGGTAATTATATTTTTATAAAAAGTGAACAATTTTTCAATTAAAGAAAATATTATGAATACTTTTGAAATCTTGAAAAATATATTTAAAATCTTTAAATAATGTTTTATCGAGTTTTAAAAATCAGGGAAAAAATAGAACTATGGACCAAGCTACGGTCACTCATTGAGTTTTCAGGTGTTTGGAGGTATCACGTGTAAGCACATGTTCCTAACTTTGCAACTGAAATCATGTCTTCTAATCCTTAAGTTGATGATAAGAGAAAAAGATCTACAGCTAACCCAACTGTTGTAAGCTTTTTTCTTTAAAAAAAAAATGGCTTTATTTTACATTAACGTTTTATTTAATTGTCCAAAATCCTTCAATATATCAAAATATTATAATCTACTTCTGAAATCCAAATGGGTCCCAAATACTGCTTGACATATAAAATGCATTTCTCTGAACCCAGCTTCTTACTTGAAAGAAAGAAAATAGATCATATGACTCTTTTTATCTGGTTCTTACAAGATTCATTCTCTTTTAAAGGTCAAATGCTTGTGAGCACTTTGGTTTCTGGTCAATATGTTTTTCTCTTGAAAGCATAAAGGTCAAGAGGGCTACCTGAAATGAGTAGCTGCCTTTGATTCCCAGCTGTGATGTGAATATGCCATGATTGAAAAACTGACTGCAGAAGTCGAGCTGATTTCTCTCATTCAAGACCTGCTGTTGACACAGCATCTGGCCCTTATCATTTCATACTGTATAGCCACAACCTGGTTAGGAAATTCACAATACCTATTGAATGATAATTCTTATGGTGAAAACAAAAATTTAATAAGAAAATATCTGAGATTTGGATACTTTAAGATATACAAATTACAGTCTCCCTCTTTTTTTTTTAATCCTAAACATTTTACTTATTTATTTGGCAGACAGAGACCACAAGTAGGCAGAAAGGCAGGCAGAGAGAGGAAGGGAAGCAGGCTCCCCGCTGGGCAGAGAGCCCGATGCGGGGCTGGATCCCAGGACTCTGGGATCATGACCTGAGCCGAGGCAGAGGCTTTAACCCACTGAGCCACCCAGGTGCCCCAGTCTCCTTCTTTTTTACTCAATTTGTCAAACTTTTTAAAATGTATCAAAGATTTTGACCAACTCTGAACACCAAACATAACATGAATGGAAATTATCTTCTATTTTAGTCACAAAGAATGATAAACCTAAAACAAATCTAGAATAGTGCATTTTGAACCCCAAGCAACCAGGCAGAAGATTGATCAAGAATATACACACATTTAGATAATTTTCTAGAAATATCTATTTCCTAAGCATTGGATACTCAACTGTAGAAAAAGTATTATAAAAGGTCATATTTCCTCCAGGAAATATATATCATGCTTCAATGATTTTTGGACCAACTAATCATGGATTCATAATTGTGTAAATAGCTCTCTTTCAGAAGGTTTGAGGTTAATATCAATATAATCCCAACAAAGAAAGATCTATTTTTTTAAAGATTTTATTTATTTATTTGACAGACAGAGATCACAAGTAGGCAGAGAGGCAGGCAGAGAGAGAGGAGGAAGCAGGCTTCCTGATCAGCCGGGAACCCGATGTAGGACTCGATCCCAGGTCCTGAGATCATGACATGAGCTGAAGGCAGAGGCTTTAACCCACTAAGCCACCCAGGCGCCCCCAAAGAAAGATTTATTAAACTTCCAATGCATTATATCTATTTAAGGGTTCTCAATTAATTCTCAAAATATACTAAAATTTAAAAATCAGAATAAAAAAACCAGCCTCCCCTTTTTCTTTTATATTTTGTTTTACACTATGATTGAAAGGCAAGAAATGGGTCATCAAAATCTAGCAATGTACTTTTCAGCAATCAAAAAAAAAAAAAAGGAAAGAATGGATTTATCACACTTGGTTAATTCTTTAAAATACTAAATGTCATCTTCCAAGCATATCCTAAATCAATGTCCATTTCATCTGTTGTCATGGTAACATGTTGTCACTGTCTCCGGAACATGTATCCCAGACTTGAAGACACTGTTCAGACTCTTCATCTTTTCTTGATCTATGTATATTTGAATTATTTTCCAACTTGGCTGGAATTCCCATATATCCTGAATTGTAAACTATCTAGAAAAATGCTCTTCAAAGATTTATAGAATAAAAATAACAATTTAGTAGGTTAATGTAGAAAGAATAAATTGGAGTTCTTAATTGTGTTAACTTCAAACATTATGGTCGTATGATAGTAGTTGATTTTTTTTTAAAGATTTTATTTATTTATTTGACAGACAGAGATCACAAGTAGGCAGAGAGGCAGGCAGAGAGAGAGAGGAAGGGAAGCAGGCTCCCTGCTGAGCAGGGAGCCCGACGCGGGGCTCAATCCCAGGACCCTGAGATCATGACCTGAGCCGAAGGCAGAGGCTTAACCCACTGAGCCACCCAGGTGCCCCAGTAGTTGATTTTTTAATAAAACTTGTTTTCCACAGTGAGTTTTCTTAGAATTTAGGCTAACTCATTTAGGATAGTATTTGTGATATCTTAAAACACAACCAAAACATAATGATATTTCTCTATTATTAAATATAGAACTGGAGTTTTAGGGGCTAAATAATTATGGAAGGAAAGAGACAAAGCCTAAAAAATAAATTGTCATAAAATGTAGTCCTGGAATGTAGCTCTGAGATTATCCAAACTCATTCCCTTATTTTAAAAACGAGTTGTATAAGTAGGCTTCAAAAGGCTAAGTTTCTGAACCTCGGTATTTTCGAAATTGTCATTATTAGCAGTTACTAGTGCTGCTGTGCTCTGAGGTTAAATTTAGGATATATATTAACATAATAATACCATTATTTATGTGGTATGGGTAGACAAGAAGGGCAGTGCTGATGAAGATGCATTTTTACCAGGGCTTAATGTCTTTTCCCTCTTACAAAATATTTTTGTGGCACTATAATAATCTGCCTTTCGCAAAACTTACGGTCACAATGAGAAACTTAAAAGGCTTGTACGTATTCCTGACAAGGTAGCATTTTAATATCATACTAGATCTGCAAAGGCAGGGGATTGAATAAGGGAAGAAAAGAAGAGGTGTAAGTCATAATGTGGAAGATTCTGACTCACCGTGAAGCAGATTCACCATACAGAAAAGGTGAGAGCCTAAGCAAATCCTTCCCAGCGTATGGCGACATGACGACATGCCTTATTTCATGCTCCATTGAGAGAGAATGCAGGAGTTCAGCATTAATGTCTGTTGTCACTTTCCTCTCTCCTGCTAATATTAGAGCCTTCATTACTGTGTGTAAATGCACTGCAACATGCGAAGTAATATTCTGTAGGTCATATCTTCCTCTGTCATTATTTGGCCTCTAAAATGGGTGCACAGTTTTGCTATACAAGTTCACTTCTGTGTTCCATACTTCAAAAAAAAAAAAAAAAATGATTGTGAATTGGCAGCCAAGTGTGCAAAATGACTTCTAGAGGGAAATGCTGTAGATCAGCAAAGTACTGCCAATATTAATGACTAAAGTTTTTTGCAGTGAGAAAGCCTAGTCCAGTTTAAAGAACATGGCCAAAGACATGGGTTCAAATGCAAGCCCTATGGTTCAGTAAGTTTATTCTCCTTTCTGAATTACAAATAATAGTGCTTCCTCTGAAGAAGTATTATTAGAAAGACTAGAAATAATAAATGTAAAGCCTTTTACAAAACCATATAGTAGTTATGACTGGAGAGGGTTAAGTTTATCTGCTAGGGTCCAATCCAAAACAGATCCACTATGAGTGGTAAAGAATAACGGATACACTGCAGGGATTAGAATTTAACAACTGCAGGAACTGAAGAAGTCTATGAAATTCTAGTGATGAACCTAAGGCTGGGAACAGAACACTAGGTGTATAGTAGGGGAAAGTTAAGGAAAACTGGAACCCATGAGCTCAAATTGAAATTCACAAGGACAAAGTTGATTTTTAACTCATCTATCACCACCTGAGAGCTCTTGATCTAGGGAACTTGCAGAAGGTGATACACTTTGCCATGAAGCTGCACGCATGGAAGACAAAAAACTGGTGAGAGGACTTTGAGAGGACAAAAAAATATGGTGGGAGCTAGAGAAACTTCCAGCCCAGCTGCTAAGGGACGCCAACAAGGTGAACCAGCAGATTGGCAGCAAGGTGTGATCCGCACCCTAGTCTGACTATCAGTACATGCAGGCTGCTGCTTTATTTCTCTCTTCTGAATCTCACGTACATTTCTCTTGTGGCAGGTTCTAATCCAGAAGCATCCAGAGAGGAATGCACTAATACAGTCCTAACATGGCTAAATTGACACAACACAAAGCTACTATAATAGGATGAATTATTCTGTTGTTATGTTACACTCTTGTAATCTCTCCCAAATCTCAAACTTTAATCAACAAAGGTTTCTTTCTTGTGAAAGTTATATGTACATAGTGACTCCAGAGTAGCTCTGTCTCCCATCCTGTTTCCTCCTGGACCCAGTCTGATAGAGCAACCTCTACTTGGAACTCTCTCTCCCCATGAAAGAAGAAAAGAAGTAATGTCAAACAATGCACTTGCTCATTGTGAGCTCCTCACTCCCTGAGAGCTCTTCCCTAATGGGGTTGAGACTGAAGGGCACTGAGATTGAGGTCTAGTGAGAATGGTGGGCCAATACCAGGTTTCTATGGGACTAGAGCAACTCAAACTTTTGTACAGAGGTGACATGTGTTGCTCCTGTTCACCGTCCATTACTCAGTGTAAATCACCAGGCCAAGTCTGATGTCAGTGGGGCCAAAGAAGTTAATCCTCCTCCAGGATAAGGGAGCAGGTATTTGCAAATAATAATAGAGTCTTCTACAGTCAACACTTTTTGTCAAAAGTATTCCATGCACTCTTTGTGGAGTCTGCTTCAGATTCTTTATCTCCCATTCCCTCTGTCCCTCCCACCCTTCTCAAATAGGTAAATAAATACCTCTCCCCCAAAAAAGGAAAGATGGAAGAAAGAAAGATCCATCTCCAGTACTACCTGTTTCCTGATCCACTGAGTTCAGACTTATATCCATTCATTTTGTAACTTCCAAAAAGTCTTAAAATTTATATGATCTCATTCTCTTTATTATTGTGTGGATCGGCTGTAGACCCTCTTGAAGACCCAGACCTTCCCTCTGAACTTGTAACTTGCTTATTGCTGTGCTTTGCTGAAACTTGGATAAGATGTGATTAGACTATCACAGCTACAGGGAGCTAGAAAAACAGCTGTCATGACAACAGGGGCCGTCTAAGGAGGTGTGATGAAGGTATACTAACATAGAGATTGGTGAACTCTGACACCTACTTGTAGAAACAGTATATAACTAGCTTGTTGAAGGCAATAAACTTCCTAGATCCTTGGAGTTTCTCTAGCCCCATAGAAACCTGGTACTGGCCCACCATTCTCACTAGACCTTAATCTCAGTGCCCTTCGGTCTCAACGTCGTTAGGAAAGACCTCTCAGGGAGTGAGGAGCTCACAACTGTGCATATGCCCCATTTTATATGTTGTTGTAGTAAGATTTAAGTAAAAGAAGATGATGAACACTACATAATTTTACAAATCTTTGTCTTGATTCTATAGTCCAATTAAAACTTCTCTCTTCTCTTCCCATTACAAAAATATTCTGATGTGGATTTTTGCCTTGGCTATCACTATGAAAGGAGAATGTCTGATGCATACAAAGCCTTATGTTCTAAAATAATTTTCCAACAGAAATTTGAGATTAGACACTAATTAGAGATATCTCTCAGCTTTTATGAAATGATACTAAATAACTCTTAATAGCAAGTAACACTGGGATTTGCATGATACGATACCAAACTCTCTTGGATACTTGAAATGATATATTTTCAACTTGGGAATCATATTATTCCACTTTCAATTAGCTCTGCCCATTTCATTCATTAAAAGCTTAATTGTCATTTTACAATTTATTTATTTATTTTTTAAAGATTTTTTATTTATTTGACAGAGAGAGAGAGAGATCACAAGTAGGCAGAGAGGCAGGCAGAGAGAGAGAGAGAGGGAAGCAGAGAGCTACCTGAGCAGAGAGCCCGATGTGGGGCTCGATCCCAGGACCCTGAGATCATGACCTGAGCTGAAGGCAGAGGCTTTAACCCACTGAGCCACCCAGGTACCCCTACAATTTATTTTTAATAATAAATTTAAACCCTGTACTGAATGTTGCAATTAAGGGAATGACTTCAAATAGTCCAGTCACTCCCAACTATAACTGCAATTATGAAATGAAAACAGAACTAACCAAAACTTGTTAGTACTGAATGTGAGACCATAAGGGAGACACTTGGGCTTTAGTTGTCCTTTGATTTAGTGCCAGTAGCCTTTAAGCCTCATTTCCTTTCTGTCATGGCAAATCTTACCCCCATCCACACCACTAACATGTGTGCCTTCTTACTCCTTTTCTAAATCTTGTACTCTGGCTGTCTTTTCAAATATTGAGCCTGGGAGCTTTGCCTTTTATAAAACACCTGTACACTTTACATCAAATATCTCAGTTCTCCACCTCTTCCAGAAGAGCCCTCTAGTTGCCTTTGCTTCATGACTTTCCGATTTGTGCAGAAAATCACTTGATTATACCAAAAGATGTCTGAACTACAGTCATGAGTTTTAACATCTTAACCTGACTGGGAAAGGAGTTCCTCACACTAGAGTGAGGTTGTTGTGACACCGATAAATGTTAAAATAAGAGTTTTATAATAAATTATTTTTATATTATCAAATATATTTATATGTCTATGTATATACACACATATATATGCATATATATTTTACTATGAAGAATTGTATTCATTTCATAAACAACTAAATTGTAATAATCTATATATTTTATGCAGTAAAATTGATTTGCCTCTTAGGCTGGATTCTTTTTGAGTGGAGAAATAAGTACTAGTCATTTTCATCCAATCAAAGTAGAGAGATATGGACTAGTTATTATTATATTTATACATATTTAAAGTATATATACAAATAAGTATTTTATTACATATACAAATAAGTATTATATATACATAAGTATTTAAAATACATAAAAAGGGCAAAATAATGACATATTTAAGTATTAAAGTTGAAATTCATATAAAGATATTTTATGACATACATCTAAATATATGATTTTTTTTTGATATTTTATTTATTTATTTGACAGACAGATCACAAGTAGGCTGAGAGGCAGGCAGAGAGAGAGGAAAGGAAGCAGGTTCCCTGCTGGGCAGAGAGCCCGATGTGGGGCTCGATCCCAGAACCCTGGGATCATGACCTGAGCTGAAGGCAGAGGCTTTAACCCACTGAGCCACCCAGGTGCCCCTAAATATATGATTTTTTAAAAGATTTTATTTATTTATTTATTTATTTATTTATTTGACAGAGAGAGAGAGAGAGAGATCACAAGTAGGCAGAGAGGCAGGCGGTGGGTGGAGGGGAAGCAGGCTCCCTGCTGAGCAGAGAGTCCAATGTGGGGCTCCATCCCAGGACCCTGAGATCATGACCTGAGCCGAAGGCAGAGGCTTAACCCACTGAGCCACCCAGGAGCCCCAATATATGATTTTCTAAAATGGAATACTGTTTTGTCAATTTTTAGTTATGAGCTTGATAATAAAAATAAAATTTGCTTGCTCTTTGTATATAAATTGTCTCACATTGTTAGTTATTATTACCAGTTAATTATTCTATTTGCATGAAACTTCCAGATCATGCTTCAAGCTGCTTTTACCTTCAAAGAAAAGTTGCTTCATAAAAATTGACTGAACTATGGCATGTCCAGCCTTGTATAGCTACAGAATTTCTTTCTTCGCACTGCCAAAAACCTTAGACTCTTACAGTTAAAAGCAAACTTATAATACTTTGTGGCTAACCTCCCTTTTATAATTCATAATATCAATACATATATTTTAGAATAGCCTTATTTATTACCCATCCATTCAAAAATATTATTGTGAATATTATGCACCAAATTTTATGCTTAGGTACTGGACATATGCAGAACTAAATGTGCCTCTGACTTCAGAGAGAGGATGACCTATTAAGCAAGAGAAGTCAAACAATTATCTTTTTTTTAGATTTTTATTTATTTATTTGAGAGAGAGAGCACAAGCAGAGGGAGAAGCAGAGGAAGAGAGATAAGCAGATTCCCCATTTAGCATGGAGCCCAACATGGGTCTCCATCCCAGTACCTTGAGATCACGACCTGAGCCAAAACCAAGAGTTGGATACCTAACTGACTGAGCCACCCAGGTGTCCCAAGAAGTCAAATCTTAAAAAACTAAATGAATGGGAATCAGTGTGGCTAAGACTGCAATAAGGATCTGTACAAGCACATTGAAGGAATGACTTTAGGTAGGGAAATCAAGGAAGCCACTACTCAAAATATTGGCACTTGAGCTGAGATTTGTCTAATTTTCATTCCCCAATCATTGATTTTTTTTTCATATATACTATAATTTTAGAAATCAGTGGTGGGACACTTGGATGTCTCAGTCAATTAAGCCTTTGCCTTCAGCTCAGGTCATGATCTCAGAGTCCTGGATCAAGCCCCATGTCAGGCTTCTCGATCCTGGGGAGTCTGCTTCTTCCTCTTTTTGCTCTTTCTCCAGCTCATGCTGGCTCTTTCTCTCTCTCTCTAATAAATAAATAAAAACTTTTAAAAAATAGAATAAGTAAAAATCAGTGGCAAACCACTCTAAAAAATAGTTAATTTAAAGAAAATAAAGTCAATGATTCTTTTCATCAGCATTGTATTCCTAAATGACATAGTCACTGTATTTGGCAAGATCTTCATCTCAGACTCTCATAAACTCCTGAGCTCTCACCATCTCAATTAATCACTTTCCCAAAAAAAATCAAAACAAATTTTGTTCCTTTTTTTTTCTTCCATGACAGTAAATATATACGAGTCCTCAGTTACCTCTGGCCTTCGAATTTCTAGTACACACCTACTTTTTTTTTTTTTTTAAGATTTTATTTATTTATTTGACAGAGATCACAAGTAGGCAGAGAGCAGGCAGAGAGAGAGGAGGAAGCAGGCTCCCTGCTGAGCAGAGAGCCCAATGCGGGGCTCGATCCCAGGACCCTGAGACCAGGACCTGAGCCGAAGGCAGAGGCTTTAACCCACTGAGCCACCCAGGCGCCCCCACACCTACTTTTGTTCTTCTTCGTGATTCTATCTTCTGATTCAGTGCTTGGTGTAAAATGAAAACCATCAAAAGGGCTTAGACCCTATGTGCACATCATCATGTAAGAGGCATGACTTTCTACTTTATCTTTAAGCCTTCATTTCTACCAGCCAAAGTGGAATTAGAGTCCCCAGACAAGAGAGAGTGGATTGACTTACGTGCAAACGCTGTCACACTACACATAAGCATATTTTGAAGTGTCTATGAAATGAATTTCTTTCCCATGCCTGCAGTTGTTTAAAAGCCTCAAAAGCAAGACTTTGTTCTTTCCTAAGTTCATTTTCCTTGATGCATTTCTATATTCCTCGTTCCTAGGGTAGAATTAATGCCTATAAACACTAGCTCATGTTCCATACTGACCATCATAACAGCATTCCAAAAGATGCTTTGACATTCCAAAAGCCTGGCAATATTAATGAATATCCTGAAGTTATTCTCTCACTAAATCCAGATCCATAAATATAAACTGATTTTAAATATTTTTTGGTTTTATATATTGAAATTATGGTCTGGTAGATCTTAGTGTCATGAAATCTGTATACTTTTATTCTTACCAATCTAACAGTTACTTAATTTGAACAGATGCTTTATATCAATAAATATTTACAAATAATAAATACAAGTAAATTTCTTTGAAACTCATGTATTTTCACATACTTTAAAAAAAATCCATTCATCTCATGGAATCAAATTGTTCAAGACATTCTCTACATTTTCAGAAATATTCAAAACTACATTATCAAACAATTTTACTTGGTGAGTTTGAATTCCTACGAAATAGATTGAGCATTGTTACCACTCATTTCCTAAATACGATGTCAATCTTATGCTAGGAAGAAGCACATTATTTTCAAAACTTTATAAGGGTTGTGGCTAAAGTAAATAATCTAAAAAGTTATGTTCTGTTTTTTAATATATCTTTAAAACTTTTAGGATATGTTTGCTAAATTTCACAAATATTTCTTTTCCCAAATATTATTTTGTGTTTATTATTTCTCAGAAATTAACAATATTAATCCTGGATGGATCATCACAATGTTCTATTGATAAAATTGTGGAATCTTACTATAATTGGAGATAACTCTATGGTTATAATCATATGGTAAGAAACATCAAAGAAATGTTCATTTTATTCAGCTCTTTGTTAAAATTCCCTTACAGATTATTTTTTGAAAAATACTGAATGATTAATTTCTGCTTACAATTTTTGGAAAGGAAATTCTTAACTATTTTCTGATAAACACTACAAAATAAAATCAATATAAATGTTCTGAAATAATTAAGATGAGATCATAATCCTATCCAATACACACACAGCAAACTATTTCAGTGAACTATAATTTGAATTATAATCTGAACTATAATTTACTCAGTATCTCCCTTTTAAGCTCATAAATTACATGCAGAAACCCAAACTCAATATTTGATTTACATATCTGGACTCCATAAAGCAACAAAAAAAACCATAATATTTCTGTGTCTGTATTTCTAATATAACCAGTTCTTAAAATAATTTCATTCCATTTTTACATGAGACAAAAGCCTTTTGGAAGATCCATGATTATGGCACCCACATGCATCGCTTTTATGCTGCTGTGGGTGTAGGTCTGACAAACACTCAACAACAGATGGCTAACCCTCTGAATGACATTATTCATGTTAAACAAAATGGCTTTCTGACGATCATAATGTAGCACCTGCTCTGGAATTGTTCTTCTAAGGGCAGAGGAAATATGGGATTTGGTGAGACTGTCAATTGCAATATCAGGCTTATGATTGCTGACGGCCTTATAAGAAAGGAAATCGCTCATCAATTAGCAGCAACTCCTCATTTTGTAATGCTCACCAAAAAGCAGGAATAAAATATAATTTGTCAAATTATGCATATATTTTTGTTTATATTAATGAACAGAAGGGCTTTATGTACATGTTGGTAAACCTTAGGGAACAATTTTTTCCAAATGTGCTAAAAAGCTAAACTGAACCAATTACTACTGAAATGTTAATGAAAAAAGACACATAACACAATGTTCAATTTTATTCTCGTACGCTTGCTACTTATTCTCTGATTTTAATTCAAATATCTCTTACCATATTTCACCACTTACACCAGGTGATTATTTTATGAGTCAGAAATTCTCATTATGAAGTCACCCATCAGATTAAATTACTTTCCTCCTACTTCTTATATAACCACATTTCGGATTAGTCCTTTTTATTTACAATAACCTTCCCCAATGAAATCTAAACTTATTTACTCAGGATCTGTTGTCAGTGGTCATGTAATATAGTTAGTCACCCCCAACGTTTTCCTCCCCTCACTAATTTATGCTCATTCTGTTAGCATATTTTCAGTTAACTTTCTCCAGCTCTTTATTCACTGTAAGTCTGTTCCCTGGCCATTCTGCCAACCTTTTATTTCTCAAATATATGGCTGAACCATACTAGTGGTAGCATCATGACCAATAGCACATCTGGAGGAAGAATTGTTCTCAGAGATTTTGAACCTACCACTATTACCTAAGGCTAAATATACTGACATTGTATTTAATGCACTTGCATACTTCAGCAAACTAAATACTATCAGTAATTAGTATCAGTAGATGGTAATTTTGCTATACTTTTTTAGTAAAGCAAAGTTTATTTCACGGTGTCTCTTCCAGCTGGAAAAGTACCCACTGAGTTTATAAAGGTATTCAATTATGTGCATAGTTTTATACCTAGAATCTACAATGATATTTTAAACCATATTTTGATGTGTTGTATACATAAGGGAAGTGGTAGAGTGAGCAAGTTTCGGTACTGAAAATTACAAAAATTACACACTTATAGTGATCGTAGCTATCTTTAAACTTAATGTCTAAAATAAACAAGACAAATCCTTAAATATATATGTTTGTCTACTTTAGAAGAAACAAGTACTGTAACTTTCACATTTTAAACTCTGAGTCTGTCACAATCCAGCCAAGAAGATGGTTTGCCCATTTGTGATTAAGTGACAAACTCAGAATGTTGAGTGTTGCTCAACTTCAGTTCTACTGAAGTTCTTTATCTCCTTCCTTTCAGGAAATTGATCTTTCGGTGCCACTTACATGAAGTACATAAAATAATTTTCAACCTAGCTTAAGAATGATTGCCTAAAAAATTAAAATTTCATTTTAAATATTATTTAAAATATCACATAAAAAATCACAATAGTGGTAGAAGAGTTATAAATAATATAAGACTCTGGAAATGTAAGATTTGGGGAGGTGGAGTAGATAGCATCTATCCTAAGGCAAAAGTTAAGAGTTTACTTCAAGTCTTTGTTTTTTGAATAAAAAATTAATGACTATGTGAAACTGATCATATTGCAAATATGTGTGGAATCAATAGGTTGTACATCTTAAATATACATTACCTATGTTCCTATTATATTTGAATTAAAAAATAAGAAATAAGGAAGGAATGAACAGCAGGTTGACAGATTCTATAAGAATCTTAAATTGGATATATAAATATAGATACTTAAATTCTGTTTCTAGAGAAGTGAGATTCACTACCCCTTGCCCCAGCTCCTCATAGGGAAAGTAAACACAAGTATTTACTTAGTATTTACAAGTATTTACTATTATACATCACTATTTGGGTAACAAAGTTTTGTCCTTAACAAGATGGGAAAGGCCTCCAAAGAAAATCACAGTGGTTTGTGATTACATCTGCCTTAATTCCAGTTTTGCTAATATATATGAAGTTATGATCTAAGGAAAATAATATTTTGAAATTTCCTACCTTATTTCTCTGTGTTGGAGCAATGTTCTGTGAGAAAAATTTTGACCCAAGCTGGAACTCTTTTTTAGACCCATGTCTGTGTTGTGGCATTTTATTTGCATTATATTTAACTCCATCCTGGTTAGAGAATTTAGATGTCATTAAAAACTCTCAGCCCTGCCTTCTCCTAGATTGATTACCAACACACATAGATCTACCTTTAACTTCCAATGCTAAAGGTAACATAAATTTTCCTTGAGAATGTCAAGCATTGGTTTTTAAAAAGCGGGGCTATCTTGAGCATATGGTCGTGAGATTCTTCAAAATAGCTTATTTCAAAGGAGTGAACTGTTTTTCTTTAGAATGCACTCTTTGCTAATATCAGTCTAATACCATGGTAACCAGACATGTGTATGTATATTGTTCACAGCAATCTGACTGCTTCTAATTTTTTTTTTTTACTGTTTGAAATATTTCAATCAATTTTCATACTCAGTGGGGTTGTGTTACTCATTAATATCTCTGTTGCAAGTGTTTATTGTTGTTTTTCGAAAAGTAGTTTTCTTAAATTTCAATCTTCATCTTCGGTGAGAGACCAATCCCACTTGTAAGTGTAATATTTAACCCGTTAAATACATGGATTTGCACACTTTGAATCTTCATATCCAGTGCCTAGAATATAATATTCCAACTTGGGTTGGTTTATTCCTTTTTTATTTTTTTAACCATTAGGTTAATTTAGATGTCAAATAATATCAGATCTTAGACTACCAAAAATAACATTTCTCAGATAGATGCTTGGCTATTTATCTACAGTTACTCAGAATACATTTTTATCATTTTTTTAAAAATTAATCATACAATAAAAAGTCTTAGAGACAGTATAAGGTACTTTCCCAAAGTCCAATATGTGATAGTTGCTCCACTTCTTTCCTCTACTAATTTTGTGATTGTATTTACATCTATCATTTAAATCTGGAATAATTGATTATAAACCTCATGCTATTAGTTATATCTTTATTACCTTAATATTTAAAACATTCATTTTAATATAAGCATATCTTACTAATAAGAGAAAAAATTTATAAAAAATTATTTTATAGTATTGTTTTCCTTAATCTTTCTATTTATAATTCCTTACCTTTCCATCCTTTTATTGATTCTTCATTTTTTTCAGAAAAGGATTCAGAAATTTCATATATTAAAGATTGCATTAACCGGCCATTACATTTACCTAGTTAGCAAAGTACTAGCCTATTTGCTTAAAATTCAGAATATTTAATGTTCTTAAATGATTTAAATTCAATTTCACTATTTCTCCTGCTATTAGAATAAGACTTTTAGCATGCCAGAAAATTTGGCGTTACCCTTCATTCCTTAGTTTCCAACCTATCCCACATATATATTGTCCCTTTAAAATGCATCTCTTCTCTAACTTTCTGTGTTTCTGCTGCTAAAGTCCTAGTGCATTTCATCGCCATCTCCCTCCAGAACTACAAAAACGTTCCCTAAATTGGTATCCTTGCTTCCTTTCTTGCTGCTACATTCTAACTAATTTTCTGCATAATATTCAGCATGATTAAACTAAGCAAAGCAAAGCAAAACAAACAGGAAAGGTATGAATTAGATCAGGTTAAGAGCCCTAAATTTATCTATCCCTGAACTTCTCTCAACCTTCATTTTGGGCTACTCTGCCCACACCTGTAGTCACCACATTCTAGGTGTGCTCTAGATGAGTCATTGCATGTGTGTTTCCCTCTATTGTAGTAAACTGGCCTGATTTACTATTTTTTTCACTTTTCAACTTAAGTGAGATTTCAGGTTTCAACACTTTAACAGGTGATTATACCATTGACTGTAACATCGTGGTTATAGTATGGGCCCTTGAGCTGGATAACCTTAATGGTCCAAATAATAAAAATAATAATACCTGGAGCACCTGAGTAGTGCAGTCAGTTAAAGGTCCAGCTCTGGTTTTGGCTCAGGTCATGACCTTAGGGTGGAATTTGCTTGAGATTGAGTCCCATGTCCAGCTCTGTGTTCAGGATGGAGTCTGCTTGAGAGTCTCTCTCCTTCTCCTTCTGTCCCTCCCACTCATGCTCTCTCTCTTAAATATACATATATATAATATATATAAGAAAATAATATATTTGTCTAAGCTTATATATATATGTTTAATAATATATTTAAGATTATTACATAATCTTAAATATATTATTTTCTTATATATTATAAATATCTTACATTTAAATAATATATTATTTTCTTAAATAAATATATATTAATATATATTTTTATATATATGTGTATATATGTATACATTTTTACATATATAGCTAGATATATAAAATATATCTATATCTATCTATATATATATGTATATATATATAAAATCTTAAATAAAATAAAAGTAATAATACCAAACTCAACCTTTCATCATCAGCATGACCTTGGGGAGTTTACTTTATTGCTATATTCCATTTTCTTCACCTATGAAGTGGGATAAATAATATCACCTACCTCGGGCACTGGGTGACTCAGCAGGTTAAGCCTCTGCCTTCGGCTCAGGTCATGATCTCAGGGTCCTGGGATCGAGCCCCACATCGGGCTCTCTGCTCAGCGGGAAGCCTGCTTCCCCCTCTCTCTCTGCCTACTTGTGATCTCTCTCTCTGTCAAATAAATAAATAAAATCTTAAAAAAAAATAATATCACCTACCTCAAAAATATGTCTTAAAGAATAAATAATTGAATATATACAAAGCACTTTCAATAGTATATAAGGTATTTTAAGCACTTAATAAAGATCAATTCTTAGAGTTCTATCTCAAGAAAATGTCGTTTGTTATTACACTAGTAATTATTATAATAATAGCAATAATATAAGTACAGCTAACACTTAAGTTAACTTGCTAAATTTCAGGGACTGTCCAATTTAATTAGATCCTGGTAGTCTCTAACACCAAGTCCTGAATGTTTCTTTTAATCACATTAAAATTTCAATTACATATGTATTTATTTATGTGCATAGAATTTATATAGCTCATAAACAATAAGGTCCAGGCAAATACTATTTATTTTGTTTCTCTCTATAACTAACATCAATAACTGTCTAAAAAGAAGACCAGTAAGTGTTAGATGAATACCATTGATAGACTTGAGTTTCTTTAAGCAACTAAGGGGGGGGAAAGCTTCTGAGACTAGAGTGAGAACTCTACAGTAGGACAGGAAAGTCAATCCACAAACCAGAAAGAAGCGGCTAAAGAAGACAATTCGGCAGGCAGCTTTCAGCTATGTTTGAACTTTCAGGCAAGAGAGTTAGCAACAAGCAGATCCAATAAAGGATCCAATTGGAATGTTGGTGGATGAGGAAAGGTGGAATGAGAAGTATTTATAAGAAGACAGGAGGCAAAATTCAGCCAACCTCCAAATAGAGGGCATTTGAAAATCATTAGTGTTGGTATCTGCTCATTTGAGGAGTTCAGTTATGTCTGGGTCAGGTAAAACACTCCCAAAAGGGAATGAGACTTAGGGAAACCTATTAAGAATAAATATATTGATGGAAATTTTGTCATAAAAAGTGAAATAAAATCTCATAGTCTAAAATACATTGCGATGATAATAATGCTGACCAACATAATTAAAGTTTCCTTAAAGAGTCATTGAATTTTTTTTTTTATTAACCTTAAGTAGTTATTGAAATTTTTCCTTTAACCTTTAATTTTCTTCTGTCCTCACTGAGGGATATTTATTTAAGGAAACACTTTTTCTTTTTTTTGGGGGGGGGGTATAAACTATGCCAGGCACAATGAAAAGCAAATTAGACAAAGTTTCTTTCTGAAATGAATGAAGTTATACTTAATGTGTATTTTGCTTGATGATTTCATTATGCTTCACTTTGTCTTTGATTTTCTCACTTCACTTAAATCTTTGTAGCAATTTTTCTTTGCTCTGCCTCTTCTGCCAAACAGCTGATCCTATTTGAATTAAAAATGCAGCTGTCTTCATCAATCTTTCATGGTATATATGGATTTAAAAAATAAATTTCTAAGTACAAAACCTCATGACATTATTCAGCTCATGAGCTAAATCAAGATCTGTTTGTCATGATGTAGCTGTTTCCATTCCTATGCAAATTCTGCTTTGTTCTTAGTATTGACATTTTCCTCCATTTCACAGTTGGCAGAATTAAAGCATGGACTAAAACATTACAAGTAAACTCCCATTATATTAATTCAAAAGCTCAAATTATCCTAATTATAACTATTAATATAATTAATCTACAAACAAATGCTAATGCCATTTTCAGTCTCTGTGACATGTCAATCATTTCAATTTATACGTCTTGCTTAGGATTCTCTATCTTCACATCTCTAAAATGGGAAAGGTTGTGCAGAAACATCCAAAATCTCTCTGAATTAACCACATTGCTTATAAGACATTAAAGATAAATTATAAATAAAACTAGTATTCTCTTCATTTTCTTCACATATTTGAAAACTACTTTGTAAGCTAGAATACTTATTTCATGCTTTTGATTAAAAATAAATGCTTATTATTTTATATTGTAGCCACATGTGCGTACATAGAGAAAGAATTTATTTTCTCCTCTCAGATCATTGTATTTGATATGACTGAGAAGTTGCTGTCAAAAAAATGCACATCGAATTGAAAAATAATTATAATTACATATTTTCAGCTTGCCACCAGTACTGGATTTGTGAGGAAATACATGGCTTGGACATGTTCTTATTTTCAAACTTTTAAACAAATCAGAATGTGCCATTTTACTAAGATCACAGCTCTCTCATTTCTGAGTGCAGTCAATCATATCATTAATGCATATTAAATTAGTATTAACCTTGTCTCCATTACACACAATTTTATAAAGAATGATATTCCTATCTGTCAACTAATTGCACCAATAAACTTCACTGCAGTGACATAATTAATAGACCATCATACTTAAGAAGGTGACATTTCTCACTTTTTTAGAACTCTTAACTTGGAATTTGAAAGGAAGAATAAGTTACTGATACCAGGATCTTTTTTTTTTAAGATTTTATTTATTTATTTGACAGACAGAGATCACAAGTAGGCAGAGAGGCAGGCAGAGAGAGAGAGGAAGAGAAGCAAGCCCCCTGCTGAGCAGAAAGCCAGATGCGGGGCTCGATCCCAGGCCCCTGGGAACATGACCTGAGCTGAAAGCAGACACTTTAACCCACTGAGCCACCCAGGAGCCCCCTGATACCAAGATTTTAATCTAGAATAGTATCTACTTGGTAGTTAACTGGAACAGCTTTATTTCCCTTATTGGCAAAAACATAGAAAGTACTAATTACCGCTTTTTATAGGTGTAACTGGAACCTAAAACTTCAGACAGCATGAGCAGTAAACCACTGTTACCATCTATTTCACTATCTACATCTTAAAATGATAGCTACCAAATCGATAACAAACAAAAGACTCAATCATGCTAAAAAATAATATTCCAAGTTTTGAAATTGCTTATTAATATTCTCTGATAACTCTGAGTAGTTAAAATAAATAATCACTTAAAAATAACAATTTTCAATTCTGATGTTTTTAGATGACTAGAACTTTTAAAATTAAATATTTAAAAACTAATGATCATTAAACATTATATCAAAAACTAATGATGTACTATACCTTGGCTAATTGAATTTAAATTTAAAAAGTAAATAAAATACTTTTTAAAAACCATAAATCTGTTTTAAAGTTTTTAAGAGTCATTAAAAAACATTTTTATCTTTCACTGCCTTTTCTAAGAACATTTATTTTAACTGAATGGCTAAAGTCGTCCCTTCCAAAATCTGACCATTTGGAGTGTTTCGTTAGTAATTATCCTCCTCAAAATGAAAACCAAACATGATGATTAAAAATGTATTTATGTCTATTTTCAAGCAAAATAGTTTACAATATATCCATGAACCACAGAATGAATCTTAAATGAATTTTCACATAAAACAGCTAGAACAATGTTAGACATGGAAGAAAGCCTATCTAATTATATTCTTCATTTGAGGTAACACTAACACAAAAGTCAATCTAGGGCACCTGAGTGGCCCAGAGGGTTAAGCATTTGCCTTCAGCTCAGGTTATGATCTCAGAGTCCTGGGATCAAGCCCAGCAATGGGCTCCCTGCTCAGTGGGGAGCCCACTTTTCCCTCTCCCTCTGTTCATCCTCCCTGTCCTGTTCTCTCTTTCTCTCTCTCAAATAAATAAATAAATAAATAAAATCTTTGAAAAACAAAGTCACTCTATCCATGCATAATGTAGTTTTGTGGTTTTTGTGGTTTTTTTTCCCTTTTTTCTTTAGAGATTGAGAGAGAGACAGAGAGAGAGAAAGCTCATGAGTCAGGGGAGGTGCAGAGGGAGAGATTCTCAAGCAGAATTCCTGCCCAGCAGGAGGGAGACCTATGTGGGACTCCACCCCATGACCCATAAGATCACAACCTGAGCTGAAACCAAGTGTAGCCACTCAATCGATTGAGCCACCCAGACACCCTAGTATAGATTCTTTATATATATATATATATATATATATATGGCAAATTCTAAAATATAATGTTCTGTTTAATGATTCCAAGTACTACATATAAAATCACTTGCAACCTGAAGACCCACAGGTTTTCAAAACCTAAACTTTGAACAAACTGAGTTGAGTTAAAAATACAAGACTTAGGGGTGCCTGTGTGTCTCAGTGGGTTGAGCCTCTGCCTTCAGCTCAGGTCATGGTCTCAGGGTCCTTGGATCGAGCCCTGCATTGGGCTCTCTGCTCAGTGGGGAGCCTGCTTCCCCCTCTCTCTCTGCCTGCCTCTCTGCCTACTTGTGATCTCTGTCTGTCAAATAAATAAATAAATAAAAGTCTTAAAAAAAATACAATGTTTAAAAAAAAGTTTTGTTTTGTTTTGTTTTCTACTCAAGTCATGAGAATCTAGCAACTAGGCATAAGGATAGGGTCTGTGAGGCTATACAAATATCTTAATTCATTTTAAATTTCAAGTTGGTATGATATGCTTCTCAAATTTTTTATTTTTTTATTTTATTTTTCGTTTTTTAAAGTAATTTCTATACTGAGTGTGGGGCTTGAACAAACAACCCTGAGATCAAGAGTCATATGCTCTACAGACTAAGCCAGCCAAATACCCCAGTTTCTTAAGATTTTAACAAGAACAGTTCTTTGTAGTCTGAAACTATGTATTTTCTAAAACCTGCTCATAATTTTGAAAATCACCATAAATTAACCTTTTTTAAAAATTTAAAAATTTCCAGAAAATCCTTCCTCCAACCTCTCAAATATAAAAATAAATTCATTTGTCATTCAGTGGAAATAGACTGACCTATATTTCACTGATGTAAAATTAGACATAATGTATTTATTGGAAGTCATGCTGTCAGGCTGCTATGCATGTTAAAGAAACTGCCACCTTAAATGTATGCTATCTTCTCACTGGGCAAATGAATATACATTCTTTCTCCAAACAGCACCATCCTGTCAACAAAGAGAAAGGCAGAACCTGTTGGGGGTCTCTTCAAACTGCTGAAGGCTTGACTCAGATTGTTTGGGCCTCCTATCTGACCTGGATCCCAGTTAGGAATTGCTTTTCCCTCCTCATTGAGAAGAAAATATAAATCATACTGTTTCTGCTATGCCTGTGAAACACCTAGATGGAAAGTATTGGAATATTCAGAAGGAACTAGGAAATAAAAAAGAAAGAGGAAGAAAAGAATGATAGGAAGAGTAAAGGAGATTCCAGTCTGGCTGATTTTGACCAAGTCATATTACAATTGCACCAAGAGACAATATCTGGACCAAACTGAGAGCATATTTCCCTAGCATAGAAATTATTTTCAAAGAATAAAATTATTCCCTAGGTTGAAATTATTTCAAAAAAAAAAAAAAAACAAAACCAGTGACAAGAACTCATACAAGCAAACTTTGGAGATATTGCAAGTTAGGTTTCAGAGCACTGTAATAAAGTGAATATCATAATAAAGCAAGTCAAATACATTTCTTGGTTTCCCAGTGCATATAGAAGTTATGTTTATGAGGCTCCCAGGTGGATCAGTTGGTTAAGCATCCAGCTCTTGATTTGGGCTCAGCATGATCTCAGGATTGTGAGATCAAGCCCAGAGTTGAGCTCTGCTCTGGGCATGGAGTCTCCTTAGGATTCTCTCTCCCTCTCTCTCTGCCCCTTCCCCACCACTAAAAAACAAAGTTATGTTTACACTATATCATAGTTTATTAAGTGTACATTAGCATCATGTCTAAAAAATGGTGTACATGCCTTAATTAAAAATACTTTATTCTTAAAAGATGCTCATCATCATCTGAGCTTTTAATGAGTTGTACTCACTGATTACCAATCACTATAATAAATACAATAATAAAAAAAAGATTGAAATATTGTGAGATTTACAAAAGTATGACACAGAGACATGAAGGGAGCATATTCTGTTGGGAAAAAATGATTCTTATAGTCTTGTTCCATGCAGGGTTACCACAAACCCCCAATTTGTTTAAAAAAAAAAAAAAAGAGAGAGCAGTTTTTGCAGAGTACAATAAAATGAAGCACAATAAAACAAAGTATGCCTGTACGTATTTGCTGACTATCTGGTGGGTTCCTTCTTTGGTTGGTTGGTTAGTTGCCTGATTGATTAGTTTGCTAATTAAAAAAGCCTTTGGAAATATCCATCTTATGAGCAGATGAGGTTTCTCATGGCCTCCAGTATTTGAATGTCTTCAGATGGGATTGTGTCTGCTTAGTGATCTCTGGGACATTTCATATCAACCAAGCTTTTAAAAGTAAAATTAATGATTTAATTTTTTTTACAAGCCATATTTTAATATTTGGGAAAAATACAAAAGCTAATCTTGAGCAGAGTGACATCAGCAATATGACAACATGTCATTCCTGCCTTTACTACCTCCCCCACCCCAAGAAGAAAAATTAACAACTATTCATGGACAGGACATTACTAGAAAATCCAAGAACATGGGGGTGAGGTTGAAGCACCTTCTTGCACTACAGACACCAAGACAGACCTCATCAAAATGATGGATGTTGACTAAATTTATTGTGGTAATCATTTCACAATACATGTAGGTCGAGTCATCATACGCCTTAACTTCTACAGTGATCTATGTCCATTTTATCTCAATAAAACTGGGGGAGGGAAAGCTAATCTGTTGAAATATACTGAATTTTTTTATTGATTTGTCAATTTTCAAATGCAGAAACAAAATCTAGTTACTACATTCACTAGAACACTCAGATTAGATCTCAAGAATGTAACATATGTAAAGATATATAAATATCTATTCAGGTGCCATAAGGGACACTAATTCTGAGGTCCCATCTTCTTTTTTTTTTTCAGGATATACACTTCCCAATAATTTGTAAGACCACTTCATTCCATTAAAATCTTTAATGCTAAATTTTACATATAAATATAATTGCAAGGTGAAATTGATAAGCTTAAATCTTTCCTTTGTTAGAAATAATTTACAACTCATACTAATATAGTTTGTGGTTGATTACTCAAAAATCAATGTTAGAGAGTGATTTTTATACATTCAGGATATTGTTAAAAAGAAATAGCATTTTATTTTCCAACCATGTTTCTGAAAATTACAACAAAAAGATAATACACAAATTTAAAGAAATAAAACTTTTAAAATGAAATACTAGTTTTCTTTTTTCTCAACTATTTTATACTTCTATCAAATTCATATATTTATATAATTTGAAAAAATATGTCAAATTCTACTAAGGGGCTTCAACAACAATATTATGCTCCACATAACCCCAGCTCCCATCTGTAGAAATAACTACTTGGAAATATTTTAATTGATCCTTTTATGCAATCTATTTCTACATGCTATGCTTAGATCGCCAATTAAATATGGCAAAAACAAAACAAAACAAAACAAAACATGAGTTCACTTCAGCTAACTTCAGAAAAGTCCCATTAAACCACTTAAGGACATTGAGCAAATAGAATAAAATAGTTAATAGTTTTAGCATCCCATTAGAAAATCTGAAGAAGTTTTAGTGATAAGAAAACAAAAATTTAACCAAACACACACAATTATTAACTTGGGGAAAATAAATGCAACATATAAGAATGAAAGTACTTGAGTGACTTAGGAATAAAAATATTTAGATAGTTATAATAGTGAAAACAATAAATACCAGCCAAACTCTATAGTATGTTTACATGGAGAATATGGGGAAGAGAAAGTATTTGTATGTGTTAGGGGAAAGACGTGAAAAAAGCTAAAAAATTACCTTCTATCCATTTTTGTATCCTAACCTTTGTTGTCTTTTTATAACTACAATATAATCAATAGTAAATTAATATAGGTAACAATATGTCTATGTGAGTATTGTTTATAAGCAAGTAGTATACTGTGCCATAATTATGTTTCCTCTTTTTGCCTGTTCCCCTCCATGTTTATGCGGATTTCTCATCTCAAGGGCTTTTCTCAAGTTTCTGTGACCAAAATAGTGTATGTCATCTTCCTTTGCAAGGAAGGTGGAAAAAACTTCAATAGTTCAGTATATACACTAGAAATGTATTCCCTAGTGTCCATTCCACAGAAGCAAGACTCATCTTTGCATTCTTCCATCTCCTTTTCCAGAGGCTGGCAGATTCATTGTTTAAATGAATTGCTTTAATCAATTAATTACTTATGTAATTAACAACAGCAAAATTCTTCAGGTCAGGTGAAAACACTATCATCCTTAGTTAGGCATGGTTACGCAACTGTTTTTTGTACAAATTTTCAGTCATTTCTTTTCCCTGTCTTCCATCTTGGTGCCATCCCACCTTACTGATAATGATAGTTAATTTTATGTGCCAACTTGATGGGGGGCCATTTGGGGTGAGAGTAACATTTAAGTCAGTGAATTTTGAGTAAAGCCGATTACTTTCCATGATGTTCGTGGGTCTCATCCAATCAATTAAAAGCCTGAATGGAACAAAACCAAAACCAAAACCAAAACCAAAACAGCCACTCCCAGCAAGAGAGAATTCTCCAGCAGACTGCCTTTGAACTTCATTCACGCCAAAGGCTCTCCTGGGCCTCCAGACTGCTGGTACTCACTGCCGATTTTGAACCAGCCAGCTTCTGTAATCACATAACCCAATTCCTTATAATAAATTCTTTCTGTGTATATATATATACCACACACGCCCTATTGATTCTGTTTCTCTGTTGAACTCTAATAAACTAGCTGCCATGGTGTTTCAAGCCAAAGACTTTCAGAGATTTAGAAGTGCATTGTGTGAGTCCCCTGTGTATTCCTTCCTCAGATCCTTGGATTTTAAATACCTTTAAATACTTAGTGATTTGTTCTTCCCCTTCTCTTTGTGTTTTTAGATTATTTTTAAAAAAATGTGTTTACAGTCATCATAGTAGAGCTCAAGGGGATAAGTTAGGGTTAAGCAAACCAGATGTATAATTGTATGTTTTTAGAATGAAATGGTCTCCATTGACAAAGATTTATATGATCATATTTGTAGTTTGACTCAAACTTGGGCTTGAATATCATCCTCTATCTTCCAATATTAACTTCTCAAAAATTGAATTAATGTCAAGTGATATTTCTTACAGACAACACAAAGCTACATATTAAAAGCTATGTATAATCAGTACAGTGGAATTGATAGGTGTCATAGTATTTGGAATTAAAAGAAAACTTAGAAGTCACCTAATGAATTTAACACACAATTCGGGAACTCCCCCCCTCTTAGTTTTGTTTGTTTGTTTTTTTGTTTGTTTGGTTTTTTGTATTCTTACTATTTCTGCTTCAACAGAAAAATAGACAATTCACAACTTTTCCCACTTCATATTTCATTTTCAGACATGTCCAACTCCCAGGTATATCTTTGTTATATGAGTTAAATTTTAATCTCTTTCTAAGTGCTACCCAAAAGTTTTATTTGTATTTAAGTACAATTATAATTCAACAAATACAATAATAAATACCATTTTCCCCACACAGTTATGTTTTTGTATTGGAATATGACCATGAATTTCATACTTTTCACTCCCTTCCCACTTTAATTCTTCACAATAGCTAGTCACTATTTCACGTGTTCATCATATACATGCAATATTTCTTATAAATTCATGAATCAGATTGTTTTTCTCTGTATGTGCTATATTTTGCTAACTTTCTGTTGAAACTTTTCCATTTATATTCTAATTATGCTATAGTTCTAGGCACAATACTTTTATTAATACTGCTACTTACTGCTTTAGCATTTCTAAAGGATTTATCATATTGCTAAACTAAGTGAACTTGGTTTCATTCAAAATAATTAATGCTTTTTTTAATATACACATTCTGCTGTTCAGATGTATCTATTCCTACCTTTTACTTGTCTCTTGGGATTGCTTTGGGGGCATAACTATTTAATGTAATTTTTAGTACAATATTATTTTTCAAAAACTCTAATCCTAGCAAACTGTACTTTTTATCCCTCCCATATTAGTGTTATGTTTGATTTTGATGGCCATAGCATTAATCACCTCATTCTATAATTAATTTTTAAAATGCTGACAGGAAGAAAGGTGACGGTGGAATTCAGTGACATTAGATTTAAAAATATCAAAAATCACCATCACAGATATAGCATAAACACACTTCTCTGACCTAAATTACTCCATAGTTTTCCTCTTGAACATAAAGGCATTGTGAAAAAATTTATCAAATGCTTTTTTGAAATTTGATATGAAGTATTAGCCACTCTCTGTACCTATTCACTAAGTACACCCTACTCTCTGCTGATACACAGTAAATTATTCCACAGATAGCCCTATTTTGGGTTGAAATAATGGTGATCTAACTAAAATTTAAGAAAAATAAATAAATAAATTTATTTAAAAGATGGTGGAATGTTTTATGAACTCTTATTCAGGAGTCCAAGAATAAAATTAGAGACCTAGGTCTTGTAGGGAAAAAGGCCATTTCACTCTATTTGGCTTGTTTCTGCATATTTCTTCCATTCTTCTAAACTGTTTCCCTGTCTATATGCTGGAACAGGGCAGTACAAAGCCCATAAAATGTACATATTTCAGTGCAGTGATCAAAAAAGTAATAATTTCCTTTCACTAATTACAAGTTTTAAATTCCCAGGAAAGGATTTTCATTCAACTAATTTTGGGGACTAATCACTGAACTATCAACATTGACTACTGAAGGGATAATGGTTGGCTCAAACTTATTTAGTCTCTCTTCCCTAAACTAATTACCAATAACTTCTACAATTATCAGCTACTGCAGCAACAATATAAGTGAAGGAATGGTGAATTCTCTGAAATTAAGGATGGGAAAGATTCTCTAAAAATGTTAGGAAAAGAGATTAAGAACTCAGATGGATACATGGTGAAGTCTACTATTTGGTGTCCACATACACACTTTCTTCTTCCAAGTATTAAAATACCCAAATATTGTCATGTATCAAAATCTAGCTATCTAGTATACTACCACAGACCATATAGAATCTCACCAACTCTTGACCAGCTCTAACATACAGAAATAATGCCAAGGAGTCACTCTTTTATCACTTTAACCTGTTTAGATAGTGTCCATTCCTGTTTTTTGTATCTTTATACCTATATTAAGCAGGACATCAGGATTCTTTCTTCTGTAAGTAACAGAAACCTAAATTAAACATGAAAGCTATTTGGCACAAATGGAAACTCCAGGAAGAATGGTTTTGAAAGTGACACCCAGATGGTCAAATAATATCCTCAGAAACATGTCTGTCGTCACTACCTCTTAGATTTATCAATTCAATTAGCAGGTTTCTCTTCCCATACAATAGCAAAAGATAAACAAGACTGCCTGGTTTTGCTTTACCTTCATGAAGGTAAAGTAGCAAAGGAGCCACCAGAAGTTCCATACTGTATCCCACTAGCTTGATATTTGTAATGGCAAAGTGTTCTTCTTTTCTGATGTCACCAGCTAAAATTATGAGACTAAGTTTTCTTGGTCTGATCTAAATTATATGACTTCTTATGATCATCTTTGTGCCCAACACAACTGAAACCCCTTGAACTGACTGTAAAGGACTTGGGGGAGGGGAAGTAGTCACAAAAAGGAATAGTTACCAATGAATTCTAGAACACTGAAAAGAAATTTAATAAATATATATATGTATATATATACATATATACATATATATGTATATATATATATATTTTTTAAGGAATAATTATATTCTGTACCTAAAAAAAAAAAAAAAAAGGATTCTGGGTGGAAGAAAGTACAGATATAGCCTACCTGCACACACAAAATCTGGCATGCTCCTATGGAAGAAGCAAGGAACAGCTGTAACCTTTTGATACTTCTAGTGTTAATATCTTGTCTTCTACTCCAAGCTTTTTGATTAGTATTCAAACCTCATCTAATTTGGTTTTAGTGCCTCATACTATGCACCATCTGATCAATTTAAACATGTCCAAAGCACCTAAAAAGGAAAGAACAAAATATAGTTCACAAGTCCAAGCTTAAGATTATCCTATGGACTAGCACAGTAGGAGAAATAATTGAATCAATGAAAATAATGTGCATCAGTTGATTACTTTCTTCTTGGGAAGTGGAGTTAATGTCAGGCAGCTAGTAATATCAGTATAGTAAATGGAGTGATGGGGTATAGTTTCCTGAGCTTAGAAATCATTACAGGGAGAGAGAGAAACAGAATGTTTCCAAGATTCCATCCTTGAGAAAATGACAAAGAATAGAATAAGTCCCAAATGGAGGTATGTGTGGACCCTATATAGGAACCAAGATATTTTATCTAGAGAAATAGAGTGGGAACAGTATATTGCACAAATACAATTCATTGGGTAGATGTGGTGGTAGAAACTTTTGGAAGCAATCTTATATGTATTTGACTTTTCTCAATATAAAAGGAAGAAAAAACATCAGATTTGGAAATTTAGGGAGGGTTCAAAGTTTGAGGAAGCATAAGGCAATGAAGTAGTTGTCTAGGAGACAGAATGACTGGACCAGAGAAATGCAATACCACAGACAGAAGCCTCTGTGGTCCTCTTGATATAAATAGTCGTGAAGGTGGAGCAAGACCAAACAGTCTTGTTCATCTACACAGAAGTAATTAAAGTGCTGGAAATTTGTCCAATATAAAATGGAAGAAGGAATAGCAAGAAAGTTAAATGATTCAGCTACAGTGTATAGAGATGAACTGTGTGGGTTAACCTGTATAAAAAGAAGGAGTCTCAGCAAAAATGTACAGGGTCATGGAATCATAGGTACTGATGAGGTCTGAAAGCTCAGGTATTACAAAAAAACAAAACACAAAACAAAACAAAACAAAACAAAACAAAAAAAACAGAAACATAAGAGATGGTGTTCAGAGAATGAATGCATAAATTGATCCCAGGGTTTGGAAAAAACTGAAGTTGTTGCTGAAAACAATGTTTAAGCCAGTGTAGGAACTGGGGATAAACTAATGTAGATTAGAGATCGAGGTCATTGGAGGGAAACCAGTCAAGACAGAGAGTCCAAGTGATTTGAAGGATCACTGTTATGACAGGTAAGATAGGAATTGTGAAGGTAGTTGTGTTGAGGAAATGGCAGTGACTCAAGTACAAAAGTCTTTACGAAAGCCTTTACAAAACAGAAGTCTTTAAGAAACAGAAATTCTTCACTGTTTTGGGTAGGGGAAAGGGAGCTGACTAGGAAAGGGGAAGATAATCACAACAAGGAGGAATATTGGCTCCTGTAGTCAGATGACCTGAGGCTCAAAGCAAGAGAAAGGGAGAAAGACCTGGATGTTCAATAAAAAGCAAGAAGGACTTTTCTTCCTCTTCAAGACCAGTAGTATTAAGAATATAGGAGAAGAACACCATCATTTGAGAGCGCTCAACTGGAAGTAGTGTTCTCAACAGAGCCAAGATTCCCTTTTAGCAAAAAGTTAAGTAGATACATAATACAATGTGCATGCAATTATCATTTTTATTTTTGAAACACTAAGTTTTTGGAATAGTCTCTTCATTTCAGATGGTCTTGGTGAATTTTATAAGACAAAAAAGCCTGTTTTTTTTTACAGAATAGATGCCAAGTCTATCAGAACGAAGAAGAAATGTAGGCATTAGTATCTAAACTTATAAAAACATCTTTTTGTAATGATATGTTTTGACATTTCTGAAAAATAAATTGCTCATGAGTCATTAATCAACTGTTCTTTTTTAATTAAGGAATTGAAAAAAAAGTAATTGAACAGACAGCAGGAAATAGAAATGAAACTTTGCATAGACCCATCTTCAGTCGTTTGTGGGTGGTAAGTGTGGGAATAAATTAAAATGTTCATGAAATTGTAGATCTGGATGTGAACTTATGATCATCATGCTTTCATACTAGGGTATTCAAAACTTAATTTAATTGCATATTTTCTTCCTTATGATTTCACCACTGAATACAGTTCCTGAAAATCCAAAATAATTAGTATTACTTTCTTTTTTGTCTGGTTTAAATATGCAAACTAACTTTCCTGAAATAAATATCTTTATATTCTTGTCTAAGTCTTGATTAATAGTAGTAAATTAGGAAATTGATTAATAGTAGTAAATATGAAAATAATATATTTAGTAAATATCAATGTTTAGTGAAATAGAGGTCTTTATAAGTTAATGTTAGTAGAATTACTTTGGCTATCTTATATTTATCTAACAAAACTAAAAAATAATAACTACAGAGCAATACATTTAAGTTTAATTCTTAATTTCCCTATACAGATTATTGAAACACATTATTATTTGCTTCTTCTAAACAAAAGTTTTTAGGTTAAATAAGAAAATTCTGCAGGACACTGACACATAACTCTCTTTCCTTTAGACTAAGCACTTAGTGACCATATAACCATCTCAAAATTTCTTAAACAACTTACTATAAAAAGTAGATAAATAATGGTCTTGTGCATTAGCCTTGCAGAGAGGTTATGTTAGAGATAAACCAAATTAGAATGGGAAAAATACAGAATATAATAGCTTTTGTAACATTGTAAATGGAGGGCAATACCTACCTGTCTAGGAAGCTGAACCAATCAATCTGAGTCTTTGAAATTATGAATGTTGTTCTCTTCAGTGTGAACCTCAGCACTTTTTGTTAGGTTTTAACGCTGACGTTTCTGACTCAGACTTGTTTAGCTATAATTCTTGCTTTCAGTAATAAATAAACCCACGAATAAAATGACTCCCCAGCATTCTAATTAATTCATAATTACTCTAAGTCAATGTGTAAGGGGGCCTCTGTTCAATACTTCTTCTAGATTCTTAATTTTTTTTTGAACAACCAAGCATGAGATCAATTTAACAATTGCATACTGAGTATCAGTTTTGTTCAAGTCACTGGATATAGCAGGATAGCAAAAAGTCTAGGAAAATACACTCCTGGCATAAGGGAGCTAAAAATCCTCTAGGGAAGATAGAAAATGCTGAACTGTGATTTCTGCACTAGAATCTTCACGTTATTTATCTCTATATGTCTTAATCACCTGGTGCATTTTACACACGTTTATACATGTTTCACTTATCTCTCATCCTAGAATTTTGAAAGCAGAGAAATTTCCTTATTTCTTCTTTGTTTCCAACCACACTTAGAACTATGCCTTGTACGTAAAGCAATGAATATTTGTCTCATCAATAGAGTTAGATATATGTCTTACTACATGAATGGTAACCCGGTTTGGATTCCCCCAAGGATCAAAATAGGGATAAAAATAACAGAGGATTTATTGGGTAATTTCAAAAATTAATACCTATGGAAGAAAAGGGAAGGAAGAAGGATTAGGCAGGGGAAGGAATTTTCAGGGATGTTATCTCAAAGAAATGTTTAGCAGCAGATCTATAAGGAACTTTTAAATTCATACAACACTTCAGAGTTATCCTCTTTTGGAGAAATGGGGCTCGGTGTTCATTCCAATGTTTGAATCAGTCACTGATGCAGGCTACAGGGAATGGGGTGTTCTCTTGGGCAAGGTTTGCTCTTCTAATAAAACAATCCTCAAAGTTGGGTGACATTTGAGGGCTGTCTGCAGTCCCCTCTGAGTGGATCAAAGAATGTTACTTAACCCTGCAGGGGGCTCTAAGTGGTGCATCATAACACCTAACACAAATGAATAAAATGTATCATTAATCCGTCATGTCTTTAGCATGTTAACATACATAGAAAGTGTTGTAGAGAATCAAAAAAAAAAGCTAATATATGGATGGAAATACTAAGAAAGTCTTCATGGAGCCTTTTTCTTACTTGAGCTATATATACATGATGCTTGAAATGCCTGTTGAATAACAGGCATGAGTACAATGTGTGCCTATCACAAAAAGAATGCTCTAAGTAAATGCATGAACAAAGGCACAAAAGTGACAATGAACAGGAAAAATCAAGAAAATGAAAATAGTTTATGTATGAAAGGTTATTTTAGGGGGAAAATCAGTAAATTTAAATAGGGCTTATAATATCTTAAAGATAACTGAAGTTCAGATCTATTCATGTCCCTTTTTTAAGATTTTATTAGAATAGCAGGGTTTTTTTTTGTTTGTTTGTTTTTTAAAGATTTTATTTATTTATTTTACAGAGAGATAGAGAGAGCACAAGTAAGTAGGCAGAGCGGCAGGCAGAGGGAGAGAGAGAAGCAGGCTCCCCACTGAGCAGAAAGCCTGATGCGGGACTCGGTTCCAGGATCCTGGGATCATGACCCGAGCCGAAGGCAGCCACTTAACTGACTGAGCCACACAGGTATCCCTAGAATAGCAGTTTTATTGTACTTTTTCCTTACACTATTTTGAAGTCAATAGACCATAAGTGATAATTACATAAATTCCCTTTAATGAGAATAGTGGTGATAAGAATAAAAAGTAATAGAAGGAAGCCAATAGACATTACAGAGTTAGACATACCTCAGTAGTTGCATTATACATAAAAAGCAAACGTATCTTTGAATAAGGTGTTTAGTCCAGGTGCCAGAGAACATTGATGCCATTAGACTAGTAACATCAGAACCCACATTCTAGGTCCAATTTCCAGAGGTCACACTTTAAACTGAGTCTGCAACTGCTTCCAACTTGAATCAGAGTTTGGGGAACTGTTGGGTCTACTGGGACCAGAACTGAACCAGGACTCCATTAATAAGACAGTAAGTGCAAGCCGAGCCCAACTCTGCTAAGAGCTTGATTCCTAGAGCTAATCATTTTTAAAAAATCACCAAATCTCAACATGTATTCCCTGCTTGTTCTGTAGGGTTCTGCCCACAATTTAAATTTTTCCTCAATCCTAATTCCCATTCTGAACTTCTTTACCCCTTACAGACTTTCCATAACTTCCAGATTCCTTGAATCATTACTCTGTGTTTTCTGGTATCCATATAACTTGGCAATATCTTCTCAGCTGAAATTCAACCTGAAGTCAATGTCCAAAATAGCTTCTTGTCTACTGGTGAGTGGGGAGGTTAAAATGATCCAACTGTCCTTCAGTTGAGTTGGCCCCATTTAAAGAAATCTGCCATATTTTTTTGACATGGCTTAGTCACCATTTTCCAAATGTACCATTCTTCCTGTTCTCTGTGCCTTCTCAAGAGTCATTTCCTCCACCAAGGCTGCTTCTTTGCACTTTGCCATTTCCTCCACCAAAGGCTGGCTTCTTCTCACTCTTTTTGTGACTGAGTTTTTCATTCTATTTAAACTTAAACTTTGATGAAACTTTCTTTTGAGAATTTTACCTTATATCTTAGAGTTAGGTTTCCATTCTACAGTGTTGAGAACACTAGTCAAAAATTAAATGTTCTCTCTTTTTTTTTTTTTACTCATTGTCTTGAACTGTGAAAAGAAGAAACTTCTTATAAACACATTTCCGCAGCAGTATCAAAAACAACATCTTGATTCCCTGAGGTTAGTATACACATCTGTGATTTAAAATTTTGTTCTGAACTGGATTCATACTTTAATTATGGCCTGAGCTAGAGAAACTCAGCCATTCGCACACCCGGCCCCAGAGAGAATGTGAAGCTTCTATGGCCAAAAGCCACATCATGGAGACGCCCCACAGGACTTGCATCCTATTTAACCTCTAGGACTTTATCTGACTTCTGTGTTGGTACTAGGGATCTTCCATGAAAATAACTAATGTGTTTTTCACAGTATAGATTGCCAAGGACATTTACATGTACTAAGGTGGTTTCAAAGTATAGATTTGAAGGATTTGGTATGAACAGGTGAGATAATCTCTACTGCTCTGATACCCTGGAACATAGTGGCAAAAGGAGAAAAATATCTCAAAAGAGAATGTTAGGAATTGGTTTAATTAGAAATAAAGCCCTAAGTGTCCTTCCAAGAGGAAATGAGGTAAAGAGGGCTGCCCTAAGATGAGAGCCTGGATACAGACTGTTTACTCACCAGATGTAGCCTCCTGGTATGAATATCCTGGTCATATCAGAGCTTTGCTCATCTGAGACAGTTTCCAGTATTCTTTTGGGGTCCAACCCTCCCATATAAAAAGCCTTGGATTCTAAGGGACTAGGATGGGTAAATACTATCAGCCAAGACCCAATCTGAGGAAGGAGATACATCAGGGTGTGTTGGGGGGTGAGGCAGAAGGATGTGGGACTCAACCAACAAAGCCTGAAGTTTCAGATGAGGGCAGCACCCAAATCCCCGATGCAAGGAGGATGTCTCAGGTCCTGCTGGGCAAAGATTTGCCCTAGAAGAGAATGGCTTTTAAAATCAGTCTCTCCTTGGGTGTTTTCAGTCATTGTGATCACTTAAGGAGAAAATCTTACCAACTGGATGACTATTACTCATTTGAATAAAAGAAAAGCTTTTAAAGGGCCTTCTCATTTACTCCAGAGCAAGGACCATCAAGGGGTCAGTGCAAAGAGCAGGACCTTAAATGATCAGGCTTCAGCCAACCCTCCTGTTGAGAAGCCACTCTTGCCTTTGTTAGGACAAGCTGCTTCTTTTGCCCCAGGCAGTGCAGGTGGGATAAAAGCCAGGAAATGGCTCAGTTCCCCATGTGGAGGTCTAGGCAGACAGAAGAGGGATCCCAGGGCCTCTGGCCTTGACAGGACCATCAGTGGGTTTGCTGTGTTGTTTCTTTCTTTCTTTCTTTCTTTTTTTTTTTTTTTTTTTGATGTGCTTCTTGGTTCCTAAATTGTACCATGCTCTCCCAAACTAGATACACTGCTAAGCCTTACTGATTTTCTTTAACAGTGCTAGTACAGTTAAATATTCCCTTTATTCTTTCCTAAATTTGCCTAGGACCCACCCAAAGTCCACAGTTAAATCCATTAGTCATGGTCATACTTGTCCCTATAAAATACAGTCCACAGCTTCATTTCAAACTGCAACCTGAGACTCCTTTACTGTTTTTGTATTGGTCTGGGCCATTTCTGACATGGGGCAGAACTTTATGGCTTCCCAAATAAAATATTCTGGGTTTGATTCCTAAATGTGAAACGGCCTGGCTTATGAGGCTGTGGTGAATATTACCAGACTCTCTATGCTTCTGTTTCATCACCCAGTAAAATGGGGATGATAGGGGGAATTGCATGATGGGGTGGTTGTGTGCATGAAATGAGATTGTAAACAGCAAGTGGTTAGCACAGGACCTAACCAATTGCAAGTGTTCAGTGTATATTGGTTAATGTCTCTTTCCCTGTCGGAAGATGGCTTGGGAGGGGATTCTGTCAAAGCCACAATGAAGAGGGACTGCCTGTAGCATGGTACATGAGGCCAGGAAATGCTACATAAATTGTGGACCCAGTCAAAATGCAAATGCAGGGCCCTGTATTTGCAAGACATCTGCATAGCAGCTCTGTGAGACAGCAGGGGTGGGTGGAATTACAGAAGTGGAAAATAGAGTCTTAGACCAGCTGTATGCTCAGATCTATATCATGGGCTTGATTGCAATAAGAATCCTTATCTTTGGTTTTCCTGCACTACATTCTTGCTTCTTTATATGTGTTTCTTTTTCTTTTTCCATATTTAAAAGATTGCTAATATGTATATGGATTTATTACTGTTCATGATTTCCTATATTTCTAAAATAAGAAAGGATAATAAATGAAACAAAACTTTGGAAAAGAAGAATAATCATTGAATGATAAATAAAAAGACTAGATTTATATCAAGATAGGAAGAAACAAGTTTGAAAAAGAAGATACCACAGTTGGGATTCCTGGGTGGCACAGGTGTTTAAGTGACAGTTGATTTTATCTCAGGTCATGGTCTCAGAGCCCGTGAGATCAAGCCCTATGTGGGGCTCAGCAAGCAATCTGCTTAAAACTCTTCTATTTGTTGGCTAACTGAACATAATAATTTTTAAAAGAGAAAGAGAGAGAGAGAGACTCTCTTCTCTCCCCCTTCCCCTCCTCCCCACTCTCTCTCTAAAATAAATTTAAAAAGTATTAAAAAAAGGGGGGGGCCCAGTCAGTTAAGTGTCTGCCTTCAGCTCAGTCATAATCTCACAGTCCTGGGATTGAGCCCTTCATTGGGCTTCCTGCTCAGTGGGAAGTCTACTTCTCCCTCTCCCTCTTCCCCTCCCCCATCATGCTCATGTGATCTTGCTTGCTCTCTCTCTCTCTCTCTCAAATAAATAAAATCTTAAAAAAGAGAGAGAGAGAGAGATACTGTGGTCATACATAAGAACAAGAGCTAAGAGGAGACCACTGGGTTTCATCTTAGGAATCATTCATGATTAGGGAAAGCAGCCTTAGTGCACTGGTCAGGGGTGGATCACAACCATGAGGCAGAATGGAACTATTCTGAGACAAAGTACCTGTATCAAGTGTACTTTTGTACTGACCACTCTGTGCAACTGAGTTAAAGTTTTCTAAATTTACCCAGACTAGAAGCATGTTTGATCCTGAGCTGTGGGCAGACCTGATCCTGTGGGCAAGGGTCAAATAATAAAAGCAGATATAGCAGGAGCTAAAGCCAAAGAATTTCATTTGTGGCCTTGATCTTCCTGGGGAACAATTTTGCTTTCTCTCTATACCATAATATTGCCTTCAGTCCTGAGAGCTATCTTGATACACAATGTAAATGGAACAAACCTATTGAAAATATGACTCAAAGAACTCATCCTCTTGATGTAGAGTTGGCTATGTGACCTCAAAGTCCCATCAATGCCCTTAAAGAGAGCTATTATCTGGCAAGTCACCACTTCTAGTTCATTTAAAGTGTTCATTTTCTTTATCAACATTCTTGTTCTTGTCTAATCATGACTTTAATGACTTGACCTCTTTCATGAATCTGGCTCTGATAATCACTCCACACAGAAGTACATGATTGTTTTTCTTTCTTCATTAAGCACATGTATCTGTAAATTATGGATGTATTATTTTAATTGTAGAGAATGTAGATGTAATGTATATTCAATCAAATGTGCCTCTGTAAACTGGCAAAAATAGTCCCATAGTAAATAAGTTGTATGATGATGGTGCCTTAAGTTTTGTTCCTTAAAAAATAGTTTCTAAAAAAGTGATTTTTGTGCTAAGAGTTTACCTGGAAGTTACTCCAGAAGCATGGTGAGAGAGTAGGAAAGTGAGATACATAAGGGAGGATAACCAATAAAGAATACATAACCACTGAGGATGACTAGGGTTTGGTGCCAATGAGAAACTATTAAAAATAACTCAGAATTGTGTCCTTAAGGGATGAGTAAGTTGAGTCAGTTATTCACTAATATTTATTTTCATTGGTTGATGATTTCTACTGCAATCATTGGGCCCTTGGCACTTCCAAACTGCCCTACAGACAGGTTGATCTTGCTCCTGTAGCCAGAGAAAGCCATCAAACAGAAAGATACAGGTGCAACCTGTAGAAAGCCATTGACATACAAGGAGACTCCACCAAAGCAGCAAAGGAAATTGAGTGAAGCACTGAATACATCACCTACAGTCTACACCATGCAATATTTACACCTCATGACCAACATTATAACCACTCTGCCTTTCACTGATTCTTCAGATTGGTCATGCTCCCTAAGAAAATAAAATCTGCCATAGAAGGGTTAGTCAAACTAGATTAAACTGATATAGTTAACATTAAGAGCATAACTGATATTCATTATCTTTTACTTCTACCACCCCTTTTGGAGTCTCTTCAGATTTTCCCATCCCATCTGTTGGTCCAGATTGCTTGCCTAGTAGGGTGCCATAGATCTTTGACATAGGATACAACAGGAAAGACTCAGTTCTCAGTTACTATGCCCTTATTAGGTCCCAGTTGCTGTAATTTCCTCTTCACAGTTATCCCTGGGCAGGGAGACATTATCAGATATTCAAGGAAATAGCTTGTGTTATAGACATACTCTTTTGTATCCGCATTATGTAATATCACTGCTAATTCCCCATAATAATCAATGCCAATAATTACAGGCATGATAGTAGCTGTTATCTAAACCTCTTACCTACAACTCCAGTTGATCAACAGGAGAAGAACACAATGACCTGGGAGCAGCCAGGTACTGTTATATGTTAAATGGGAATTTTACTGTGCTTTCTGATAGATGCACTATATTCTCCCAGGGACCAGGGCCTCAAATCAGAATGTGCTTCCCGTTGTGGAATGGAACACACTAAAATGATTCATGGGGAGTGATGCTGAGATGGACTGTTTCTTCTATTTTTGGTTCCCAGAAACTTGTATTTTAGATATTGGAGATATAAAATAATATAACAACTATTAATTTAATGCATATACTGCATTGTGAAGGATAACACATAAACTCCACAGTTTCTTCTTCAAGTTCGGCATGTAAACAGTCATTCCAACTTTCTATGAGTCTGCAGCTTCGACATGATGATGTAATATGACTGGTGAACTCTCTGGTCATGTGCTTATTGTTGCATCCTTTGCCTTCCAGTGAATCCCTTCATCTAAGCCTGTGTTTTAAAGAGCTTTTTGTGGGAAAACCAAAAATTCTGCCAGTCTGCAGAATGTGGGCAGAATGTGGGGTGAGGAAAGGCAGCATACACCACTACTGACTTCAGAAAGGATGAATTACTATCCCTTTCATGGCAGAAGACGTGTGGTGTAATCATCTATAATAACATAATTATATGTTCTCCTTAAGAAATGGTAACATATTGAAGTATCAGAGATGTCCCCAGTTTCCAAGAGGTCAGGTGCTCAGTACCAGAAATAGATAAATCATCCTTGGTAACAGCCTCCACACCTGCCATCATAAATAATCCATTAATGATCCATGGTGAAAACACTGGATGGCCATTGTGCCTACCTGGTTTTCAGTTTTTCCACCACTAGACATTAACATGAATCACAAGTATCTACACACTTTGTGACCAATTTCAATGAGCATTTATGTGTCTCTTCTCCTTCATTCTCCTTCCAGACACCTAAACTTCAAGCCAAGTGTTGACAACTACCCAAAGCCCATGTACATCTTATTCTCATAATAAGGGAAGTGTTCAACTCTCCAAGTGTTCAACTTGGAGGATTTCTCCTCAGTTCTTATCTCAGAGATAGCCCTAACCAGCAGTAAATCTTCAGCTCCACAACTACACATCAAGATGACCTAAGAAATAAATGAGCCCTAGGTTTTCCCTCCTGTAGCAGCTGCACATAGGGAAGTTAAAGTAGAAATCATGATACAGGAGGTTTAGATGTCATGTGTGTGTGTTTTTCTGTACCATCTGGAGTTCCTGCTCCTGCTTTCTGCCCCATTCAAAAATGGGCATCTTTCTAAGACAATAGATAAATGAGTTGTGGTCAATGAATAAATGGGTCGTAGACATTTTCAGAAACTTATTCTCAGAGCTTACTTTCTAGGGACACTTTTTTTTTTTTAAGATTTTATTTATTTAGTCATGTGAGACAGAAAGAGAGAGAGAGAGACAGAGGCAGAGGGAAAAGCAGGCTCCCCGCCAAGCAGGGAGCCAGATTCGGGACTCAATTCCAGGACTCCAGGATCACCACCTGACCTGAAGACAGACACTCAACCATCTAAGTCACCCAGAGCCGTCTAGGGACACTTTTGATACTAGATCTCCTAACATGGTTTCCCACAAAATTGATCCATTATATGAATAGAAACTAAGACTTTATGTAGTTTTTATCTGTTGTAGTAGTTCTTCAAATAAATCTTTCTTACAAACTCTCTCCCACCAAAAACATAATACTGGTGAATTAAATGGGGATCTGATGAGATCAAATGTCTTAACTCCTTTAAGACTTTGAGATAGTTTATTTGGAAGGGGATCACAGGAAGTACATCAAAGGGATGGGGATATTACATAGCCATAGAAGGAAAGCCAGTAAATGAAACATTACTGTTGGCTCAACCTCAATAAAGATCTTCTGAGAGATCATGTAGAACATATCTCAGAACTGTCACTCTGAAGGACCAAAATCTAGTGTATAATCTACTAAATCTTTACTTTGAGTCTTCAGGTTTTTGGCATTTCTACTCTGTCTGAGACACAAGCTGATCATGCTCCTACAACCAGAGAAAGCCCTTAGGTAGAAAGACATTTTCATGAGGTTGGAAGCTGTTAGCATGTGTAGTAACTCTCTCCAAAGCTGAAGATAATCTCCAGTGTGGCCAAGGGAATGAAGGCAAGCATTTGCTGCTATAGATTAACAGCTGAATATTAAGAGTATAGTTTGGTGAAGATAGTTTATGTTTCTTCTTCTAGCATATTAAGTATTTGATATTATTATAAATGATGACTATAGAATTTATAATAATATGGTAATTAAGTATATTGAGGAGAATAGTAAACGAAGGTGGGATATCCAGTGACTGGAACTTTGTGGATCAATGGCAGAGAGAAGAAGCACTACAGAAGCCCTATGAAAGGAGAGAGGAGATTTCTGTAGCTCTATGGTTTAGCATTGGTGACCCAGACTCTCCACTCTGTCAGTGAGTCCTGACATGCTACCCGACATGTTACAGGTTTCCTTGTGACGCAAAGGTTCTCATGTTGAAAATTTAGTGAAAACTGCTTTTGTTTACTCCTGGAGTCAATGGTTGGGGGAAATTTCTTTCTTTTTTTTTTTTTTTTCAGCATTTGATTCTGGGTCAATGATTTCATATTAGAAAGTAAAATAGTTTTCAATGGATTCCACTTAACTCTTCATTACCACCCTCCTCCCTTGTCTCACACACTGGCTAAAATCAGTTTCAGTTGCTCAATGAAGTGTCCTATGATCACTGAATAACAATTTAATTTTTGTAAAAATTTAGAATACTTGAAGTTCTTATATACATACAGATATGTTGCCTATTTAGGAAGAACTGATCCCTGGTAGCGCATCAGAGCCTTACACTGCAGTGGTAATTACTTGCAATCCCTAATACAATGTGAGGCAATAGAAGACTATTTCTCTTTATTAATAATTTGACCAAAATCGCTATTAGATATTGAGCCAGATAAATAAATAAAATGAAATTCTAATTGTTCAAGTTAATTATTTATTAGAAAGTCTTAACAAGAAAAGGTAGAAGTGGAATTTGTATTTAACATGTACAGATTAGACTAGGGGATTAAATTTTCATGATTATCACTTTCTGTGCTTCCCCATTCCACTGATATTTACCATAATTAAGGTGATGTTCCTCTCTCTCTTCCTCTCTCCCATATCTCTCCATCTTGATTTTTTTCTCCTTCTCTCTCCACTTTGTCATGTTTCCTTGTGCTTCTACTTTGGACCTATAATTTTCTGGACTCCTTCTAATCCCTAACAACAAAAAGTAGTCCAGCTGAAGTTTATGGTTCCATGACAACAGACAAATATAGAAATAAAAAGATTTTTTTGATATTTAACTCTCATTTGAGGATGTTTGTATGGTTATAAGTATGGCTGTAAGTTTCTTTTCAGAAAGCACTATTTTAATGATTTTTGCTATTTCTGCTCAGGCATTTAGGTGATTTAGTGATATGCAGAGTAACCTTGTCCTAATATATATGTTTTTCTGAAGCTTTTAAATGTAATTATAAAAAAGTAGAGTAATTGTTTTTTCATCTCTGGTAATTGCTATATGCAGTTGTATTTTTATAATCTTTGTAATTCTAAATGTATATTATCTCTTTACCAGGGAATGCATTAGTTCTTATTAATGTTTCCATGTTAAATAATAAGATGGGCTTTTGAAATTGGCATCAACATACCAATTAATGAACAACTCAACATTCTAAGAAAGTTATCTTGTTTTTTTTTTTTTATTATTGCCAAGTACAGTTAATTAATTTCTAAACTGTATTCTGGGATATAACAGATGATATCTTTTCATGTTTCCTCTTAAAAATTCTTAGTGTATATATTATAAGAAAATTGAAAAAAACATCCATTTCCCCCAAGTAATTATTTTCATTGATATTGGAATCATTTTTAATTTTTTAGTTTATTAACTTTATTGCACTAGTGTTTATAGGAGCACTTCTTGCCTTATCCCAAATTTGCTTAGAAAATTTGTAATGTTTATAACATTCTACCCATTCTCAATCTATCAAAATTTTCACATTCCTTTGAGGTCTGCCTCATCCAAATGGCAGTGACTGAATTATTCATTTCTAATTATCCAAATAAACTGGGTTCTGTGAGATAGAGGAAAAGATAAACATGAAAATTGGAGTCTGAAAAAGCTGAACTAAAATCATAGGTTTGTCATTTTTTGAGTCCTGTCATTGTAGACTTTAATAAAATGAATAAAACAATGTAAAGTGACTGGAACAATACTTTCTTTTTAAATAATCATATAGATTCCCTGAACTCGTATACTATATATATATATACATATACACATACACACATATATATATACTTTTTACGTAAAAGATAATAACCTACTTATTTCTTAACATGTTTTTTCAAATCTGTAAGATTGACATCAGGAACAGAGGAGGAGAGGGAGAATAGAGAGAAGGAAAAATGATTAAAGCAAAAAGAAGGAAAAAATGGAAGAAAAAGGTAGTAAGTAACAAGAAAAAGGGAAAAATGAAGGAGACCATCTATTAAGCTGTCTTCCCTCAGCTCAGTCCCCTCCCTCCATCTGGCCTCTGCTTTGTGGTGCTAGGAATAGACCCTGACAAGCTCCACTTCCCACCAGGATACTGTAGACTGGGCAACTGCAAGCTTGACGGAAGAGGGCCAGTCTCTTTCTGGTTTGCGACCTGAGGTTTTCCTTTCAGGGGGTCGTTCCTGCAAATTTCACCCTGGGAAGCACTCTTCCAGGGCATAGGCGCAGTGACTGACTGCAGCAACCTCTGAATCCAGTTTACAGTTTTTCCAACATTTGCAGAACCCCCCACTTTATCATGCCACATCAGGCACCAGCGGGACAACCACACCAAGACCTACCCCTCAGAAGTCTGTTTCATCTCAGTAGTTCCAACATCTTCCTTTTCATTCATTTATTATAATAGAATGGTAGCGGCTGCCTGCATTTGCTGCCTCTGTAATACCTTGTAGCTCTTCTCTGGACTTTTCTGTCACCTAGTTGACAAATCTGCATATGGTTCCAACTATTTGTGTAAAGTTCTATCAGGTAAATTGTTATGATTTTGGTCTCCTGACTAAACTCTGATATGGAAAGGGAAAAAGAGAAGAAAAAGGATAATTCATTTTATGGGTAACATATGCCAGATATATTACTAAGTACTTCCAGATGTACATCTCATTGTATTTATTTATTTTAAAGATTTTATTTATTTGTTTGTTTATTTATTTATTTATTTATTTATTTATTTTAGAGAGAGAGAGAGAGGGCACACACAAGTGGGGGAGGGGCTAAGGGAGAGGGAGAATCTCAAGCAGACTCTCCTGAGCCCAGAGCCCATTGTGGGTCTCAAGCCCAGGACCCTGAGATCCTGACCTGAGCCAAAATCAAGAGTCCCACCCTAATGGACTGAGCCACCAGGTGCCCCCAGATGTACTTATCATTTATAATCACATAGGTATTATATAAAAAATAATATGTCTGACAATCACAGAAGCTGAGTAACTTACCCAAGTTACATAGCTTGTAAGTGAGAAAACAGATTCCCACTATTAACTTTTTTTAAATAAAATACTGATTTTTTTCATTCAATATTAATTTTTATTACTTCTATGAACATTGTCTATGAATGCTGTTTATTGTTAAATTTCCATGAACACTGTCTTGTAAGCTGTGTATACTCAATCAACACTTGTTAATGTAAACTGAGTGATTGATATTGCTAGGCATTTATTTTTAATGTTTTACATGTATAAGTGTATTTATTCCTCACAACAATCCCATGAGGTTACTTTAGCGAATCTTGATTTATGCCAAATTCTTTAGTTTTTATTTAAATTTATAGGTAATTCTAGTATAAAAGAAGAAGTTGACAAAACAGTGATCCAGTTGCGTAGCCTATAGTGAAAGGGATTCAGATGAGAAAATATGAATACTTTCTTAATAATAAAGTAGTGGAGGGGCGCCTGGGTGGCTCAGTGGGTTAAGCCGCTGCCTTCGGCTCAGGTCATGATCTCAGGGTCCTGGGATCGAGCCCCGCATCGGGCTCTCTGCTCAGCAGGGCCTGCTTCCTCCTCTCTCTCTGCCTGCCTCTCTGCCTGCTTGTGATTTCTCTCTGTCAAATAAATAAATAAAATCTTTAAAAAAAAATAAAATAAAGTAGTGGAAGCCTGGTATATATTAAAGTTCGTTGATTATTTTTTTAATTTTATTTTTTATAAACATATATATTTATCCACAGGGGTACAGGTCTGTGAATCGCCAGGTTTACATACTTCACAGCACTCAGCATTGCACATACCCTCCCCAATGTCCATAATCCCACCCCACCTCTCCCAACCCCCCTCCCCCCATCAACCCTCAGTTTGTTTTGTGAGATTAAGAGTCCCTTATGGTTTGTCTCCCTCCCAATCCCATCTTGTTTCATTTACTCTTCTCCTCCCCCTTAACCCCCCATGTTGCATCTCCTCTCCCTCATATCAGGGAGATCATATGATAGTTGTCTTTCTCCGATTGACTTATTTCGCTAAGCATGATACCCTCTAGTTCCATCCACGTCGTCACAAATGGCAAGATTTCATTTCTTTTGATGGCTGCATAGTATTCCATTGTGTATATACACCACATCTTCTTTATCCATTTGTCTGTTGATGGACATCTAGGTTCTTTCCATAGTTTGGCTATTGTAGACATTGCTGCTATAAACATTCAGGTGCACGTGCCCCTTCGGATCACTACGTTTGTATCTTTAGGGTAAATACCCAACAGGGCAATTGCTGGGTCATAGGGTAGTTCTATTTTCAACATTTTGAGGAACCTCCATGCTGTTTTCCAGAGTGGTTGCACCAGCTTGCATTCCCACAACAGTGTAGGAGGGTTCCCCTTTCTCCACATCCTCGCCAGCATCTGTCATTTCCTGACTTGTTAATTTTAGCCATTCTGACTGGTGTGAGGTGATATCTCATTGTGGTTTTGATTTGTATTTCCCTGATGCCGAGTGATATGGAGCACTTTTTCATGTGTCTGTTGGCCATCTGGATGTCTTCTTTGCAGAAATGTCTGTTCATGTCTTCTGCCCATTTCTTGATTAGATTATTTGTTCTTTGGGTGTTGAGTTTGCTAAGTTCTTTATAGATTTTGGACACTAGCCCTTGATCTGATATGTCATTTGCAAATATCTTCTCCCATTCTGTCAGTTGTCTTTTGGTTTTGTTGACTGTTTCCTTTGCTGTGCAAAAGCTTTTGATCTTGATAAAATCCCAATAGTTCATTTTTGCCCTTGCTTCCCTTGCCTTTGGCGATGTTCCTAGCAAGATGTTGCTGCGGCTGAGGTCGAAGAGGTTGCTGCCTGTGTTCTCCTCCAGGATTTTGATGGATTCCTTTCTCACATTGAGGTCCTTCATCCATTTTGAGTCTATTTTCGTGTGTGGTGTAAGGAAATGATCCAATTTCATTTTTCTGCATGTGGCTGTCCAATTTTCCCAACACCATTTATTGAAGAGGCTGTCTTTTTTCCATTGGACATTCTTTCCTGCTTTGTCAAAGATGAGTTGACCATAGAGTTGAGGGTCTATTTCTGGGCTCTCTATTCTGTTCCATTGATCTATGTGTCTGTTTTTGTGCCAGTACCATGCTGTCTTGATGATGACAGCTTTGTAATAGAGCTTGAAGTCCGGAATTGTGATGCCACCAACTTTGGCTTTCTTTTTCAACATTGCTTTGGCTATTCGAGGTCTTTTCCGGTTCCATATAAATTTTAGGATTATTTGTTCCATTTCTTTGAAAAAAATGGATGGTACTTTGATAGGAATTGCATTAAATGTATAGATTGCTTTAGGTAGCATAGACATTTTCACAATATTTATTCTTCCAATCCAGGAGCATGGAACATTTTTCCATTTCTTTGTGTCTTCCTCAATTTCTTCCATGAGTACTTTATAGTTTTCTGTGTATAGATTCTTAGTCTCTTTGGTTAGGTTTATTCCTAGGTATCTTATAGTTTTGGGTGCAATTGTAAATGGGATGGACTCCTTAATTTCTCTTTCTTCTGTCTTGTTGTTGGTGTAGAGAAATGCAACTGATTTCTGTGCATTGATTTTATATGCTGACACTTTACTGAATTCCTGTACATGTTCTAGCAGTTTTGGAGTGGAGTCTTTTGGGTTTTCCACATATAGTATCATATCATCTGCGAAGAGTGATAGTTTGACTTCTTCTTTACCAATTTGGATGCCTTTAATTTCCTTTTGTTGTCTGATTGCTGAGGCTAGGACTTCTAGTTCTATGTTGAATAGCAGTGGTGATAACGGACATCCCTGCCATGTTCCTGACCTTAGCGGAAAAGCTTTCAGTTTTTCTCCATTCAGAATGATATTTGCGGTGGGTTTTTCATAGATGGCTTTGATAATATTGAGGTATGTGCCCTCTATCCCTACACTTTGAAGAGTTTTGATCAGGAAGGGATGCTGTACTTTGTCAAATGCTTTTTCAGCATCTATGGAGAGTATCATATGGTTCTTGTTCTTTCTTTTATTAATGTGTTGTATCACATTGATTGATTTGCGGATGTTGAACCAACCTTGCAGCCCTGGAATAAATCCCACTTGGTCGTGGTGAATAATCCTTTTAATGTACTGTTGAATCCTATTGGCTAGTATTTTGGTGAGAATTTTTGCATCTGTGTTCATCAAGGATATTGGTCTGTAGTTCTCTTTTTTGATGGGATCCTTGTCTGGTTTTGGGATCAAGGTGATGCTGGCCTCATAAAATGAGTTTGGAAGTTTTCCTTCCATTTCTATTTTTTGGCACAGTTTCAGGAGAATAGGAATTAGTTCTTCTTTAAATGTTTGGTAGAATTCCCCCGGGAAGCCGTCTGGCCCTGGGCTTTTGTTTGTTTGGAGATTTTTGATGACTGTTTCAATCTCCTTACTGGTTATGGGTCTGTTCAGGCTTTCTATTTCTTCCTGGTTCAGTTGTGGTAGTTTATATGTCTCTAGGAATGCATCCATTTCTTCCAGATTGTCAAATTTGTTGGTGTAGAGTTGCTCATAGTATGTTCTTATAATTGTCTGTATTTCTTTGGTGTTCGTTGTGATCTCTCCTCTTTCATTCATGATTTTATTTATTTGGGTCCTTTCTCTTTTCTTTTTGATAAGTCTGGCCAGGGGTTTATCGATCTTATTAATTCTTTCAAAGAACCAGCTCCTAGTTTCATTGATTTGTTCTATTGTTTTTTTGGTTTCTATTTCATTGATTTCTGCTCTGATCTTTATGATTTCTCTTCTCCTGCTGGGCTTAGGTTTTCTTTCTTGTTCTTTTTCCAGCTCTTTTAGGTGTAGGGTTGGGTTGTGTACCTGAGACCTTTCTTGTTTCTTGAGAAAGGCTTGTACCGCTATATATTTTCCTCTCAGGAATGCCTTTGTTGTGTCCCACAGATTTTGAACCATTGTGTTTTCATTATCATTTGTTTCCATGAATTTTTTCAACTCTTCTTTAATTTCCTGGTTGACCCATTCATTCTTTAGAAGGATGCTGTTTAGTCTCCATGTATTTGGGTTCTTTCCAAATTTCCTCTTGTGATTGAGTTCTAGCTTCAGAGCATTGTGGTCTGAAAATATGCAGGGAATGATCCCAATCTTTTGATAACGGTTGAGACTTGATTTAGGACCAAGAATGTGATCTATTCTGGAGAATGTTCCATGTGCACTAGAGAAGAATGTGTATTCTGTTGCTTTGGGATGAAATGTTCTGAATATATCTGTGATGTCCATCTGGTTCAGTGTGTCATTTAAGGCCTTGATTTCCTTGTTGATCTTTTGCTTGGATGATCTGTCCATTTCAGTGAGGGGAGTGTTAAAGTCCCCTACTATTATTGTATTATTGTCAATGTGTTTTTTTGATTTTGTTATTAATTGGTTTATATAGTTGGCTGCTCCCACGTTAGGGGCATAGATATTTAAAGTTGTTAGATCTTCTTGTTGGACAGTTCCTTTGAGTATGATATAGTGTCCTTCCTCATCTCTTATTATAGTCTTTGGCGTAAAATCTAATTGATCTGATATAAGGATTTTCCACTCCTGCTTTCTTCTGATGTCCATTAGCATGGTAAATTCTTTTCCACCCCCTCACTTTAAATCTGGAGATGTCTTCGGGTCTAAAATGAGTTTCTTGTAGGCAACATATAGATGGGTTTTGTTTTTTCATCCATTCTGATACCCTGTGTCTTTTAATTGGGGCATTTAGCCCATTCACATTCAGGGTAAGTATTGAGAGATATGAATTTAGTGCCATTGTATTGCCTATAAGGTGACTGTTATTGTGTATTGTCTCTGTTTCTTTCTGATCTACTACTTTTAGGGTCTCTCTTTGCTTAGAGGACCCCTTTCAATATTTCCTGTAGAGCTGGTTTGGTATTTGCAAATTCTTTCAGTTTTTGTTTGTCCTGGAAGCTTTTAATCTCTCCTTCTATTTTCAATGATAGCCTAGCTGGATATAGTATTCTTGGCTGCATGTTTTTCTCATTTAGTACTCTGAATATATCATGCCAGCTCTTTCTGGCCTGCCAGGTCTCTGTGGATAAGTCTGCTGCCAATCTAATATTTTTACCATTGTACGTTACAGACTTCTTTTCCCGGGCTGCTTTCAGGATCTTCTCTTTGTCACTAAGACTTGTAAATTTTACTATTAGGTGACGGGGTGTGGACTTATTCTTATTGACTTTGAGGGGTGTTCTCTGAACCTCCTGGATTTTGATGCTTGTTGCCTTTGCCATATTGGGGAAATTCTCTCCAATAATTCTCTCCAATATACCTTCTGCTCCCCTCTCTGTTTCCTCTTCTTCTGGAATCCCAATTATTCTAATGTTGTTTCGTCTTATGGTGTCACTTATCTCTCAAATTCTCCCCTCGTGGTCCAGTAGCTGTTTGTCCCTCTTTTGCTCAGCTTCTTTATTCTCTGTCATTTGGTCTTCTATATCGCTAATTCTTTCTTCTGCCTCATTTATCCTAGCAGTGAGAGCCTCCATTTTTGATTGCACCTCATTAGTAGCTTTTTTGATTTCAACTTGGTTAGATTTTAGTCTTTTATTTCTCCAGAAAGGGCTTTTATATCTCCCGAGAGGGTTTCTCTAATATCTTCCATGTCTTTTTGAGCCCGGCTAGAACCTGGATAATTGTCATTCTGAACTCTAGATCTGACGTATTACCAATGTCTGTATTGATTAGGTCCCTAGCCTTTGGTACTGCCTCTTGTTCTTTTTTTTGTGGTGAATTTTTCCGCCTTGTCATTTTGTCCAGAGAAGAGTAGATGAAGGAGCAAGTAAAATACTAAAAGGGTGGCAACAACCCCAGGAAAATATGCTTTAGGCAAATCAGAAGAGATCCCAAATCGTGAGGGGGGAGAAAGGGGATAAAAAGAGGTTCAGAAAGAAAAAAAAAAAAAAAAGAAACAATTAAAAAAAGAAAACCAATAAAGAAAAAATATAAAAAGGAAAAATATATATATATATTAGATAAACTAGTTAAAAAACGTTAAAAAAGAAAAGGGTAAAAGTTAAAAAAATTTAGCAGAAGAAGAAAAAAAAATTGAAAAAGAAAAAAATAATTAAATTAACTGCAAGGCTAAAAAATCATGGGGAGAAAGCCATGAGTTCCGTGCTTTGCTTTCTCCTCTTCTGGAATTCCGCTGCTCTCCTTGGTATTGAAACTGCAGTCCTTGGTAGGTGAACTTGGTCCTGGCTGGGTTTCTTGTTGATCTTCTGGGGGAGGGGCCTGTTGTAGTGATTCTCAAGTGTCTTTGCCCCAGGCGGAGTTGCACCGCCCTAACCCGGGCAGGTCTGAGTAATCCGCTCGGGTTTGCTTTCGGGAGCTTTTGTTCCCTGAGCGCTTTCCGTAGAGTTCTGGAGGGCGGGAATGAAGATGGCGGCCTCCCGGTCTCCGGCCCGGAGGAGCCGAGAGTCCGGGGTCCCACTCCTCAGTGCGCCCTCAGAGAACAGCGCCCAATGACTCCCGTCACCCTGGCCTCCGGCTGCGCTCCGAGCTGACCAAGCCTGCGACCAGTTCAAGGTAACCCCGAGCTTAGAGCTCACTCCTTGGCTCTGTCTCTGTAGCCGGCTTCCCCGTTCTAATACCTGTAAGCTCTGCGACACTCAGACACCCCCGATCCTTCTGTGACCCTGCGGGACCTGAGGCCGCGCTGACCCCGCCTGGACTTCACCCCGGTTAAGCCTCTGGAGCGATGTCCCTCAGCGGAACAGACTTTTAAAAGTCCTGATTTTGTGCTCCGTTGCTCCGCCGCTTGCCAGGAGCCGGCCCCTCCCCCCGCGGTCTATCTTCCCGTCGCTTTGGATTCACTTCTCCGCCGGTCCTGCCTTTCAGAAAGTGGTTGATTTTCTGTTTCTAGAGTTGCTGTTCTTCTTCTCTTCGATCTCCCGTTGGATTTGTAGGTGTTTGCAATCTTTAGATAAGCTATCTAGCTGATCTCCCGCTACCTGAAGTCGTCTCAGCCTGCTACTTCTCCGCCATCTTGACTCCTCCCCTAAAGTTCGTTGATTATTTTTAAGGAGGATGTGAAACTATGCTTAGGAGATACATTGAGAGCAGTGGGATCAAGAAGCCTGAACAAAATGGTGGCTTAAAAGGTATTCTTTTCTGGGATGGCTAATTTTTTGTGTCAACTTGACTAGCTCCAGAGTGCCAGATTAAACATTAATTTTGGGTGTATCTATGCAGATGTCTCCTGATAAGATTAGTATTTGCATTGGTGGACTCAATAAAGTAGATCACCCTTCTCAACATGGGTGGGAATAATGCAAGGTGTTAAAGGACTGAATGGAATAAAAGTCATAGCAAGCAGGGATTCCTTTTTCCTTGTCTCACTAATAAGCTGAGACATCTCATCTCATCTTCCGTCCTTGACCTGGGATTTATACCATCTGTTTCCATGTTTCTCAGACTTTGGACTGAATTATACAACAAGATTTCCTGGGTGTCCAACTTACAGACAGAGATGGTAGGACTTCTCAGCTTCCATCATTGTGTGACCAATTCCTCCTAATCTATCATCTATCTCTATATATCCTGTTAGTTCCATTTCTCTGGAGAACCCTGATTAATACACTTTCTTTATTCATTGTTTATCTATTCAATTATTTCTGCTATGTGTCAGGCTCTAAATTCAGTCCTATAGATTATACTGTGGTACATTTAATTACTGTTCCCAATTCTTCACCTTTCGGTATAGCTTTGCTCTTTTCCATATAATTTCACAATTCTTCTTACAAAAGAATATACTTCCCTGTCTCTTGACTTTGGTCTTTGTTTTTGTCTGGCCAGTGGGATGCAAGTAGATATGGTACAGCCAAGGACTTACAGTTTTAGGTTTTCTTTGCTCACTGCCAAAGACTTGAAGAAGAAACACTTGGCTAAGCTCAGGCTACATCAGCCAATGGGTAAATGTTTGAGGCTAACCTACTTGAGTTCAGAAGTATTTTTAAAAAGGGACACCCCGGTGATTCAGTCAGTTAAGGGTCTGCCTTCAGCTCAAGTCATGATCCTGAGGTCCTGGGATTGGGCCCTGCCTAAGTCTCCCAGCTCAGCGGGCAGTCTGCTTCTCCCTCTGGCCTTCCCCCTGCTCATGCACTCTCTCTCTCTCTCTCTGTCAAATGAAATAGATAAATAAATAAATATATAGATAGATAGATATAGATACAGATATAGATAAATAAATATAAATAAATAGATACAGATACACATGCACATTTTAAAAAAACACTTCTTTATGCCACTGAGATTTCATAGCTCATTGTAATATAGCAGTAGCTGTCTGACACAGATGCATGCAATATAGATCTTGGCCTTCAGTGAATAATGTTTAAGCAGTTATAATTACATAAACACATACAATGTTATTTACAACAATAAGGCAGATATTTTAAAAGTACTATCAGAGCACACATGTAGAAAAACAAACAGATTGTCTTTGGTACTGTGATGTGATTGCATACTTTGTCAATGATCCTTTTATCAATTTAAGAATGAGTAGTCTTAACTGATAATATGGCTTTTAGAGTATAGTACATATAGAGAAATACTATGAGAATTTAGTGTAGTAAAATAATCACAGAGACTTCCTCAGAGCTTGCTAGTTCCTACGCAAAATCCATCCTCCTCCCTTCCCATAAAAAGACATATCAAGGGCACCTGGGTGGCTCAGTTGGTTAAGTGGCTACCCTCGGCTCAGGTCATGATCCCAAGGTCCTGGGATGGAGTCCTGGATCAGGCTTCCCGCTCGGTGGAGAGTCTAGTTCTCCCTCTACCTCTCTACCTCCCCCTATCCCTCGCCCTTACTCGTGATCTCTCTCTTATACTTTCTCCCTTTCAGATAAACAAAATCTTAAAAAAAAAAAAAAAGGCATACCAAGTTCATCAAGGAAGCCAAGGAAGAGGACAACATCACCTAGCCACACTTGCATTTTGTTATGACAATGTAACATAGATTCTGATTAAAGCAACATAAACAGAAGACCTGTATTCAGCTTAAAAAAAAAAAAAGATTCTCCTTAAAAAAGTCCTACTCAATTGAAAATATACCATCTTGTTGAATTGAAGTGAGGATCTGATATTCTAGTGGCCATCTTGGAGCATGACTTGATTTAATGGATGACACTATGAAGATGGCACTGAAGATGACAGGGTAGAAAAATCGAAATCTTGATTGCTTTCAGGAGTGGAGACTCCCATATCTCTTACCTCTCCTGCCTCTGGGATTTTTGTTTTATGTGTGTTTCCATCATTCCTATTTTGAGATTATTAATATGTTCTGAATAGTCACTGTGACTATTCCTAAAGAACCATAATGCAGGTGACATTTTCCTGAAAACAAATGTAAGGATGATAAACAATGTTTAATTCATATTTTAACTCCCAAAGTCATGCATCAAAGTTTTGTTGGTTTTTTTTTTAGTGTTGGTAGTTGGGACCATGAAATCTCCCAGCCCCCCATCTCCACTTCTATAGCACTTCTAAATCTCCAAATGCTATGCTTCATCTGCATTCTTCTGCTAATACTGTCAGTTGGGAAGGATCTGAAATATTCATTCATTCATACAGGGCATATTCATTATTTATAACATTTCACAATGCCACATCCTCCAAGTCTATATCCTTTGGGCAAATTTGAAAACTTAAAGTAAAGAATGAATATCACATACTGGAATTTTTCAAATAATTATCTTGATGATCAGAACACCACACCATCTAAAACTTTGACAATTTCAACAAAAATGTTCCATCATTATTACTACTATTCTCTATCTCTTAATAAATACTCTTATTAAAAATGAAATTCAGATTACTGAATTGATAGATTAATTTTAATAAATGTCAAGATTGGACCAAATCACCAACTCTAAAACTTTTAAAAGAAATCCTACATATTCACATGAAAATAAAAACAGAAGAAATATTATCCAGATTTGGTTAAACATTCAACCCTTTTAGAACAAAGTAGGGCAATTTCCACCATTGTTAGGACTTCGCCTGTTTGTTCCACCAGCATTCCTGCTCATCCCTAACATCTTCTCTCATTGACTGTGGTTATTTGTAGGCCCCATCTAAGAAAAACATCATTGTTCATCACAATTCCTGCTCCACTTGTTGAGGAGATAAGTATCTCTTGTTATTCCATTCCATGCGAAAAAAACACAACTTTTTCTTTGTCTCTTACAGCTTACTTCCTTTTTTTAAATAAAGATTTTATTTATTTATTTCACAGAGAGAGACACAAGAGAGGGAACACAGCGGGAGGAGTGGGAGAGAGGGAAGCAGGCTTCCAGCTCAGCAGAGAGCCCAATGCAGTGTTTGATCCCAGGACTCTGGACTCAGGACCTGAACCGAAGGCAGACACTTAACTGACTGAGCCACCCAGGTGCCCTGGCTTACTTCCTTTAAAGGTAACTTGTATGGCTTAAGTTTTGACATTTATGTTTATAATCCATTTTAAGTCCTTTTTGTCTGTAGTGTATATCATCTATAGCAACAGGACTTGAAAACCTAACTCAGAATCTCATCTTGCCCATGGATGATTAAAATGCAAGTTGGATTTTCAAGCTCACAGAGTCTCTGCTGTTAAAGATAAGGCAATTCTTGGTAAAGAATGGGGTCCTGTAAGTTGGAAAGGGGACTTGTGGGAAGATTCTGATAAAGCTAAGGACATCAAGGATCCTCTAAATTCTCTAAATTTTGCCAATGGAGAGGTCTCCCACTCTCAGCGAGAGCAGCCTCCACACCCCCAGTGAAAGTACTTCTCCACCTGGTCTGACAGTATTAACCCTGCATTCCCTGAGGAAACTGTAAAGGTCTTCTCTGAAATAGTTGCCATGCAAGACAATATTGATTCTCCCTAGTTCTAGGGCAATTGAACAAAAGCCTAACCTGAAACATAAAAGCAGATTTTTGAGCCAGTTTACAGACCCAGAAACCCGTAAGTGAAGAGAGGACTGGGTCCCCTTGAGAAAGGACCCTGGTACACTAGTCAAAACACATTATTCATTTTTCTCCCAGCCTTCCCCAAAGGAACCTACGATCTTTTGCTAGGTTTATGGTGCACTGAAGAAAAGAAAATAAACAGAGTTTGGAGGATATTTGTATGAACTGACACTAACACCAGAACACTCAAAACATCACTATAGTGTTCATATCAGAGTAGGGCTTATAGAGGTACAATGACCAATGGAGTTTTGACACTGGTTTACCTCACAGTGGACCTAACCCATCCTGTGACTGTTTTTCCAGTTCTGAAATGTATAATTGGATTAGATATACTCAGTGGCTGGTTTTGTTCCCTGGACAAAGGAACTGAGGGCTGTTAAGGTAGGAAAAGCCAAGCAGAAACCACTGGAACAGTCTGTTTAAGAAACTAGTAAACCAAAAACAATCCTGGAAAGATTACAGAGATAAGTGCCATCATCAAGGACTTGAAGATGCAAAGGTGAGGTTCCCATCACATCCTCTTTGAGGTTGGTTATTTGACCTGTACAGAACACAGGTAGATATTAGAAAATTACAATGAATTATTATAAACTTAACCAAGCTGTGATCCAACTGCAGTTACTGTATCAGATATAGTTACAATGTTTAAGCAAATTAATATATCCCTTGGTTGCTGGTATATAGCTATTAACATGATGAACATTTCTTTTAGTTTTTTTTTTTTCTCTCTCTCCCTAGTTATCATAAGGACAATAATAAGCAGTTTGTTTTTAGCTGGAAAAGCCAGCAATGCACCCTCACTGTCCTACCTCAAGGGAGTATATATCAATCCTCCAGCTCTATCTCATAACTTATTTCCCAGAGGCTTTGGTCACTTTTTCCTCTCACAAGATGTCGCACTGGTCCATTACACTGATGGCATTATGTTGACTGGACTTTGTGAGCAAAAAGTAGCAAATATTCTAGAATTGTCAGCAAAACATTTGCTAGTCAAAGTATGGGGAAACACATGGCAAAAGTTCAGTGGCCTTCCAACCTAGTGAAGTTTCCAGAAGTCCAGCAGTATGAGACATGTCAAGATATCCCTCCTAAGGTAAAGGAAAATTTATTGTATCTGGTCTTCCTATAACCAAAAAAGAGGCACAATGCCTATTGTACCTTTTTTGATTTTGGAGGCAACATATTCTTCATTTGGGGGTTTTACTCTGGCCTATTTGCTGAATTGCAAATTTTGAGTAAGGTTTAAAACAAGAAAATCTTCTGCTATAGGTCCAGGCTACTGTGCAAAATGCTCTACTGTTTGGGCCCTATGATCCAGCAGATCCAATGGTGTCGAATTCTCAATGACAGGTAAGGATTCTGTTGGGAGGTTTTGGTAAGTCTCTACAGGTGGATCACAGAACAGGCCCTTAAAATTTTGAACCAAGGCACTGCCATCCTCTGTGGATAACTGCTATCTTTTTTAGAAACAGCTCTTGTCCTGCTACTAGGCACTAGTGGAGACTGAACATTTAACCATAGGCCACCAAGTTACCATATAATTGAGGTGCCTATCGCCAGATCCATGATGTCATAAAGTTAGACATGCTCAGCAATATTATATCATCAAATAGAACCGATATATATATAATCAGATTCAAGTTATCTCTGAGGATGCAAGTACATTACATGAAGACAAAAGTCCCACTCCTGTTACATTGCCCTCTCTCTCCCAGTCTGCATCATTGGCTGCATGGGGAATTTCCTAAAATTAGTTGACAGAGGGAGAGAAGAATCAGGCCTGGTTTGCAGATGGTTCTGCATGATATCCAGGCACCACCTCAAAGTGAACAGCGGCAGCTACAACCTTTGTCTGAGACATTCATGAAGGAAGGTGGTAGATAGGAAAATCCTCCCAATGGCAGATCTTTGAGTAGTGCACCTAGTTGTTCACTTTTCTTGTAACTAGAAATAGCCCAATATGTGACTGCATACTGACTCATGGTCTATGGCTAATGGTTGGACTGGATGCTCAGGGACTTGGAGATAACACAATTGGAAAACTGGAGATAGGGAAATGTAGGAGAAAAGTACATGGGTAGACCTTTCTGAATGGGCAAAAAACCATGGAAATATTTGTGTCCCATGTTATTTATCACCAAAGAGAGCATTTTATAGTAAATATATACTATGACCCATTCTGTGGATACCAGTCAGCACTTTTCCCCAGCCATCCCTGTCATTATCTAATGGGCTCATGAACAAAGTGGCCATGGTGGAGGGGCGGAAGTTAGGGACTTCCACACACCAAGGCCAGCCTGACCTTGGTCACTGTTGGGTGGCCAATCTGCTAGCAATAGAGACAAACACTGAGTCCCTGATATGCATATTTGCTGGGGTGGTCAGCCAGAAACCTGATGGCAGATTAATTACATTTGACAGCTTCTATCTAAGAAGAGGTGATGTTTTGTTCTTACTGGAATAGACACTTACTCTGGATACAAATTTGCCTTCCCAGCAAGCAATGCTTCTTCCAGAACTACCATCCATGGACTTTCAAAATGCTATATCCACCATCCTGATATTCCACACAGCATTGCTTCTGCTTAAGCAACTCACTTAACAGAGGAATGAGCCCATGTTCATAAAATCCATTGGTCATACCTCATTTTCCAACTGGGTGATTGAGTCTGGCTACGAAGGAATAATTGGATTAACTAGCCCACACTGGAAGTAACAAAGAGTATGTCCTGAATATAGGAAATCTCATAGAATGTCTCATAGTATTAACACTGTCTTTTGATTACAATAAAAGGAAAACTACAACAGTCCAACCCAGGCAGTACTACTAATGGCTCTGACTCATCTAGAATTCAGGAATGAAGGTTTGGTTCACCCCACCAGGTAAAAATCCACCACAGCTGCAGAAATAAAGACCATAAGTATAATGAGTGTTTCCTCCTTATTTTGTTGTGGACGTGTGTGTGTGTGTGTGTGTGTGTGTGTGTGTTTGTGTGTGTGTGTATAGAAATGTTTGCTTTTTTTCCTTCATTTTCTTATTACATAATGTAAGATGCATTGATTTTATTTCATAGTACTCAAATCTGTCAATTTTACATCAAGTTACGAGATATCAAGAAGAGTAAACATCACCCAAGTACTTTACCTCTTCTCCTGGAGAAGGAGTTAGTTCATTTTTTATTGTAGGCAGGATCATGAGTTTGTTATTATCTTTCTTTGGAGATTAAGTATGGTTTAAGGAAAAGAATATGGGTGCTTACGATGGTCAATTTTTTATCAGCTTGATTGGGCCATGGGATGCCCAGACATTGCATCAAACATTATTCTAGGTATGTCTGTGAAAGTGTTTTTAGCATTAGAACTGAGTAGAGCAAACACACTCTTCATGTGAATGGGCATTAACCAGGCTTATGAAGACCTGAATAAAACAAAAAAGACTTACCCTCCAGAGAGAAATGGGATTTCCTCTTGACTGACTTTCTTCAAGTAGAGACTTTTTTTTTTTTTTTTTCCTGTTTTTGGACTCAGACTGAAACATTAACTCTTCCTGGATCTTGAGCTACCAGCCTTTGGGCTAGGAATACACTATTATCTCTCCTGGGTCTTCAGGTTGCTGACTGCAGAACTTGGGACTTGTTGGCCTCCATAATCACCTGAACAAATTCCTTATAATTAATCTCTTGATTATATCTGTGTAAGCATCTCTACATCTACATCTATACCTATCTCATATTTGTTCTATTTCTCTGAAGAACCCTAATACAGAGGAAGCTAATAGTTAACATTTTTCTCCAAATCATTCCAGTTTATTCCCACTGTTTGTAGACTTTTTTTTTTTTTTTTCCTTTACTTTCAGGAAGAACTGCATAAGACATTAAGTCAATCAAATCCAGTGTACTGAAATATTGATATGGATTCTGTGGTTATCCTCTATAAGTTAAAGGATTTAAGTGAATCATGTGAATGTGCCAAAATGTAACAGTTTATAGAACTATAGAGGTTTCTGTTAGGGCAGATTTAATGTTAAAACCTGTTTAACTTTTAGGGCCTGCTTAGCCAGAGCAACTCCATATTGCCTAGGTAACCATATTGTTGTTAACATCACAGACTTCATTCCAGGAATAAACGCCCCAGTAGTTCCTGGTATGGTTCTGGGTATCGATTCCGGGAGTAAACACCTTAACAATAGAAGCCACGTACCTTGGGTCTGCGGTTATGCCCTATAAAACCAGCCTGTGAGATCGAGAGGGGGTTGCTCTCTTCGGAGGCAGCCCTGGCCGGTCAGTCTGACTTCTAATGTTTGGCATAGAATAAAGCTGTACATAACTTTCACTTTGTCTCAGTCTCGTTCCCCTGGCTGGTCAGTCTAACTTCTAATGCTTGGCATAGAATAAGGCTTTGCATAACTTTCACTTTGTCTCAGTCTCATTCCTTTGATAACGGACCCCAACAGTTTTAGATGTTCTTTGTGAAGAGAACTAGTTAATTTTGCAAATGCAGTGAATTACTCTCTCTCACCATAAATGTGAATTGTGACAAATAACTACCAGAATAAATCCCTCAGGCTCTTTGGCCACAGAAATCTTTAAATCTTATAGGGATTGATAGAGCAGAAACTGAGACCATGATAAAACCTCTAAGTACAAATGTGGTGTGCAAAGGTGGTAGCCTTGTAGCCAGGCTGTCTCAAATATACCTATTGCTTTGCCACCTGCCATTGCCCTCTGTCCTTTTCTCTGAACAATACACAGTAATACTCAGTCTCTTTATTGTCCTGGTCTATATTTTAAGTAACTCTCAGAAAGAACTCATTTGGTCTTTTGTTAAAGACTAAGTGCTACTGTGATTGGGATTATATAACCACCTATAGGAATGGAACATTATCTCTCTTATTGTGAAGCTATGCCATCCTTCACCCTATTAGCTGTTGTAAAAGTCTGATGAAATCCTGAGCTTATTATCACACACACAAAAAAGTCTCTTAGCTTTAAGATTCTTTTCTATACATTTCCTAGGTGATGTATAGGCTTAAATGACTCAATTTCCTATTCATCACATTTTTTAAGCACTGAAAATGTAACCCAGTTGGCTGATGTTGGAAACAAGTGGGAGTAATTTTAAGAGGACATCTTTTCCCCTTTTATATCAAATTATGTGATTATATCAGAGTGCTTTAAAAAGAAAGTAAAGGCTGAAAGTGAAAAGTTGATTAAAGGAAAAGTTTTGGTAGAAAGTAAACTCTCAATAAAGTATCTCTTTAAAAAAAAATGGTTTAAGAAATGTTGCTTTCTTCCCTACACTCATCCATGACCAGTTTCATCCAGAACTTAAAAATAGTGAAACTCCATCTGAATATGACTTTGTAAAGAACACACATATTCTTTGAAACTTTAAGTAGTAAAACTATTACTAAAAGTGTGTGTTTTGATTGTACTTCTATAAATCCATTGGCCTTTGGAGTAATATAATAAACCTTAATTTTAAGGTGAATTTTGTGATAAACCAATGACAAAGTGAATTATCCTCCATAATTTGCTTTATGTATTCCAGTTGACCAAATATGCTTAACTAGTATAAAACTTGTCAACTTGAAGTGCTACAGGATATTATAGTATTTATTTTCAACCAATATTCTTCATCTAGTCCTGATATATTTAGAAGGCAGAGATCATGTCATCCTATTCGAGAGACAATAGTAGACATGACACTACGTCATACTGGACTCTCGGGAATGTTATTTGATGGTAGCAATTCAAGTTATCACAGCCACGAAAATTGTCATACAAAAGTAGTAGGTGTCCCAAGAGTAGTTGATAAAGTACTGACTGTCAGCATTTACAAAATCATATATTGTTAACTTTATTAATAGAACTTTTAAAGTCTTTTCAATATTGACCTGTGTCAGTGACAATCACTGTTTATTTCCTAACTTTTTATTAGAGTGTACTCTGCACTCAAACAAACAGTGGTTCAAATAGCTGTGGATCAAAATGACTGAAGGGGAATAACCTTGTGCTTTAAATTAGTTTGAACTTTGAAAAATATTTTTAAATACCGTGCTCACAGAGGATTTGACCTGTGTCATTATTCAAGGACTTCATGTTATTTGAAGATTTAGCTCATTAATAAAATTAATGGTATTTTATGCAGTGAGGGAAAATAATAATTTTCTGTGGTTTACATTGGGTGGGTTAGAGCTAACTGTAAATTCTTTGTATATGAGACGTACACAGATGTTTTATAAAATGAATTGAAACTGCCTGCATAATTTCCAGGCAGTAAACCTGCATATCTTTGTGGTAAAGCAATATTAATGTGTCAGTTTCTTATGCCAAGTATAAGGAGCCAAAAATAAAATTAAAAAACACTCATTTCTAGAATGGTCATCAGTATTTGTCCACATTTATTCAGCTGTTATCTAAAACAAGATGGATTCAAGATCGATTAATTAGTGGGCCCATTGCTTAACGTTTCTCTTTTTTCTTAAATATTTCACAATATATACATCTGGTTTTCAGAGTAGACACATACACACACAATTTGACTCAGCTGATGACTCTAATCAGTTCTCACATGAGTATTAAGGATAATGGAACTCAGTTCCGATCTGTCTCAGACTCCAGTTCTCTTTAAAAAGAATAACACATACTGTTTCTAATGCTGTATGGAGACAAAAAAAAAAAAAAAAAAAAAAAAGTCAGAATTTAATAAACACATCAACCAAAGATTTTGGTTTTGAATCAAAGAGAAAACTGCACCTAGTGAAAATTACAGAAGTGTTGACGGATTTATTTTTATTGTAAACAAATTGTAGAGTAACAGGAAGGTTAATATAAAAAAATCAGCTTTAAGACAGTGCTTACTTACCATCATATCATAAGATTACAAATGATTATTCTTTGAGAGCAGAAAGCAATCAGTCAGTGGAAAATTATGTGAATGTTGTGAATGATTCTCAATTGTACTTTTAAGCTTAAGGCCTAAAATAATGAAAATGTTTCCTAGGATTAACAAGCCTTGCTAAGGTGAACTTTGCGAAGTGGATGGTGGAAGAAAAGTAGGTAAATTCTCTCCCTGAAGATACTTCCTCACTAAAAATAAAAGGTTTTATGAATTTAAAACATTTATGCATTTAAAATACCTACAATGATATTTACTATTTTGTTTCAATTTCTTATGAAAGAAAAACTGTATGTATGTTTATATACATAATATACTTGTAATATGTATACATTTGTATGTATACATATATATACACACACACACACATATATATATATGCACACATATTTGAGCATTTTCCCTAAGTGTGATAATTTTCCTAAAATTTCAGATATTATGCATGTAAATACCTCAAATATATGTGAGTAGAACCAAGGGTTTCTAAATGAACATTCCTAATCCTGATTGTTTCCAATGAGACTTGAGCCATCTTATATCAGAAAGGCAATTACCTTACTACTCAGTACTCTCTATATCTTTTGTTGTGATCCTGATAGAGCTAATTTAGTGCTGACACTTCTAAAAGAATTCCTAGTTTAGCTTGTTCTTCTAATCTCCTGATAACTCATCAGTGAGCTTTCTTGATTATCCAGACCTCAGATTGCAGAAGGTACTCACTTCCTTCAAGAGAAACTAGTTTTTTGTTTGTTCATTTTATTTTTAGCTTAGTTTCATTATTGTTTTGCTTTTATGTGTAATGATATTTTACATCCCCATGATATTCAATTCTATAGGTTTACTTTTAATAAATTTATAAATTAAAGATCATAATAGTACCCATCAGAAATTATTTATAATTTTTCAAAAACTCAGCTTTGAAATAGATTTGTAGATCCACAGAGTAAAGAGTAAGAATTTGAATGCCATTAAATTTGCAAAGAGTTGTTCTTTCACTGAATTGTTTAATTTTCTTAAATAAGATGGACAAAACCCCCATATCTTTATTATGATTCTGTCAGAAAATATTTAATTAACTATAACATCATGACTGGTTCATTGAACTAAAGATTTTAACATAACATAGATATGGTCACCAGAATTCTATGTAACTGTCTTGCTTGATTTGGAAAAAAAAATTATATATTAGAGTGCTCACTCAGTATTATATTGAATAAAGAAAAACAAATAAAAGAGCCTATTAGAAAGTTAAAACAAAAGTTACTGGGATTTTTACAATTTTTTGAAAGTTTTTGTTAATAGCTTTTGCATAAGCTTCCTACTGTATGACTGCTACCTCCATTAAGATGTGTTTATATTTGCTGCTGAAATTATAACAAAAACAACTTCAGTACCAGTTTTGGGTGATAATCAGTAATAAACTTTTTATCCAACCAATTGGAACCTGCCATCATGCAGAAAATATAAATGGTTTCTACAACTAAATTATGGGTGGATACTGTGTGTCTCAGGTGTTCACTGGTGGATCATGAATCAAACGTCATGGATTTTGGGTGATCTAAATGTTTTCGAAATGTACTTATATCTTCTAAATGGAGTCATAACAGACACAGCTGTATAAAATATTAAAGAAGATAAGGAACAGTAAATCTGTTAGGTTACAAATTAGTAAAATTGTTATCATAAACATAGTAACATTAATATTAATGCTTGTCTTTGCACCCATCGAAGACTCTAGAGAAACCTTAATTCCTGGGGTAAAGTGATAGAATCCTCCAGGGATGACCTCCAGATTCTGATACACCCACATGCTCTTCTCAGAACAAGGGCACACAGTTCAAACTAAAGTTGATTCTAAAGCGTAAGAAACTCTTCTATGAGTTTACAACTATAGTCTGCTAAACTAACTGCAGATTTTAATAAGACTGGCTTAGAGGATGGCCAGTTGCTTGATATGGAAATCAGATCCTGAACTTGGTTTTAGAATTTTCTTTAAACAAATACAACAGCCTTTAATGTGCTAACAGAACCTCTGGTACAATAAAGTAGCAGACAAGAACACAAATATAGTATGTATGTAAATGAGTGCAGTTGTTTTTAATTCTATATATTTTTTTCTTTTTAAAAACTCCACGCAGACTGGCATTTCTACTGTGAATCAATGAGGCATAACTAAATTTCTGAATTTCTCAGGGCAAGAGATGGTTTGGGTAATGAACTATAAAAGTATATATAATTGAGCTATTGGCAGTATGTAATGTTTTAGCATAATGTAGAAATCTTCATTATGCTACAGGTAAATGGGAAGATTCTTCTCAGTATATGGGCAGTAAAATTTGGCTATCCAAATTTGTAGACAATAAAACAGTTTTTTTTTTCTTTGTTATTTTTCTTTGGTTTTGAGCCAAAATGCCAGGAGATAAAAGAATTTAAAAAAACAAACGTGTTGAAAACAAACAAACAAAAAAAAAAGGAGCAGTGGAAATTACAAATTTGCCAACCCAGCAAAAATACTGGTAGTAGAAGGAAGTCAGTAATTAACCAAAAAAAGAAAAAGAAAAATTTCTGTCCACTTCATTCAAAAAAGCTCAGGACATTCTATAATCTATATGTGATTGAGGGTAAGGGTGGTTCAACCAAATGACTAGGGGTTTAGGAGCCCTAGAAATGCCTCTAAACAGAATTCCAGGAACCTTAAGTTCAGATTGTATACTAAAGCAAAGATAAATTACTTTACTTTTCATTTGTAATGCATAATCTATTTGCTATTGACTTCTATATATATGAAGCAGCTTATTTACTGCATTCAAAAGAGTATGGTAATCATTTAAACCACATTGTTTTTTAGTAGATTAGTGTAGTCTCCAGTAATGAGAATGCACGTTTGTTAACCAACAGAATTCAATGCATTGATCACCTCTGAAGTAACAAATTCTAAGGGAAAAAAAAAAAAAAGACTAGGTATCTCAATGTTGCTTGAATACATTAGAAAACATATGGAAAAAAAAAATTCTACTCTGAATGGAAGTATAGGTTCTCCCAGACCTTATCAGTCTATGGGTTTTGATGGGGGTGGTGCCAAGGAAATAAAACAATTTTGTGTGGACTCACACTGCTCCTGAAACCATTAGTCCCTTAGTCTCTGTGGAATGCTGCATCAGTCTCCTGTCTCCCTCTGAAACAATTTTACATGTCAGTGTCCCTGCTTTCTTTTCTGCAGAGTTGATTCTATTCGAACTTCTCCAGTCCACCAGACATACCTGTGGATATCTGACACTTACTATAAACAAAGTTGAAATTCCTTCCTATGAGGTTTCTGGACCCCATTCAAATGGGCGATTGACAAAATAAGTGTTTACATGATGTCAAACATTGCTTGATAATTACTGAAGACTATGGCTTCCAAGCACACACACAGAAACTTTAAGAAGGTAGAGGATATGGTTTCAGAATAGGTAAGAGTTAAAGCATTATCTCTGATTCAACCAAAATACATCTCTACGTGTTTATATTAATTCTTTCAATATGTTTGTTAACTTTGGTAGGTCTGGAGAAAGAAGAGTACTGTAAGTCTATTACCAAACCATTTAAATTTCCCTAAATAGATAAAATCGTACCTAGAAATACACTTTTTTTCTTGCACTAACTATAATTTACCAATTAAATTCTGGATGGCACTATGCAGACAAGACATCATTGATAATTTATAATTAAATATGAAGCTGGATGATAACAATTCCGGAAGGACTTTTGGGGAAGATGGCAGAGTAAGAGGAATAGGTTATGGAGTTACATAGAGGCCTCTAGTTATGTAGAGACCACATTTAAGAGGGTAGGAAGGGCAGAGACACAGTTGAGAGCCAAATGGATCCACAGGACTATTTATGGAAGGAAAGGATGCCATGCATGCAGACAGGGAGGAGGGGAAGACACCACACTGGGCATTTCAGGCATGGGGGCCCGCACTTGGAAGATGAATCCTAACATCTTCCTTTGAGAGTCAGAGGGGACTGGCTTCATGAGTTTTTACAATCAGTGAGGTTAATACCTGGAACTTCAAAAATCAGGAGGCTTGGCTCTAGAGAGCTGGTCTGGCATTGGAGAATGAGTCTCTGCCCTTAAAGAGATAACACAATAAAAGAGCCATGTTGAGTGAGATACAGCAAAGGAGCAGCAGTTTGAAAATTGCCTAGGATGTATTGGAAGGAGATTTGTTTACTAATCTCAGAGTATGTGTTGGAGGGGCAAGGATCTTTGTGAGACTTCTCCAAGAACAAAAAAGAGTGGGTGGGCACCATTTCCCTCATCTGCTTCCCAGCCCAAATACACACACACCTGTGGGAATCAGTGCAGCATAACAGTCCACCTAGTTTGCTAAAAGTATACCCTCATCCCATACTTTTATGTTAATATACCCCTCCATCCAAGCCTGGGAAGTTTTCCTGGAGGCTGCAGGTCCCCTCCAGCAGCAGAGCAGCACAGACTTTGCTGACACCAAATACTACACACTGGTATTCACCTGCAGATTTGCTGCCCCCACCAACAAGAAATCTTTGCCTAGAACCTATCCAAAGCAGTGTCACAAGCCTGACAGTGTGCAAGCAGCCCTGAAAGGGGCAGGACCACTCCAAAGTGACTCCTGCCTCGGAAAGAGGAGGAGAAAACCATACATACTAGTCTGAGTACAACACCAACAGTGAGCCAGGGGCAAACTTCAGGTCTGACAGCAGGCTCCTCCCACCAGAGAAACGTCTCAGGGCACAAGACAGGGAGAGCACCATGAAGTTTGGTGTTACAGCATCTCTGGCAAAGTACTGGTCTGCTTCAACACAAGCCCCAGGTGGTCCCAGATTGACCCATTAACAATACAGGGGTCAAACCCTCCCCTAAACAGGGAGAGAGAACCATTGTAGATGACTGGATTGAAAGTAAATGTGGCTCAGCCACAATAATAGGGCACTGGCAACACATACAGGAGACACCCCTGAAGCACCAGGTTCTGATGAACAGGGGACATTGCATTATAGGGCACTACAATACCTCTTCTTGATAATGTCACTACTTTCAAGAACAGGAGTCATAGCTGGCTTCCCTAACATGCAGAAACAGACACAGAGAGTTAGAAAAAATAAGGAGAGAAGGAATATGTCCAAAATAAAAGAAGAAGACAAAATCAGACCAAGAAAGCTAAACAAAAATGAAAATAAGTAATATGTCTGGTCGAGAATTTAAAGTAATGGTCACAGAGATGCTCACTGTGGAGTACTTCAGCAAGACCTTCAATGAAGAGATAAAAAACATAAAATGAGAACCAATCACTGATAAAGATCTCAATAACTGAAATTTAAAAATACACTGTAGGGAATAAACAGTAGACTAGAGGAAGGGAAAAAAAATGGGTCAATGACCTTCAGGACAGAGTAATGAAAAGCAAGCAAGATGAACAGGAAAAAGGAAAACAGTAAAAAATGAAAATAGATTAAGGGAACTCAAGTGTAATAAATTCACATTATAGGGATCCCACAAGGATGAAAAGGAAAAAAGGGCAGAAAATTTACTTGAAGAAATAATAGCTGAAAACTTCCAAAACCTAAGGAAAGAAGGAGTTATCCAGATCCAGAAGGCAAAGAGAGCCTCCAAGAAAATCAATACCAGGAGTTCCACACTCCAAAGCACAGAGTAATTAAAATGGAAAATGAAGTGATCAAAAGAGAACTCCAAAAGCGCAAGAGAAAAGAAAACAAGAGAAGGGGAAACTCCATAAAGCTATCAGCTGAATTTTCAGTAGAATTTTTGCTGGCCAGAAGAGGATAGATGATATATCCAACATGAAAAGGGGGGTGGTGTGGGGGAGGACTTGCAGCCAAAAATAGCCTATCCAGCAAGGCTGTCATTCAGAATATAAAGAGACATAGTTTCTTAGACAAACAAAAGTTAAAAGAATGCATCAGCACTATTCCAGTCTTATAAGAGATGTTAAAGGGGACTCTGCATGGGAAGGAAATACCATAAGCAGGAGTAAGAAAAGTAGGAAGCACAAAAGTAGTAAAATCAAGTATATTTAGAAAAATCAGTCAAAGGATTCACAAAATAAAAGGATGAAAATACTATACCATATACCTAAAACATAGTGGAGAAAGGAATAAAAACTTAGTGCATTTAGAAAGGATTCAAACCTAAGCAACAACCAGCTTAATATAGAGTGATATTTACATAAGATATTATATATAAACCTAATGGTAACCATAAATCTAAAAGCAGTAATAGACACACAAAAAATAAAAAGAAAATAATCCAAGTATATCACTAAAGAAAGCTAGCAAGCCATGAGAGGAAAGAGCAAGAGAAGAAAGGAACAGAAAAGAAATACAACAAAAATGGCATAAGCACATACTTATCAATAATTGTTTGGAATATAAATGGACTAAATGCTCCAATCAAAAGACATAGGGTGATGGAGAGGATAAAAAAATAAGACACATCTATATGCTGCAGACAGGAGACTCATTTCCATCCTTAAGACACATGCAGATTGAAAGCAAAGGGGTATACAAGCATTTATCATACAAATAGAAGTGAAAACAAAGCTAAAGTAGCAATACTTACATTAGACAAAATAGACTTTAAAACTAAGACTGTAGCAAGAGACAAAGAAGGATGCTATGTAATCATAAAGAGAAAAATCCAACAAGAGAAGATAACAATTATAAACAATTATGTACCCAACATAGAAGCACCCAAACATAAAAAACAATTGATAACAAGCATAAAGAAACTAACTGATAGTAATATAATATTAGTAGGAGACTTTAACACCCCACTTACATCAATGGACAGATCATCTAATGAGAGCATCAACAAGGAAACAGTGGCTTTAAATAATACACGGGACCAGACGGATCTAATAGATATATTCAGAAAATTCCATCTTAAAACAGCAGAATACACATTCTTAAGTGCAAATGAAACATTCACCAGAAAGGATCACATATTAGGCCACAAAACAAGCCTCAACAAATTTAAAAAGATCAAAGTCATACCATTATCCATCTTGACCACAACACTATGAAACTAGAAATCAACCACAAGAAAAAATCTGAAAATAACACAAATACAAGGAGGTTAAAGAACGTGCTACTAAACAGTAAATGAGTCAACCAAGAAGTCAAAGAAGAAATCAAAAATACCTGGATATAAATGAAAATGAAAATGCAATGGTCCAAAATCTTTGGGATTCAGCAAAAGCTCTACTAAGTGGGAAGTTTACAGCCATATAGGCTTACCTCAGGAAACAAGAAAAATCTCAAATAAGCACCTAATCTTATACCTAAAGAGGCTAGAAAAAGAACAAACAAAACCCAAAACAAGCAGAAGGAAGGATAAAGGAAATAGTAAAGATTAGATCAGAAATAAATGATATAGAAAGTAAACAAACAAAATAAAACTAGGAGCTGATTCTTTGAAAAGATCCACAAAATTGATGAACCTCTAGCCAGACTCATCAAGGGAAAAGAGAGAGAGAGAAGACTCAGATAAACAAAATCAGAAATGAAAGAGGAGAAATAACTTACCATAGAAATACAAAGGATTATAAGAGAATACTATAAAAAATCATATACCAACAAATTGAACAGCCTAGAAGAAATGGATAAATCCCTAGAAACATATAACCTCCTCAAACTGAGTCAAGAAGAAATGGAAAATTTGAACAGACTGATTACCAGCAGTGAAATTGAATAAGTAATCAAGAAACTCCCAATAAACAAAAGTTCCAGACCAGATGACTTCACAGGTGAATTCTACAAAACATTTCAAGAAAATTTAATACCGATTTTTCTCAAAGTATCCCAAAAAAATAGAAGAGGAAGGAAAGATTCTAAACTCATTTTATGAATCCAGCATTACCATTGTACCAAAACCAGATAAAGACATCAGAGAAAAAGAGAACCATGGACAAATATCTCTGATGAACATAGTTGTAAAAATCCTCAACAAAATGCCTGAATCCAAGCTGAATTCACTAGCTGAATCCAACAATACTTTCTAAAAAAATCATTCACCACAATTAAGTGGGACTTATTCCTAGGATGCAAGGGTAGTTCAATATTCACAAATCAATCAGCATCATAGCTCATATCAACAGGAGAAAGGATAAAAACCATATGATCCTTCTTATAGATGCAAAAAAAAATTGACAAAATACAACATACATTCATGATAAAAGAAAACCTCTCAACAAAGCAGATTTAGAGGGACTGTACCTCAGCACAAAAATGACACATATATAACAAAGCAACAGCTATCATCATACTCAACTGAAAGTTTTTCTTCTAAGATCAGGAAGAAGGCAAGGATGTCCACTCTCCCCGCTTTTCTCCAACATAGAACTAGAAGTCCTAGCCACAACAATCAGATAAGAAAGAGAAATGAAAGGCATCCAAATTAATAAAAGAGAAGTAAACTTTCACTATTTGCTGATGACATAGTACTATATATAGAAAACCTAAAAGACTCCACCAAAAAACTACTAGAACTGATAGATGAATTTAGTAAGATCCCAAGATGCAAAATTAGTATACAGAAGTCCATTGTATTTCTATACACTAATAATGAAGCAACACAAAGAGAAATTAAGAAAACAATCCCAGGAGCCTGGGTGACTCGCTTGGTTTAGTGCCTGGCTCTTGATTTTAGCTCAGGTCATGATCCCAGTACCATTGGATTGTACCACCATCATGGGGCTCTTGGGATCTTTGCTCAGCGGAGAGTGTGCTTGAGGATTCTCCTTCTTACTTCTTCCTCTGCTCCTCCCCCCACTTGTGCACTCTCTCCCAAATAAATAAGTTATAAAAAAGTAAAAAGAAAAACACTTATTAAAAAAAACATTTACAATTGCACCAAAAATAATAAAATACATAGAAATAAATCTAATCAAGGGGGTGAAAAACCTGTACTCTGAAAACTATGAAACACTGATGAGAGAAATTGAAGATGAAATAAACAAATGGAAAAAATTCTATGTTCATGGATTAGAAAAATAAATATTTTTAAAGTATCTATATAACCCAAAGCAATCTACACATTTCATGCAATCCCTACCAAAATATCAACAGTATTTTCACAGAACTAAAACGATCCTAAAATTTGTATGGAACCACAAAAGACTCTAAACAGCTACAGCAACCTTAAAAAAGAAGAATCGGTGGTATCACAAGCCTAGATTTCAAGATATAACACAAAGCTGTAGTAATTAAAACAGTATGGTACTGGCACAAAATGGACACATAGAGCAATGGAACTGAATAGAGATATCAGAAATAAATCCACAATTACATAGTTAATCTTCAACAAAGGAGACAAGAATATGTGTTAAGAAAAAGTGTCTTCAATAAATGGTGTTAGGAAAACAGGACAACTATATGCAAAAGAATATTGTTCTAACACCACACACAAAAAATAAACTCAAAATCGATTAAAGACCTAAACATGAGATCTGAAACGATAAAAATTTTAGAAGAGAGCATAGGCAGTAATTTCTCTGACTTTGGCAATAGTAACATTTTTCTAGATCTGTCTCCTGAGGAAAAGGAAACAAAAACAAAAATAAACTATTAAGACTACACCCACAGAAAAACTTCTGCATGGCAAAGGAAATAATCAACAAAACAAAAAGACAACCTACTGAATGGGAGAAGATATTTACAAATGGCATATCTCATAAATGGCTAGTATCCAAAATAGATAAAGAACTTGCACAACTCAACACCAAAAAAACAAGTAATCAAATTTTAAAGTGGGCAGGTGACATGACAGATATTTCTCCAAAGAAGACATACAAAAGGCCAATGTACATATGAAAAGATGCTCAACATCGCTCACCACCAGAGAAATGCAAATCCAAGCCACAAGAAGATATCTCACCTCATACCTGTCAGAATGGCTAAAATAAAACACAAGAAACAGTGGTGGTGAGGATGTGGAGCAAAAGGAACCCTTGTGCACCACTGGTGTAAATGAAAACTGGTACAGTCACCATGGAAAGCAGCAAGAACGTTCCTCAAAAACTTAAAAATAGAATTACCATATGATCCACTAATTGCACTACTAGGTATTTACCCAAAGAATATGAAAACACTAATTCAAAAAGATTTAAGCACCCCTATGTCTATCACAGAATTATTACAATAGTCAAATTATGGAAACAGCCCAAGTGTCCATGGATAGATAAATGGATAAAAAAGACACACACATACACACACACACACACTCACACACACACACACAATGGAATGTTACTCAGCCATAAAAAGAATGAAATCTTTACATTTGCAACAACATGGATGGAACTAGAGAGTATGATGTTTAGTGAAATAAATCAGAGAAACACAAATACTATATAATTTCACTCATATGTGGAATTTAAGGGAAAAAAATGTCTGCTATCCCACCAAAACAAATGTCTCATGAAATAGTAGTGACTTCCTCCATTGGACATACTGCTTCTTAGAGATCAATAGAAATCAAGGTGTAGGGTATATATTTGGTTGTTATAAATGCATAAATAATATTTAAAGCCATATAGAAGAAAATATTGTCTTCTTATAAGACTTATCTGATCTCAGCTGACTTACCCATGCAGCCTCATTCCTTTCTACGAATGCCAGGAGTTCTCTCTGACTAGCAGAATCAAAATTCAATGAAAATTATTTGGCATAACCACTCTGTATAACATATGATTGTCTCTTTATCATGAAATTCCTTCCAAAACCCTCTCTTATGCCATATTTTGTAATACAGTATTATATATTTGTTTACATATGCTTACATCTGCTAGACAGGTCCCTGAGAACAAGAAACACATATTTTTACCAGTGTAATTTCAAAATTTTAGTAATGCCTGGCACAAAGGCTATAATTAGCTAATGTCTATTGAGGTATTTTTTTTCTTTTTTCTTTTTTTCTACATCAGTAATTTCTGTCCAGAGATTTTTTATACGGTGTTAAACAGATTTTGTTCTCAAAACAATTTGCTAGGTGTATAATTATTTAGATGATACTCTCAAGGGAATATACAAAGAAGGAACAGGAAAAAAAAAAAAACCTAAAAATTAAAAACTATGTATTTCTCCCCTTAAACTTTGGATATTTCTTGGGGCCAAAGGCACACATCTCTGAAACTACATCCTAAAACTGTCAAACAACATAGAGTAGAAAATTGTATAATCATCTAGTAACTGCTACTGCAAAGTAGACAAATTAATGAGGGAAAGAAAATGTTTTATTTATTTATATATGGGATTTTAATGCTCAAAATTACATAAAGTTAAAGCATAAGTAAAGTATGAAAACATTTAATATTATTTTGTGTCAGCAAATTACTTACTGAATATTCTACTTTGAAAACTGTTTATGCAAAATCAATATTTAACTCATTAATGAAATAAAAGTTATGGGAATAGTAACAAAAATCAATAATTATTTATTGTTCTAAGATCAGTGACCAAAAAATAGATAGATATATTAAAATCTTACCTAATGCTACACATAATTCAAGTAATTGTTTTGAATGTCGAATTTAAAATTGTTAATGGGTAGTATAAATTAAATACATTCTAATCTTTATCAATCTAGTACAGTATATTATTGCTCTATTTGTTATTTTTCATTTGTAAGAATTTTGCTCTTTTGCAATTTACTTAAAGCAGTTTTATATTTATAAGGGATTGTATAGGTCTTCTGCTCAAAACCACCACCACTACAAAAGCTGGACAAGTAAAAAAAAAGAAGCAAAGTCCAGATGGTGATGTAACCTCAATCTAATTGGCAGAATAAAATTAGTATCTTTTCATGAAGAAAGATATTAACATATAAGGTATTAAGATAGATGTACAGTGTTTCATCCATAATCTCTCATTCAACTAAAAATGAATGGAGTAAGCATAAGAATTGTCCAAAAGCACTAGAAAAAAAAAACCAAGAATGTAAACAGGTCTCTAGGAGATGCATATACTGAAGGTATTTTTATAGACATTAAAATAACTGTTATATGTATATGCAAGAAAGTTACATGAACATGGTGGATTTTGACAGAGAAATGGAATCGTTAAAAAAATCTAATGGAAGTCCTTCATTGAAAAATAAAATAAGTGAATTTTAAAAAGTCATGAATGATATTAAAAGATTTAACAAAGTTTGAAAGAATGGAAAGAAAATGGAATGAAAGCCTTGAAATAAAGAGTAAAAGTGGAAAAAAGTATGTGAGATACATGGAAAATAGTGAAGCAGTCTATCATATTAGTAATGGCACTCCCAAAAAGAGAAGAAAGGGATGGGGCAGAAACAATGTTGAAGGAAAAAATGGCAAAAGAATTTCTCAAACCTGATAAAAAGGGAACCTAGTTTGATCAGTCTCTTTAGCATTGCCTTGGGCTCAGGTCATGATCTCAAGGTCCTGGGGCTGAGCTCTTATGTAAGGCTCCCTGCTCAGTGGGGAGTTTGCGTCTCCCTCTCCTTCTGCCCCTCCCCCCCACTCACACTCACATGCTCTGTCTCTCTCTCAAATAAATAAAATATTTTTAAAAACTGATAAAAGACTTCAAGCCACAGTCTTAACGAGCAATTAAATTTTAAAGAAAATAAATATGAATAAAACCTCAACTGGACATAACATATATATTTCTGCTGAAATTGAAAGACCGAGTAAACCTACTGAAAGCATCCAGGGCAAATATGCATATTACTTAAAAATTAAGCCGCTGCCTTCGGCTCAGGTCATGATCTCAGGGTCCTGGGATCGAGTCCCGCATAGGGCTCTCTGCTCAGCAGGGAGCCTGCTTCCCTCTCTCTCTCTTTCTCTCTCTCTCTGCCTGCCTCTCTATCTACTTGTGATCCCTCTCTGTCAAATAAATAAATAAAAATCTTAAAAAAAAATAAAAATGTAAGTTTCAGTCAGATTGACAGCTAAGTTCTTAGAGAAGGAAAGAAGGAAGGAAGGAAGGAAGGAAATAACTATTGAAAATTATCTCCAAGTGCAAATGAAAATAATTGATACCCTGGAGTTATATGTCTTGTAAAAATAAAGAACAAATATGGTTATATCTCACAAATGAAAACTGAAATAAGTGATCAACAGCAGGCTGTTACTAAAGTAACCATTAAACAATTCTTCAGGCAGAAAGAATAATATCTCAGTGAGAATAGTAAGGTTGTCCATGATCATCAAAGTCTTTGCATGAACACATGAAGGACCAGGCAGCCATATCAGTGATCTTGGGCATGTGAATTAAAAACACAACTGGATACAATCATATACACAAAATAAGAGATAAAATATATATAATATAGTGTATACTATGTATACACACATATAAAGCATATGTACAGATATTTATAAATATTTTATTTTATATAAGCTTAAATAGATGACAGATGATAGATGATATAGATAAGCAGGTAGATTGTAATGTGTTGGCAATAATGTGGAACGAATATTAACTATCAAATGTCACTAGTAAATTTGCTGCAAACTGTTGTGGTAGTATCTAAAAAAACTGAACATACTCTAAGACTAAAAAGTGGACTCAATATAAATTCTTGCATATAGTTATAAACACATGCAAAGTATGTTCAATACACATTATTCATAATGGCCTCAAGCTGAAAACAAGCTAAATATTCATCAACAGATTATCTAGTGATTGCAATGAACCAATTATTGTTATATGCAAACTATAGGCAAATAACACAAAGTAAATGTACTATTAAACAAACAAAATAGAAATAATATGTATTTTTTATTCTGTGTGTATAAAGTTTAAAAGAAGCAACACTAATTTGTGGTGATAAAAATCAAGAGAGTGGCTACCTTTCTAGGAAGAAGGGTGGGGAGCAACTGCTAATGAAGTCTGGTATGCTGGTAGAAATTCTGTGGCCTGAATAGTGATTACAGGACTGAGTTCACTTTTTTAAAAATTTATCAAGTTAAAATAAAACATATCAGAGGGTACATGGGTATGGGAATGGGTGAAATATGTGAAAGTGATTAAGAGTACACTGATCATGATGAACACTGAGTAATGATGTATAGAATTGTTGAATCACTATATTGTACACCTGCAACTAACGTAAAACTATATGTTAACTACACTGGAATTAAAATAAAACCTTAATTTAATAAATAAAGTAAAAAATAATAAATGAAAAGAGAAAAATTTATCAGGTTACACATTTTTTAGTTTTCATTCTTTCTGTATGTATTTGATTCTTTAGTGGAAAGTCTTAACAATAAAATTATAGCTTTTCTGGAAGAAACTTCTGATCTCTTACTGCCCTAAATACATGTTGCTTCTAAAATTAAATAAATGTCCATTTCCTTCTAATGAAACATATGATAACCTTAAAGTGTCCTTCATTAGTCATGCATGTCTTCCAAAAGTAACATAATACTTTGACCTATATAATGAAGCTAGGTTTTCTTTTTCCTTCTATAAAACTGAGTAGGAATGGGATGCATTTTCTATGATGTTGATAGTCTACCAAGACTAATTGCAGATCATAGAATTTTGAGATCATTAGTGAGATTATAAGAATATTATATTTTTAGGGGTTCCTGGATGGCTCAGTTGGTTAAGTGTCTGCCTTTGGCTCATGTCATGATCTCAGGGTCCTGGGTTCAAGCTCCATGTTGGCTTACCTGCTCACAGGAGCCTGATTTTCCCTCTCCTCCCTGCTAGTGCTCTCTCTCTCTCACTATCTCTCTCTCAAATAAATAAATAAAATTTTAAAAAAAGAATATTGTATTTTCAAATATATATGTAACCACATACATTACTGAAGCGTATTCAACTGAGATCTCAAGAAGCAACATGAGAAATATTCCATATCTAAGGAAAAATAAACTCATATTATTTTTGTTCTGATTAAATGGTTAAGGGAAATCATAAGGGTAGAGTCATTTGAAAGTTATAACTTTTCTTCAGCAAGTGGTACAGTTAAAACAAATTAAACAGAAAATTTTTAAAAAAACAGAAAAATTAAAAAACAAAACAAAAAACAAACAAAAAACCCTATCCTTTGGTTTAGGAGTTTAAGGAGTTGATTCAAAAAACCAATACAATTATTAATAGAATATCTGTGGTATGCTACAGAACATAATGGTGAGCATTCTATGATTGCTGTTCTCTGGGTAAAAATGTATGTGCACAAAACGTGTCACATAAGGCAGTGTGAATTAAAGACAGTGTGAAAAAAAGACTGTGGGAACACAGGGTATATATAAGGTAATGAGCTACTTTGTATCAGATATAAGTTTAAAAAGCTTTTCCAGAGGTGTTTACATTTTAGTTGGATTTTAAGAGAATTGATTTTCAACAGGAAATATTTCTATATAGAAATATTTAAAATAGATATAACATTATATATAATAATATAGATATAATATATAATAAAGATATAATGCATAATATAGATATGATAATATAGATATTATATATAATATATAATAATACAGATATAATATAAATATTTAATATTTATACAATATAAAATAGAAATATAGAGGGCACTCACCATATCTTAGAGAAAGTAGCTTAACATATTTCATTAAGTAAACAAAAATTATTAATTTTCTAAAGTTTGCATCATGATACATGCTTCTTATCATTTAGAAAGGAATTTGCACATTTAGGTGATGCCATTATTTTTATTATTTATTAAATGCAAAAATTTTAGAAGTAAGTTGTACATACACTAATTTTTTTTTAAAGATTTTATTTATTTGACAGAGAGAGAGAAATCACAAGTAGGCAGAGAGGCAGGCAGAGAGACAGGGGGAAGCAGGCTCCCTGCTGAACAGAGAACCCGATGCACAAGTTCCATCCCAGGACCCCGATATCATGATCTGAGCTGAAGGCACAGGCTTAACCCACTGAGCCACCCAGGCAACCCATACACTAAATACTTATCACAAACTTTGGAAAAAAGAAAAGGAAGAGTCAAGAAAAATCTATGTATTCAGATTCAGAACTACCTCCTTTGCTAAAAGGCTTCATTCAATCATAACACTTAGATTATTTTATAATCAGGTATAACCTGACTAGCAATGTAATGTATCAATTAAGATAATGGTATCTTTTATAACAAATTAAATATGTATATTAAATATAAATAAATATGTGTAAATTTTATGTATAAAATACATAGCAAATAGATATTACATACATAGGCTCAAATATGATAAAACTTTTTGTTTTTTATTTCCCCACAATAAGTCCAAAATCCTAGCTCCATATTAACTGGTGTGTTTTCTCTAAGATTTTTGTTTGTTTGTTTGTTTGTTTTATTTGCAGGGAGAAGGGACCCAGACTGCTTCTATATTTTTCTTTATGTTCAATGTGTGACTGCTAAAATTTCTCCATTATCACTGATGGGTTACAAGGTTATAAGGAAGAAAAAAAGTTGGAAGATCATGCATAGAAGGTTCATGCATAGAAGGGCCTTAGCATGAGAGGTTCAAGTTGTTACATGGCTACATCTCACTGTAAGGACAGTTGGGAAAGGTAGTAGACTTGTGTGCCTTTTACAAGGTAAAAAGCATTTTGGTAATTAGTAGCCAGTTTACATGGTAGTGAATTACATTTATTCATCCTCTTAGGCAAATGTGTCAAGTAGCTAGAGTTGTTACTAAGCACTGTGCTAGGTACATAAAATATGCAAAGCAACTATAAGTCACAATGCTTTCTGTCTAATACCTCATAACCTAGTTGAGGAAGAAAATATATAAAAAGCTAGGAAAGGCATTGTAAAACAATTTAAGTTTTGATTGTTTTGGTTTGGCTTGGGGATTTTGGGGGGTAGGGGTAAGGGACAGAGGGAGAGAGAGAGAATTTTTTTTTTTTTTTTTTTTTTTTTTGAGAGAGAGAATCTTAACAAGCTCCAGGCCCAGTATGGAACCCAACATGGGGCTCAATCTCATGATCCTGAGGCCATGACCTAAGCTGAAATCAAGAGTCTGTCACTTAACTAGCTAAGCCATCCAAGTGCCCCTTTAAGTTTTTCAATTACAGGTAAAATAATCAGGATTTTACATTTTCAAAGAAAGAAGGCCAATTGTTAGAAATGCTTTATAATAATCATAAACATGATGTGTTCAAGGGCCAACAGAAGCAAACACATTTAAAGAATAATGATATTTAGTTTGGTATAGAAGACCAGTTGAGTAAAGAGATCTTTGAATGCCATTCTGAGGTATATAAAACTGGCTCTATGAGCAAGGGAAAATATAAGGGTTATTAAACAGTAAACTGGTACAAAGAAGAATGCAATTTAGAACAGACTGAGAAATAAGAAACAGGGAGGTGCAATGGTCTGGATGCGTCCTCACCAAATTCATGTGTTCAAAATCTAAGACCCAAGAGAATGGTAATAGAAGGCAGGTATCTGAGAAGTTGTTAGGTCATGATGTTGGAGCCCTGATGAGTGGAATTAGTGCCCTCACAAAAGGCGCTCCAGAGAGATCCTTTGCTCCTTCCAACATGTAAGGACACAGTGAGAATTCTGCAGCCCAGAAGAGGGCCCCCACCAAACCATGCTAGCAATTTGATCTCAGACTTCCAGTTTCCCAAAACTGTGGGAAATAAAGTTCTGTGGTTTACCAACTACCACATTTGTGGCATCTTGTTATAGAAGCCCGAATGGACTAATCGAGAGCTTGATTATTTCATTGTTTTTCAAAACATGTAGTTCAAACAGATAAATTGGTTGTGCTTTGACATCTTTAAGTTACTTAGAAAAACAAATCACTTTTGATGATAAATGGAGGACTTCTTCTATTTATTCTTGCATATATTTAATAGGTAGAAAGATTGTGATGTATTAAATATCACTCTAGGTATTGGGGGGTAAGAAGTGAAAATATAGATGAGGTTTCCACTCTCAAGGTGAATATTTCTAATGTGAAATAAAATAAATTAATAATAAGAAAATACCATATAGTAATAAATGCTACCCAAAAACCCAAATATGGTTCTAGTATAGAATGAGGGCCAGACAGTGGATATGACTTAGGTGGTCAGAAAGAAACACCCGTCTGAGGAGGTGGCATTTGAACTGAAATCTGAACGAATAGACAGGGCCAGCTTAACAAAGATCTAGAGTAAAATAATAATAATTAATAATAATAATAAGCAAATCAGAATGAAAGGCAAACAAATAAATAAAAACACAAAAAAAGACCCTGTGGGAAAATGATCACAGTTATCTGGAGGAAAGGAAAGAGAACCAGAAAGAGTGGAGCAAAGCAGACTAGAACATTTGTGTAGAGCAGTGAGGGCTGGGTTTTAGTCTGAAGAGAAGGAAGGCTTTCTGCAAGACAATAACTTGGTCTTGTTTATATTTTTAAAAGGTCACTGAACAAGAACTATAAAGTGACAAGTAAAAATTCTATAAAGTGACAGTAAAAGGAAGGACCCAGATAGATTATTGTAGTCCAAGCAGGAGATGATGAAGACTTCCATTAGAATAACAACAAAAAATGTAGATAGTAGTAAATTGGTTTTGATAGACTTTTGGAGGCAGAATGTGCCATTTGAATTAGGTTATTTCTGTCCCTGTTTAACCAACACCCAGCAAAGTTTATCTTCTAAAACAGATACAGCTTACTCCCTCAGTTATGCAATAACTGATCTACCTACATATACTCTGCATTGAGTCATAATGCATTAATTCTGTAGAACACATTTTTGAATTGGTTTTTTCCAGGAAGGACACCATATAATTTTTATATCTTGCCCCATAGATATAAGAATACACCTGCTACATATTAAAATGATGTAAATATGTAAATATAATTATGGTGATCACTGGAAGGCATCATCTTTACTTATATAAATATCATTTGATGGCAGCAGGAGAATGGATTCAGGTGTTCCTCAAACATTTCTTTTTGTTTTTTAAGATTTTATTTATTTGACAGAGAGAGAGAGGAAGCTCACAAGTAGGCAGAGAGGCAGGCAGAGAAGAGAAGGGGAAGCAGGCTCCCCGATGAGCAGAGAGCCCGATGCGGGGCTCGATTCCAGGACCCTGAGATCATGACCTGAGCCAAAGGCAGAGGTTTAACCCACCGAGCCACCCAGGAGCCCCCAAACATTTCTTATTGGATTTTTGATAGCCTGTTAAACTTGAATGATTTAATAAATGCAATAAACATAAGGTAGTATATACTGGTACTAGTACAGACCCAAGTTCTAATTATCTCTATTACTATTTCCTAGCTAAGCTATATCACACTCAAGGCACCATCTACCGTCAGAATAACTTGACTCTTAGTCTCTCTTGGATATCCAGAGAGAACTTTGGAAGAGGAGATTTCATGGCATTGACATGTGACAGTCTAGGATGCTTTCTGCATATTTTATTTCATATGTGGTATGAATATGTGCTAGTAATATTTGACCAGCTTTTTCTCTTATGCCTTGGCATTCCTTCAAAACTGCCTGTGTTGCATGTACCATTCAGAATACATCCACAACTATAGAGACAATAATTCTTTCTAATCCTACAGTGTCAGAATAAGACACTGATTTTACAGTTGAATCAGTTCAGACTTAGACCAGGAAAAAAAAAAAAAATGGGGAGAATGATACGAAGAATCACGTAGATGTGACTAAGATTTCTTAAAGCTTCTCAAAACACAAATATGTAAGCTGTCTTGATTTTTGAATTTCTTTTGCAGGGTGTCTCACTACACTTCTGTAAACATAATTTTAACCTAGGAATATTTTAAATAAATATTTCATCTTGGTTATTCTTTCAAAAAGCCAGGTTATTATGCCAATCACATATATTTCTAAATATGAGTACTTGATCTAACAACTATTATTGTCGACCTTCTCTCCTAGAGAAGAACATAAACACTCTTTAAATACTGAATAGAATAAAAATTAAGAAAAATATTTTGTAAAGTGACAGTAGAAGAAAAGTCCCATAAGAAAGTTGACCTAAAATTGGTTATGTTATTAAAACTTTGAAACAACACATTCTAGGTCCCAAAATTATCCCCCCCCGCCCAAGATTTACACACCACTTTTAAGTCTGCTAATAATATTAAATCAGGTTGATCATATCCAAGGACATTACTGGAATTGTCCACTACATTGGAACCAAAATAAAACCTGAGAAAGCAATCAGTAATCTTTTGTCACAACAGATAGGTAGGAAATATAGACATTCTACAACCTTAAAATCCTTCGTATGAATTTTTTGCTGATAGAGTTTATTGAGATGAGATTTCAACAATTTATGTGTCTTCTAACAATGATTATTCTAAGTAATTTAATACCTGTTAAACATTTGACACTTAAGCTGACCTCATATTTTTCTATAATTTCAAAGTTATATGTGTTTGTGTGCATGTATGTACATTCAAAAGGACAGAACATACTTCACTTCTTGAAATATTATTCAACAGATAAAGCGGTAATTCCTAAGGATAAAAAATGCTGTTATTTGGGTCATATTAACATTAACAGGCATTAACCTTTCCTTAATAATTTGAGCTCATGATTGACTATCATGTCAATTTTATGCTAGTTGAACTGAACCATTATATATCCTTTGATGAATGATTGATATTCTAAAATCTTTGTCTCATTTTTACACTAAGAATTACTTAAAACTACTACAGAGATCATTTAAATGCTATAAATACCTTTAAAATGATACAGTGTTTGAAACACGGCACATAATATATCTATTATACTCAGTATAAGGTTATGCATTTTTATGATACTCAATTAATTTTAAAATAACTACCGTTGTGCATTTAAAAGTGAGTCACACCAGAAAGAAACAAAAAGAGCATATCAAATATATCTTTCTTTGAAGTATAGAAAAATGTTACATGCCATGCTTTGCTTTTAGTCTTACCTTGATTGTACAATTTTGCTATCTAGAAAAGAAAGATTTCCAATAGACAAAAATTTTAATTTTTTAAATATTTTGATTTCTGAGCATCAGGTTAACCATTCATGTAAGAGATTTCTTTCATTTATTTTTGTATTTTTTAAATTAAGGTTATTAACCTAATAATGGGATAAACATATTTTGAATCAACACACATACACCAAAGAAAATCCACTACAAGCACATCTTAGCAAGAATTACAATTTGGCAATAATTTGAGGGTTTTAGGCACAAATCATAAGAACAGTATTGAAGAATAAATTTACTCTCTAGTTTTAGTTAAAAGCCGCCCAGATGTATTGAATGGTTGTGGGAAAAGTTGACAATTTTCCTACGATTAGGGTCTTTTGGTTAGAATAAAAATAGGAATGCATTAATGCTTAAAGCTTTCCAGAGAAACGCTATTGTTAGCAAAATGTATGTTCCTGCCAAGATGCCCATGGTGTGAGTCATCTTGTGCAATGACTGATGTATTACTTTGGCAGTCAGACACCATCCAGCCTGAAAGTGGGAGCACTGAAGTGTTTGGCAGTAACAGCTGTGTTTCTGTATGGAACGCTGGGAAGTTGAGTGGTATGATTCAGACAATGAGAAACAGGCCCAATCAATGTTAGCATCCTTCTCATTATGACATAGGCTTTCAGGTTTTGTAGAATGAAGCTCAACTCAATGATACATTCTTGAAGTATGTATTATCATTGCACTTGTTTAAAAATGTGTGGATAAAAAACTAGTTAAATAATATATTGATAATAGAAGAGACTTAACCTGAGGTGACTAATTGCTCCCTTTGTAGAAATGCAAAGCCCTTATAAAACCAGGTTCTGTGGAAAGTTAACAATGGCCTTTGCAGACGGGGCTGGTGATATAAACTTGAAGCTCTTCTCAGAGACCAGGAATAACAAAGATTTTTCAATTTGGGGTGCCTGGGTAGCTTAGTTGTTAAGTGTGGCTCAGATCATAATCCTGGGTTCCAGACATCTAGCCTTCTATCAGGCTCCCTGCTCAGTGGGAGGCCTGCCTGCTTCTCCCTCTCCAACTCCCCCTGCTTTTGTTCCATCTCTCATTGTGTCTCTCTCTGTCAAATAAATAAATAAAGTCATTAAAAAAAAAGATTTTTCAATTTTAAGTAAATAGGAATTGAAATTATTTCTGTTAGGTGTACCTACTAATATATTAAAATCTAAAAGGAGCTTATGAAGACACCAATAACAAAAACTTTTAAACTCAAAAAAATGATTGATTCCAGATAAAATATTACAAGCAATTGAGACAAGTATCAGAAAAAGTAATCTAAGTAAGTAATCTAAGAATATAGTAAGAGGGGCGCCTGGGTGGCTCAGTGGGTTAAGCTTCCGCCTTCGGCTCAGGTCATGATCTCAGGGTCCTGTGATCAAACCCCGCATTGGGCTCTCTGCTCAGCGGGGAGCCTGCTTCGTCCCTCTCTCTGCCTACCTCTCTGCCTGCTTCTGATCTCTGTCTGTCTAAATAATAAATAAAATCTTTAAAAAAAAAAAAAAGAATATAGTAAGAATGTGGGTTTCATCTGAGACAGAATGGAAAGCTTTTACTAAAAGTTGGCATTTTTCTTTGACACTTATTCCAAATACAACTCAATATTTTTCTTGTGCTATTAATTGGCTTTGGCGAGAAACCAACTACACCCATATACACACACGCACACACACACGAAGCCAATGAGAAATTTGGGGTTAGCAAGAACACTAGTTTAATATTCACTCTTAGAGGACCTGTGTACTTATTTTCTTCATAGAGGTTTTAGAGACATTTTACTGATTTTGTCCTTATAAATAATTATATGAAAGTGAAATTAAATTCTATGATAAAATGTGTGTAAATGATATGAAGGTGAGAGAATTTAGACTAGACAGATGGGTTTGAAATATTCCTGCAAAAGTTACTTGATAATTAAATTAAAACTGAAAAAAACAGTCATTTAAAGAGAAGAATCCAGGGACGCCTGGGTGGCTCAGTCAGTTAAGCCACTGCCTTTGGCTGAGGTCATGATCCCAGCATCCTGGGATCGAGTCATGCAACAGGGCTCCTTGCTCGGCAGGGAGCCTGTTTCTCTCTCTCCGCCTCTGCCTGCCACTTTGCCTGCTTTTGCGCACGTGCTCTCTCTCTCTCTCTCTCTGACAAATAAATAAATAAACAAAAAAATCTTTAAGGACAAGAATCCAGATATTTAAAAGAATGGCTTCTGACTAGAAATCAGCATATCTCATCCAGAATGTAATGTATTTGCTGAATGCCTGTAAGTGAATCATTTACTTGTTTGTTGTTGTTGTTGTTGTTTGGTTGTTTTTTTTTTTTTCCTTCAGTTACCTGCTGTGGAATGGAGTATATACTCTCTTCCTCCTCTCTTCTCATGACACCCTAGGGCACTGGATCTGAAATCTTCCCAAGCACCATAGAAAACTGATTGCTGGCTACCACACCCAGAGATTCTGAGTCAGTAGGACTGGGGTGGGCCCATATTTCTAACAAGTTCTCAGATGTCAGTGAGGATCTTGATCAGGGGACCACCTTTAAGAGCCACCACTCTAGAGTAATAACTAACACTTCAGGTAGGATAGAAATTTAAAAAGAAAACAGTTGGGGAGTAGCTTTTTCAAAATGAAATAGAAGGCAACTGGAAGAGATCCCCCTTGCCAAAGGTAGAACACTTTGAGCCACAAAATTAAAAAAGTAGTATTGGAATAAAATCCAAGGTAAAAAAATAAATACTGATGAGTCTACACTAATATGAATGATTAAATAAATAAATAATTGGAGAAAATAGGCAAAGCTGTGAAGAATTTTATACAATTTATGCAGATGCTCTGCCATCAAGATAAAACATAACTTCCCACCGTTAGGTGTGGGTTGCACATAGTGACTTACTTCCAAAGAGTGCAGCATGAAAAAGAGGAAAGAGGAATAACTTTGTAGTGAAGAAACCTGCCAAACACTATCTCAGCCAAGCGATGAACATTAACATCATGTCAATATGATGTCATGTTGACAGTTTGTATCCTTGATATAATGTGATGAAAATGACATTTTCCTTCTGTGATCTTCCCCCCAAAACTCCTAACCCCACTCTAATCAAGAGGAAAAAAATAAGACAAATTCTAATTGAGGGAGATTCTAAAAATACCTGAATCCTCAAAGCTGTCAAGGTCGAGCTGTCATCCAAAACAAGGAAAGTCTCAGAAACTGTCATAGCCAAGGACTTCAGGAGAAACGGAGGCTAAATATAAATGTAGTATCTTGAATAAGATTCTAGAGCATAAAAGGGACATCAGTTTAGAACAAAGGAAATATGAATAAAATATGGATTTTAATTAATGACAGTGTGTCCATAATGATTAATTAATTATGACAATGTACCATAGTGATATTAACATATAAACAATTGGGGAAATGGATGTGAGGTATATGGAATCTCCATATGATCTTCACAACTTCTCTCTCAATCTAAAACTGTTATCATATGAAAAGTTTGTTACAAAATGGGCACCTGTGTGGCTGAGTCAGCTAAGCATCTGACTCTTGATTTTGGCGCAGGTCCGATCTCAGGGTCTTCATCTCAGCTCATGGGATGAGCCCCACATCTGGCTTTGTGCTCAGCTGTGGAGTCTGCTTGAGATTCTCTGTCTCCCTCTTCCTTTCTCCCTCCTACTCCATGCAAGCTCATGCTAGCTCACGCTCTCTCTCTCTCTCTCTCTCTCTCTCTGTGGATCTCTCTCTATCTCTCAAATAAACCTTTTTTTTTTTTTAAGTTTGTTACCAAAAAAGAGCACTGGTGGTGAAATGGGGAGCAGTTGGGAGATTGGGAGAGACAGGCTACCATGGCATCTTTTATAGCCTCTTTGGTTTTCACTAAAAGAGTTTCTAGTAATGCATGCATTCACTCACAGAGGAAGAGAGATAGAGACAGACAGAGGTAGAAAAGAGAAAGAAAAGATTGAGGTGTGCCTCATTGGACTATTTTAGTGGGTTTTGAGCTTTTCCCCCCAAATGTATTTCTTTTTCACCCGGGAACTAGCCCAGTTTTCACTTAGGTATCCATGCCTTCTCTACTCAACTCATAAATTTTTAATGAACTGATGCCCCCCTTGGTTCAAGGACTGGAACATGCAGCTGATGTGGCTGAAATCTAAGATAATTAGCTGAATTTCATCATCAGAGCCATAGATATTAACAAGCACGGGATCTAATTTAGCCAGTAAGTCTGAATAAGATTAATACCAGAAGCATCTGGGGAAGAAAAATCTACTGAACAATATGCTACACAGACATGAAATCTGGAATAACTGTTGCAAAATTCCCAGCATAATGGCGTCCAGCCTTTAGATCAATCTGATACTACTGAAAAAAAAGGAGAGAGGGAGAGATGGAAGGTGAGAGGGAAGGAGGGAAGAAAAGAGAGAAAGAAGAGAGAATAAACATAGGTCATAACAAACATAGATCAACTTAACATATTTTAATATATATAATAATTTGAAATATATTTTTAAAGAAAAAAGTTATATAGCATTTAACCAATCTAGATAAAATACACAAAAAGCTTCAGCTATACTAAAATGTGGAAATTAGCTTGCAACAGCAATTTTGTGTCTAATAATAGACTATATTTGCTTGAGGCAAATAAATACATATTATATTTTGTCTTCCTTTTTCTCCCTAATTTTTAGTCACAAAATTTTGAATTTTTGCATTGAACTGTTATCCATTCAACTCTACATTATTACAAGAACATTCAAAATTTTTTAAATGTGATAATATTGAAAATTAATTATATATTTTCTAAGATAGTGACCAAATCACTAATTTGTAAAGATAGCTAGGCCATATTTAAAAATAGAAGATTTTCCAATTAATATCTGGCCAGAATCTATAGGAAGTCTTTATTATCAAAAAAATGGCAAGGACAACAGCATAGGAAAAAATTTGGTAGTGTGCCAAAGATGACATATTGAATATTTCGAATTTTTTTATTGTGAGAAAACATCTCTTTGGCAGCTCACATTAACTGAGGATGTTTCAAGGAGACTAATACGACTTGGGGACTCCTGGGAAGGAGCACTGACGCAAATCAGTCCCCAAAGATGATGGATTTAATTAAGCTTCAAGTAAAAACATCCCTCAACTAAGGTGCAACGACTCAGCAAAATCAAAATAAAAGTTCCTGGGTTGCCTGGGTGGCTCAGTTGGTTACGCGTCTGCCTTCGGCTCAGGTCATGATCCTGGGGTCCTGGGATTGAGCCCCACATTGGGCTCCCAGCTCCATGAGGAGTCTATTTCTTCCTCTCTCTCTGCCCTTCCCGCTGCTCATGCTCTCATTCTCTTTCTCTCAAATAAATAAATAAAATTAAAAAAAAAAAAAAAAGCTTCCTGAAATATATACTCAAATTCACACGGGATACTGCTAAGTATCTTTCTCAGAAAAAATGTTGGAAGTATAAAATGATGATGAGTCCCTGGGATTGTTCAAAAATGTATGCTTTGCCCACACCTTCACTTGGAGGAAAGCAAGGAAAGAGCCGCAGAGCTGGGGGCACGTCCCTCTCCAGCGTAAGTCTTGGAATTAGGAGAAGTGGCTCTTCAGTCTGATTTCATCAGTCTTGGTGCTTTGGGAGGCGTATCTGTTACTGTCATCAGAAGAGCGAGGGGCAGTTTATCAGTGGCGGCACAAGATATATGTCATGATTTACAGGGTTCTGATGCTCTGGAGAATTCTTTGTCTCTCTCTGTATTGAGCTCATGTTTGGAGCTGTAAAGAAGAAAATGATACAGCCATTCATTTTCCATTTCATTTTCCTACTTCAATTCACTTACAGCTTCCCAGTAAGTAGAGTCTGACAACTCTGACGAGTGTTTCAGGCATTTTATAACATAGACAAAGGTACAACAACACATATTTTAGATAATGATGGCTTTGGGCATCGCCTTCTTACTTTTGTTTGGGCCAAAACACTAGTAACAGAAGACAACAGCTTAACTCATTATCCCACTTTATAGTTTCATAGAGTTAAAAAAAAAATTCATAAAAAAAAAAAAAAGCTTGGGGCGCCTGGGTGGCTCAGTGGGTTAAGCCGCTGCCTTCGGCTCAGGTCATGATCTCAGAGTCCTGGGATCGAGCCCCGCATCGGGCTCTCTGCTCAGCAGGAAGCCTGCTTCCTCCTCTCTCTCTCTGCCTGCCTCTCTGCCTACTTGTGATCTCTCTGTCAAATAAATAAATAAAATCTTTAAAAAAAAATTAAAAAAAAAAGCTTTTTGGCCCTTTTTCCGTAATGACTCAATTTTTGCAACCAAGAAATTTAGGGCACTTCACTTTAATCATCTCACCAAAAGTATTATGAAAAGCAACGCTTGACCAATTATTTACCATTGACCATAAAGTCTTAACTATCAAATTATTTTAGTGTCATTCCTGAGAGTGATGAGGCTTTACCGTCCATTTTTCAATTCCTGTTACTGTGATGTCTTTTATTAAATAAATAATAATTTAGGCTATTATTTCATTGATTTGCATGTTCTTTCTACATATATAGATTATATACTATCTATGTTTGGGATATTAAAATGTATCACTCAGATATGACAAATAAGAACAAAAAAGTGGCCATTTATCCCACTTAAAGTCGTTCCATTTGTCACAGTAGTTAGCTTTAGATTCTGCTGGTGTGATAGAATCCCTAAATACCCTTTCCTTTAGAGAGTTTTAAATACACCAAATTGTTGGTTAATTTTTAGAAGCTGGAGAATGTGAAAAGGAAATAACAAAAACAACTTTGTTAATATTTTCTTAAGTTACAGCACTCAGCAAATTACAGTGGCATCTGTGAGTCTTATTGAAGAGAACTCGTTGACTCCTGTAGTCAACCTTTTTTACCGATACCCTAGGCCTTAGATGCTTCTCAGTATTCTTTTTCTTTATTTTATGGCTCCGGTGGCATTTCAGTGAGTGAACATACCATTTTCACTGATTTTCCATATAATATTAAAAATGCTTTCACATGAACCTCTCTCCACTGAGCTAGAACAACTCCCTCTTAATTCGCACAGATAAAATTTTCCCTAAATGGATATGTGTGTGTATGTGTGTATGTACTTGTATTCCAGTGATGTGTTTTATTTTGTCTTTAGAGTCCCGCCCTAAAGGGAAATGATCCTTGGTCAGCCCTGTCTTCTGTTTCTTTTCTTTTCTGAAGAAAGAAAGGTCTTTCTTTTGCTGATCACAATATGGCTAAGGTGCAGAAAGTTTGCTTCAAGAAGGGATTAAAATGTGGGCAGTTTCATTGGAAATGGGGTGGAGGTTGAGAGCGCTCAATGTGTTGAACGTCCTCAAATTATTGTAGCAAATGTGCACTTGGATTTTTAAATGTAGATTGTGCATCTGTTTAAAGAGCTTAAAACAACATTCAGATAGCAAAATGAGTGTTTGAATTTAAGACTTACTTCTCTTCTGAGGGAAGATCTAAAAACCTCCCTAGAAGCTACCCTTGGCATCTCTACTATTTAGATGATAAAAAGGTGCAGGCTCTGGGCTGGCAGTGATCATAGTGATCTGTGAGCCCCCTCACTCTTCTTTCATGGACAGGACATGATCTTTCTGCCCTGGCCTTAGAGGGAAAAGCCTGACAGCTTTCTGACCTTGCTTTCTCCAGAGACAGCGTGTCATTGGCTGCTCAGAAAGATACTGTCTTGCCCTAAGCCCCTCTGGTCTCTGTCATATGCCACATGACCTACGTTAACACACGGCAATTTTACTATTGATTTTCCTCCTTGTGTATTTAGCTTTGCCCATGTCAGATATAGATAAAAATTGTTATATGTACTGAACTTACCTAGGAACTAACACCATGACTAGATTCCAAGTATATAAAAGAGCTTACAAGACTTTAATAAAGAGTGCCTCCTTTCATGTTAGGCTTGGCTCTCCCATTCAAGTCTTGCCTCATGAATACATTGTGAATATATAGCAAACAAATCCGAATTTGCCTTGAAAACTGTATTGAGAAATTTGCCCAAGAAACTCTGTGTGTTTGATGGTCCATGACTGCCCTCCACAGGGTGCAATGCAGACAATTTTTTTTTTTTAATTGTTGTCTCTGTTTAATTTTCTTGAGTGTTCTGTCTTGGATCATTTCTGTATTAGAGAAAATTCATAAAGGCTTGAGAAGAAATTAAATTCCTTGATCTAATTTAGTGAAGGTTTAATCATTTAAGTTAGGAAGCGAACATCAATGCCAACCTAACCCTCACTCCCACTGTACATCAGCCCACTGCATCCAATTGCTTGAAAAGGAGATTCTGAAAAATGCTATTTTGCTTCTTAAACAACAGGTAATGGATTTTTAATAGTTTTTGTTTCAGCTCTTCTTTCTGTAGGAAATTGAGTTAAGAGCACAAATGTTGGCAATTACTCTTGTACTCCGTGGCATTTGTTTGGAACTAGTACTTAATAAATCTGCTGCAGCATTTATACTTTTCTAGACCATTTATCCCAAGCCCCCTGCTTAGAATCCTCATAAAATAGAGAGATCTCCTGACTCTTTCAAGGGAACATTGTGGGATAGAATTTAACCAAGAGAGAGCAGCAATCCAAATATACTCATATTCACTCATTTTGTAAATAATTTGGTATGGATAGAAAAAAATTATCACACATTGCCAGAATAAATAGAAGGGATAAAGGACATCCACATTAGAGGGAAATTTCTCTCGAACAAATAATTATGGCTCAGTTGGTTCCTTAGAGTCCAACCTAGATCCCGTGAGCTGAGAGAAACATTAAAGCAAATCAAACAAAAAGAACCCAACGTTTTGATCAAAATGGCTGTATCAAAATAGCCACTGAGAATTTGTTTTCATTATAAGAGCAGATTCAGAATAACAAACATCTTCCTCCAAGTATTTAAGAAAAGGAAATCTTGCTAGCAACACCATTGCATACCAATGCCATGTCCAACATTAGGCAACCCAGTATAGCTCTACTCTTTCCAGTAACATCCCAGATCTGATCAAACCTGAAGACCAGCCAAGCTGAAGCTCCTGCATCCCTCTGTTTTGGCCTGAGTCCTTGACAGAGAGTGGTACTTTCACGAGGAAAGCCACAAATGCCACACAAGAGGCCTGGAGTGAGATGAGCAATGTAGCTCCACTTTGTTAAAATATACACACACATACACACATATACACATATATTTCCTTGATATTGAAGAATATTTAGTTAGCCATAAATTCAATTTCTTAATTATAGGAAGGACAGGGTTACAGACAAAAATAAGGAGGCTGACCAGTGAGAGAAACTGAGGTCTGCTATGGCCAGTCTACCTTTTCAATCATCTCCAGAGAAGGTAACTTAAGAATTATGTGTTTTAGTTCATTTCATAATGACTTCTGGAATCAATCTATAAATTATCTTTAAGAAATTTGATAAGGTGAATTGTGTCCCATAAGTATTTTTAATAGAAGACAGCACATTCATAAGTGATAGGGGCCCAGGATTCTGTCTCTCACAGCTATGCCATCTGGAGCAGGAAACTCTCAAGGTTACTGCAGATGGGGAAGAGAAGCCTAGAGGATGTTGCAGGACGATTCTTAAGAACAAGGACTGGAGTTGGTTTATATTACCTCTGCCCACAGCCTATTGACCAAAACTCAGCCAGAAGTACCCCATCATGACTGCGGCTGGGATTGGGGGTAATATGGTAAATGTCCTTCTGTGTCCACAGTACACAGGATAGTGATTGTGTATCCTTGTTCCAGTCCCACTTTTCTCTATAAGATAAATACCTAAGCATAATTAAAGCACACCCTTTTCATTTTGGGTTCATTTTCCCAGTATTACATAAATCATCATTGCTTGCCTTGGTACGCTCATTTTTTTTTTAATTTCCCCATATTTTCCAACACAAGCACCTAAATTTTCAAAATGAGTAACTTTCTTTTGTCTTCTTATTCCAAAACCCTTTATTTAATAGGTGAATGTTTTCTGAGGTTATTCCTAAAGAAACAAGGCTTTGGGAAAATATATTGAAGTTTAATTTGAGATACTTCTCTTATTGAGGTAGAAGAGTTAAGAGAAAGCCCTTCAGGGCACTTACTGCGAATGGAACACACAGACATTTACCCAAATTTTACAGTAATGGGATAAAGCAAAAGAAGTCCTTGTCAGTTTAATAGAAAAATCATCACCAGAGAGAATTCTGTTGGCTTTGAGCTTCAGAGCAAGGCATGTTTATTGCTTGATTAAATATTAATATGATTAGAGGTCATGCTCTTTGGTAAAATCCCATTAGTAACACACAGTGGAATAAAAAACATTCAACTTCAGCATTATTTGTAATACGTTTAGAACTATATGATTAACAGCTAAAAAATGGAGACTTGAGTTTACTTGCACACAGAAGCCATAGACCAGACACTGCCATGATCCAGTAATGTCAGAGTCAAGGGGAGATTTAATATGCAAGAGATAAAAAAGGGAGAGTTTCCTTCTTCTGACAGTCTAGACAGTGCGAAACCATATTTCAAGCCTAAGTAGATCAAATTGCCGTTAAGTAAGTACATGTGTCTGTATTAACTAATCAACCATTATGATTATACAGAATAATTAGGTAGAGTTGAATTGTAGCCTATCATAAACTGGTGATTAAATGGTAAGAAGGAAAATCTGAAGACTTGGCTCTGGTAATAACTCACCATGGGAACGCAGAGAAATGAGTGATGTTCATGGTAACCTCCAATTCTCTAACATCAGGATAATACATACCTGGATCTGATAGTTTTAGGACATTTTTAATAATGTCCTAAAATGAATGAAGGTCCAAGTAGGAAATATGAAAAAGATAAATAATAACTAGACTGCTTATCTATGGTGTTTCTGATATTTTTCCATAAATACCAAAATGTAAACTTAACAACACTGAATTATTATAATAAACATGTTAAATACATGTTTAGCAATTGAGAACTAAGCTGCCACTTTAGGCTGGTTTCTAGCTCAGGGTTTATACTGAGGAAACATTTAGAGATTCATTTCAACTGCTATTGTTAAAAAACATCTCTCATCTATATGACGTGAGTTCATGTGATTTTTTTTTTTTTAATGAAGTTTCTACTTGAACAATCATCCTTTGAACTTTTCTGAGAAATTTCTCTTCTGGTATTCTAATTTGATTGAATGTATTTTCTGATGAGATATCTGGAACCCAGAATTATAGACTATTAACTTTTTAAATTTATTTTTCACTCATATGGTCTCAGGTTAATATATCCAAAAGATTAAATCACACATAATTTAAAGTCAGACACCTCTTAAAACCTGGCACATACAATTTTTTTTTTCTTCACAGGTTTAAATAAAAGGCACTGTGGAAATTAATGCCTCCTTATTTTGTTGTATTTTGAATCACATAAATATGAATGAAATTGAGATAATATTGTTTCTTAAGAAATAAGATAAATCTCCACTACTGGTGTACCCACAAATAAGAATCTGGGGATTTAAATGAACAAGATAAGCCTCTAAATGGAAAAGAAGATTTAATTCAATTAAAATTAATATCTCTTTCTAAATTGCATAAGGGAATACTGCATTTCACAAAGGAACGCTATATCACACATACATCAGACGGGGCGGGGGGGGTCCATGACTCCATAAAAGATCTGACTGACAGTCCTAAAGACCTCTCGCTTCAGTGTATCTGTAACACGGGCATCCACTGTGCAAATTTCTCCACAAACCCCACATTTATGTGTGAACTATACACATCCTGAACTGATAACAACAGGGTATTTGTTGCACTTGGTTTCCAGGGAAACGACACTTTCCAGGATCCCCACTTATCCTGCTCCATGCGAAGCTGCCTTAGGATTGCCTTCAAAGAGCCCTTGTCTCCATCTGTGAGCTGAAGGTAAGGTGCTGTGATGGCAGTTGCTAAAAAGCTGACTCGCCTCCATCAGGGCAGGCCTAAATTTATTTCTGCCGTCCCCGTAGGGAACTGTCAACCAGGATATGAGTGAGAGGAGAAGAAATTATTGCCCCTTCCCGGGAGCATGGCACTCTCACTAACATACTTGCTAATTTGATAGTTACAATAAAGGACGGATAGTTAAGGGGGAAAATCCATGTACATTTGCTGGTACTGCAATGTCAGCTAAGTGTTTCCTTCCTAACTTTTTCCAGCAGCAGCTTCTCCCTGCCATGCTCTCTGCATGTGCCTGTGACTCTTCCTTTTGCCAGCCGAGCTTGCTCCTAATTGCAGATTTCACGTTGTGTCTACCATTTCCAGAGGACTGTGTTGCCTTGCTCCTAATCTGTGACTGACAATGAAGAATTTTAACAGAAGCTCCTGGCAACACAAAAACATATGTTTAAGATTGCTGGTTAAAGACAATTTTTGTTAGAGTAATACTCATTAACTGGCCATTGCAATGAGACAGTATTAATGGCAGGTGGCCTCGGTTCATTGGGTTGTATGCCAGGGCCATTACTGCAAATTCAGAGTCACAGTAAGATATGCTAAGAAAGCCTGATTCTGGGGGACAATCAGATACATTCAGCTGAGACTGGAGTAGACTAGGTGAATGATAGTATGCTTCTGGTTTCCTATTTGGGGTAACTGTTATATTGCATTTGGAGATACACTGGAAAATAAGTAAAGGGCAATGGAATTCTTACTAAAGATACTGTAAAAGAGGAAGCTTTGTACAAGAAGGAATTGATCAAAGTAAGGCTGCTGACAAAATTTACAGAAGGTGAAACAATTGGTATCACTTGAGTTGTACACTCATTTACACTTCTGCTACCCCTTATCTAACTGGACTTACTATCTCTTATAGAACAATACATAGTCTAGTTCATGAGGGCTTATACTATTCAATTAAGAGAAAATAATGGTGAGATTTAGATCACTTAGGCTTCCAGAAGCAATTCACTTCCTCAGGAAACCTTGAAGGAGGCAGCAGAGCATATTAATAAGATAGAAGATCAGAAAGGGTGTGTGGGAGATAAGAGGGGTGTTACGGGTGTATCTGTGTGAGTGTGTGTATGTATGAGCACACGCACTTAAACACCTGCATACGAAAGTTTCAGGTTCTGAAATCTTTTACAGTAAAATTATAATAAGAAAACTATAGATTTTCCCCCCAGATAACTGAGAGTAATCCCTATGGCAGCATAGCTAGAGACTGTAGCTGATGGAAAAAGAAGCAGACATAGGAATGTCTCTGAAAGACAAGTTGAAAGGTGAATGGAATGAGAATCCCTTAAAAAATAACAAAAGTGATCTTATGGATAGGAAAAAAAAAAAAAAAAAAAAGCCATCTGTGGAGAGAGAAAAGAAATGTTCCAGCAAGTCCATCCTTAGTTTTTCCCCTTCCAAATTTTATTATTATTTTTTTCTCAAATGCCAGTGTAGCACTGACACAAGAAATTACAGGTTCTCCTTAAAAGACAAGGTACCCAACTGAGAAGTTCAGAATTACTGACGGTTTCTAAAAGAATTCAAGCTCATGTCCTGAAGTGAAGATCTGAGTTGTATCAGTTGGGATTCTCCAGAGAAACAGAAGCCATGGAGTATAGATATACATCAGGAGAGATTTACTACAGGGAATTGGCTTCCATGATTATGAAGGCTAAGTCCCACAATCGGCTGTCTGCAAGCTGGAGGCCCAGGAAAGCCAGCAATGTAGTTCATTCAGTCCAAATTCCAATGTCTGAGAAAAAGGGCAGCCCACTGGTATAAATCCCAGCCCAAAGGCAGAAGACCAGTATCCTAGTTCATGCAGGTAGGCAGGCAGAAAGCAAAAGAGGTGAATTCTTCCCTCCTCTACATTTTTTTTCTATTCAGGCCCTCAGTGGACTGCATAATACCCACCTACAATGGGGAGGACAATCTACTTCACAGAGTCCACCAATTCAAATACTAATCTCATCTGGAAACACCTTCACATATACACCCAGACATAATGTTAATCTGGGCACCCCGTGACACAGTCAATTTGGCACATAAAATTAACAATCACCTTGAGGTAAGCCATGTAAGAATTCTTTGCTCTTTCTTCTAAGTGGATAAATTAAAGGATACACATAAAAGTAATTTTGGAGAAATCCAGGGTGGCAGGGGTGGGAGGGGAGCAGGAATTTGACCTTCATGAGAACTATTGTGTAGATACTTAGCATTCGTTATTTAAGAGACCGTGATGAGGAGATATCATATTTTGTGTGTATATGACTCTTTCCTCTATTTCTTTGTTAAAGATGACTACTTTTCTAGTCAGAAAATTATTTCTGCGCCCCTTCCCCCCCCTCCCCCCCGCTTTGGGGCACTTTTTCTCATTCTGTGTAGTTACATTCCCATCCAATAGTGTGGAATCTTGGAGGAAATTGATCACATGCCTATTGACCCAACTTCCTAAAAGGAAAGCAAGTAAACAAACAAACAATGTATTTCTAATGTGTGTTATAAATAAATCAGAAAATGTTCCTCAGGAGGCACCTGGGTGGCTCAGCTGGTTAAGTGTCTGCCTTCCGCTCAGGTCAGGATCTCAGTGTCCTGAGATAGAGCCCCACAGATCAGGCTCCCAACTCAGTGGGAAATCTGCTTCTCCCTTTCCCTCAGCTACTCCTCCCACCCGCCCCATTCTTGCTCACTTTGTCTGTCTCTCTTTCTCTCAAATAAATAAAATATTTTTTTAAGATTTTATTCATTTATGTGAGGGAGAGAATGAGAGAGAGAGAGAGCGTGCATGAGAGGGGAGAAGGTCAGAGGGAGAAGCAGACTCCCCGCTGAGCAGGGAGCCCGATGTGGGACTCAATCTTGAGACTCCAGGATCATGACCCGAGCCAAAGGCAGTTGCTTAACCAACTAAGCCACCCAGGCACCCTAAATAAAATCTTTTTAAAAAATGAAAAAAGAAAGAAAGAAAGAAAGAAGAAAAGAAAAGAAAAGAAAAGAAAAGAAAAGAGAAAAGAAAAAAAGAAAACATTCCTCAGTCAAGTCTCTCTGGAGAAGACCAGTCAAGGATCTTCTTTGATTGACCTGCAAAAAGGAGGAGAGTATGGTCAAATATAAGCACATATGTGTATCTTGGTGCCATGGGAAATTTTAACTGCCATCTTAATTACTGACTAGATGTTTTCCATTAAATAAATTTCCAGGCAGATAATTTTATCATAAGAATATTCTTTCCAGGTATCTAGTATTCTGAGAAATGCTAGGAGAGTTGAATTGGTCAGTTAAACCATACTCCAACGAAAATGTGCCTATGAAATTTTTTTAAAAGTAAACTACCCTGCTGTTTCATATATGTATATTAGTTTTTACACTGATTCTGTAGGTAGTTGCCTCATATCATTTTGGAAATTAGAGAGGATGTAAATTAAGCAAACAATGAATCAACACAATGTTAATGCATGTGGTAAATTCCAAACTGTACAGAGTAGAGAGGGAAGGATTTGTCTTATAGATACCATGCCATCAGTGAAGTTTGATATTTATAACATTTTAGAAACAATTCACTATTGATTTCTTATTGGTCTTAGAGTTTTGAAAACATCTAAGGTTTTTTTTTTTTGTCCCCATTCTTTGATTTTGCACTTGGTTACATAGGACTTTCTATTTACCACTTTTTTGTTTGTTTGTTTGTTTGTTTATGCAGTCTCTACACCCAATATGGGGCTTGAACTCATGACCCCATGATCAAGGGTTGAATACTTTTCTGATGGAGCCAGCCAGGTGCCCCTCTATTTATCATTCTTAAATGTTACTGTATTAGATTCACCTTATAGACCTAACATAGCAAAATATTTTTGGAACTTGATGAATCCAAAAATCTAGGGTCCAGAGTGCCACTGTCTCCTGACAGAAGCCCAGTCTGCACTAATTTGGGGCGCTGCCTGTCAATATGAATTGGGGATCTAAATCGAGCTGCAAATATGGACATTGTGCTATTTATGTATTCTTCCTCATAACATCTGTTGAGTTTTCTTTGTGTCATACCCATCCCACCCATTCCCTTTTCATTTCCTCCTCATCCTGATGAATAAAGGAAATGTATCTTACTCGCACTTGCATGCCTGCTAGTATTTAATGTGACTTATACATTGCTGATCAAAAAATACATTCATTCAAGCATTTAAAAAGTATATGGTGAGCTCCTCTTTTGACTTATAAATGGTGGTATGTGCTTGATATACAAATATGAATAAGACACAGAATAAAATTGGAGAGCAGGTTTTCACAGTTTTAGCAAGGTAGCAGACTCAAAAAAGTGCAATTATAGCAACAAGCAAAGAATATGTGTCAAATGTTAAATTGAGTTGAAATAATCCTGCCTGCCCACCACCTCAATTATTTTTAGTCCTAAATTCCCAGAGTAGCAAATGGTGGTAAGATGTCCAAAGAAAAACAAATCCTTCCCACGATATACCAAGTTCTTCATAGATATCTCCTCACCCAAAGAGCACTTTCCAATGTAATCATGCTATATGATATATATGTTATATTACAGTATATTAACCATTAGTACTTGAAGAGACAAATAATGTTATATATAATTCTTATTCTAGTTCCATTTCATCTTAAATTACTTCATCCTGTTTTAGAAATACATAGGATTCCCCAAAGTTTCTATAATAAAATGTGGGTAACCTTTCCACCACGATTTTTTACAATAAAATCTTAAAATATTGTCATAAGGTACAATCAAATTATTGGGAAGAGATATAGGATATGAGTGCTCCTCAGGTAAGACCTTGAAAGAGGAAATAATTACAGTATTTGTTATGCACCTGCCACACATTTGTTTCTTATTTTGCCACATGTTTGTCAAATGGAACATAAAATAAAAACTCTTGCCCTGGAAACTAAAGTATAAAAGCAGATGGATGTACTTATTTGTTTCTTTAACAAGCATTTAGTGAGTGCCTACTTTATATCAAGCATTAAACGGAGATCTGCAGAAACAATAACTGATGTTCTTTGTCCTCAGTGATCCCTGACTTTAACAGAGGAAATAGATCCAGAACCACAATTACGCACTTCATAGCACATGCAGAAGCAGAAATGTGTAAGGGGTTTTATAGCTACAGAGAATAAGTACATAGCCTGTTTGCAGTATTAAGTTACTATGGAGATCTAGAGTACCAGGAAAGTCATCTCGAGGTGACCCTTGAGACGAGTTCATAAATTGGAATCTTTAGCCCTTCTAATAGCTATTAAAAGGGCATTTCATGCAGAGGGTTAATGTGACCAATGTCAAAAAAAAAAAAAAAAAAAGTTCTAAAATCCGGAAGATCAATTTAGGAAAGTATGGCAAGAGTTTTGGGAGAATATGATGTGACCTGCACTGGGACAAGAGATAGAGGTGGGGAAAGGAAGGAGGAGATTCAACATGTTTCTAGGTGTTTTGATGAAGAGAGGAAGTGAGTGAAGAGGAGGATTGAAAGATGATTCCCATGTTTTAAGCTTGACTGTGTGCATGATGATTCCCAAATAGGACTTCCAATCCAATGTGGTAATTGATTAAAATTTAGCAGACATTATGTTACCCTAAGATCTCAGGATGGTTAGTAGGACTTAGGAGAGATGAACCCCTCAGCAGGTCACCACAAACCTTGAGAAACCTGCTACATTTCTTCAGATGTATGCTATATATTTTCATGCCCTGTGAATGGTGTGGCATTGGAGCGGTTTACAAAAAAACTTCATGGAGAATTCAGACACAGATAATAAGAATAATATCCATTGTCCAAATATCATCCCATAATGGATCTCTCAGAAAAAGAAACACTGGCAGTACTTTTCCCATTATTGAACTCATATTGCTAAGATATACTTGTGTAGAGTGGATACAATTAAGTTTTTTTAATTATAACTCTGTCTTAAGAGTTACATAGCTTTAACTCCTAGAAGAAATCCAGGGACCTTAAAAAATATAAAATGGAACTCCAGTATATCTAAAACAGGATAATAGTTAATACATTATGAGATCAGGAGGTGAGTTTTCTCTCTGATAGTGAAATAGTAGCAAATATACCTTAAATCTTGTAAGCATCCAATGTAAATTGGATAATGATAATACATGTATTATAATCTTGAATAAAATAAATCCACAACCAAGCTCATTACCTCTGTCACTGTTCCTATCCATTTAATTCCGTCATAATTGCTCCCATCATCCAGGATTAAAAAAACCTTGCCATCATCTTTAATTGCTGTTCTGCTAGGGCTTGGGGAAAAGTATTTTTCTGAAGGAGGATGATAAATCAGGATTAGGAAAGGCTAAGCAGGGCTTGGAGATGAATATAGGGTACAGGAGTTCAGGTGGGCAGTCTATACACATCAACATAGCCTACACCAAGTTGATGGAGACAATTTAGCACTAAAGGAAGCAATATTTGATCAACAACAATTTAGGTACAGGAGATCAGAGCATGGTAGTCAATCAGCTAGACAGGCAGTTTGGGGGTCAAAAGTACACAGGTAAGGAGTTCCCAGAAAAGATGCTGGATGAGTGAAAAGCTGAGCAGGTAGTCGGGAATCAAGAAAATTCGGAGGAAGCAAAGAGCAGAGCAAGGTCACGGGGTCTCCATCCAGATCAGCACAACGAAAGAAAATTTGACAGGCATGAAATCTCCCTAGCTGCTCTTTCCCCAGGCATGAGCAAATACAACCAGCAGTTTTAGCTTTGTTGTTCATGAATTACCTATTATTTTAGACTTTGAATGTCTGGCTTTTAAAGAAGGAAATGTCTTTTTTAATACAGAAGCCCATAAGGCTAAAATGATGAAAACAGGTAGATTTGGAATATTGGTCAACATGCTCTGGCACTGAAACTCTTTTCAGGATTACCAGAAGTCTCCGTTTGCTCTCCATTTGTTATTTGATCTAAATAGGCACATCAACAGCAGTCTTAAACTGTGAGGTGGGTGGTTCCTTCTGTCCCCTCACCCCCACTTTTTCATCTCATCTCCCAGGACCCAAAGATAATTGAAGAAATCCTGGGTTTTATTGATTGACTTGTCCCATATATAATTTCAAAATAGATTTGAGCTAGCTAAAAATATCCCCATCTAAACCCCTAGTCTAACATACCTCTTCAGGCTCATGAGAACATGTATTATCACAGCTTTCCAAGGCTCTTGCTTCAGCCCTCTTCCAAACCCCTCTTTCCGACTCCCCTGACACTCTGTCCTTCAATTATGTTCTGTTTTGGATCTTTCTTTTCTCCTCCTTCTCTCTTTTCTGTTTGGCTGCTAGCATGCAACATTCTTTCCTAGATATTATAACATAATTATTTCCTAAGTAAAACATGCTTCCTAATATTATGACACAATATTGAAACCCAATAGTTAATGCTTTGATCCTAATATCCATTTGATTTCATTTCACTTTCTATATTCTCAAATTGTGATTTACTCCAACTTCTATTCCCCTCCTCTCCATTCTAAACTCACCAACATCTGTCTTCTATCTCTATCAGTTTGATGAAATGACACTTTCCAGTACAAAACTGACCTGTTCCTAATTACTTAGCTCCATGATATTCTCCCCATCCCTCTTGAACTATTTTTGGGTTTTTACATGAGGGGATTCCTCATTCTCTGCTTCTGATAAATTGATCTCTCCTATGCCTATCTAAGATAATAATGTTGAATTTTTCAACAGTGATTATTATTTCCCTGTTAAGTGTGGAGTAACACAGTTTTAGCCTTTAAACTCCTATTTCCTCTTCTCTCTTTCCTCAGAAATGTATCTCTTCCTTCTGGTTAAGTTTGCATTTCTAAATATAACCATTACATCTATACTGATCATCTAACTCCTTTCTGCAGCTCTGTCCTGCATCTCTGAGGAGAATTATTATATTTAATCAATGAAAGACATTTTACCATAGCTAAAACTGAACAGATTTTTCTCTTTTCTCCTTGATAAAAATCTACTTCCTCTTCTTTTTATTTCACGTCCTCTGGGTTTAAATTCTCATGACCGCTTCTCATCTTCTCTGCCTTCTGAGACTGCCACATTTAATCAACCAAAATCCATACTGTTTCCTATTTCCAAATGACTTCTATTTTAATCCTTGCTCTTCTATGTCCATTGCCACTGTCCTAATTAATGCTTATACCATCTCAAGTTTGTTCTATGAAACACATTCTTCAAGGTCTTCTATCGCTAAAGTTTCTCCTCATAAGAATCTATCTTGCAAATAGATTTGTCTTTCTAAATACTGTTTTGATCATGCCACACATCTGATTTAAATACTTTAGATCGAATCAAAGCATCTAAGCCTAGAATTTAAAATTGCACACAATGCATCCCAATCTAACTTCCTACAGTCCTCCAATTACTCCTTCCGACCCCACTCACCAAAACAGACAGATCTTTATATTAACTGGCTTCTGTACATTTCTGGACCACCCAGGTCTCTGACTCTTTTCCCGTGTGCTACCATCCTCACCACCCATCTGGACTTTTCTCAGATTTCAAGCCCAAGTTCAGATTCCACCCCTTGTTTCCTACAACCCACAATAATCTTCTAAATTCTGTATATACAACATTCTCCATATTTCTCACATAAAACGAGGCAATGGATGCTATTTTAGCATATCCAGTGTATCTCTTTGACCACGTTTCAATTATTCTACTTCAGAGAATGTGTCTTATTTTTTCTGTATTAGTCATTTGTTTTTTAGTTCATAGTGAGTGTGGTATTTTGTATTGATTTTATTGAAGGTCATAGTACTTATTAATGAAGTGTAATAATTAACTTAATTTTCTCCCTCTAAAATTTGTAGATTATATATGTGTATATAATCCATTGTTTAATTTTATATATTTATTTCCTTCAATTTTATGGAAAAAGTATTTTTTATTCCCATTTTTACCCCCATGTGTGTACATACACACCTGCATATTCATTCCTTCCTTAACTTCTCTGTGACTTAAACAAGCAATAACATTCTGCCCCTTAATGTCTTTCCTTTTAAATTGGTGATTGGACTACTGGTCTTTATCTTCTTACTTGGGATGTAAACATAAATACCTACTATGTGCTATGCTGTATTTATGAATACACAGTATATACAGCATAGCACTTCAGAGAAAAACCAGTCTATGCAGCTAATTTATTATTGCCATTATCTTACATTATAAGGTGTAGAAATCTTTACAATGAATATGTAACAGGATTTATCTAAGCAAAGCTACTATGGAGTGCCATAAATATCTTTTTCTTTAAGTCTATTTTTTTTTTCTAAATGTACATCCCAAAGACTAGTAGAATTAGTTCGATGGAAGTGTCAATTTAAGTGCTTACAGTTTTTAAATTGTCTTATAGATAATATTAACTGTAACAAATTTATTTTTCTTCTTTTAGAGCATTTCGTATCACAGTCCAAATTTGCCACGTTGAATTCCTAGGTTTTAAATCTTCAGTATTTATTATGGCTACAAGTTGGTTTTAAATAGAGCAGCAGTGCCCTCTAGTGGCTCCTGTCTTTTTGGAAGCTGTGTTTGTATTTATTCCCTTAAATAATTTGGACTACTTTTTCAACTCTTATTTTTCATAAATGTTTTCCAGGGAAGTTTGCCACAAAGTATAATTACATATAATTTTTTCAAGTTGTCTACTCTTTGGAAAATCTATCAAAACATATACAACCATTAATTATTTTTCAAGGCTGTTATTGTTTTTAATGTAGAAATCCTATGTCTAGAACATTTCTCACAACTTTTCATCCAAACCAGTTTTGTTTTCTTGTCAAATATGACTAGAAATTCAACATACATATGAAACTGAGGCAATTTGTAAAAATATTTTTCATTTCTTTTAAATGTGAAAATTTTAAATATAAAATGACTAAGGGGCCCATGAGGGAAAGGACTAGCCTAAGAGTAAGTCCAAATATTTATCCCCCAATTCTGTTGCCCAGAATACACGAAGTTGTTCAAATAATAATTCTCTTCCAGGGGCTTATTCATATACCTAGGAAAATGAGATGTTTATTTGTAGCTTAATTCAGTTAAATAAATATTTATCAAATATCAGTTACTGCTGGGTGGTGAAGATATACAAATAACTATGCTAGAGTCACAAAAAGCATTTCTCCAGCACTTGTTCTATTCAAATAATATCCCATAATAGTTTCATTAGGTTCTTGCATATCAATAATCTTTCCACTTCTTAAATAAGACAACTAAAGCATAGGAAGTTTAAAGTGTATTCAAATGCAGTTTGAACACCAGAGTAGAACCCTACTAAGCATTCAGCATTTCAATTTTACATTACCTTCCAACTGGCGTGATGTGTTAAAATACATGGTGCTTACAAACACATGCACATGTATACTTCAGTCAAAAATGTGAAAAATAATCCCATAAGAAGTGAGCTTTTTAAAGCTTCCGGAACACGCCTATAATTTTGAGAATATGTTATACACTTATGTTGCTTTTATTAACTCCTCAACTATATACAAAGAGTTGTTAAAAAATATTTTATTTTTCTGAGCTTATTTTGTTAATGCCTTCAAACTGCGAAAATGGCTACAAGCCACTTCCATGAAATAATTTTCAAGTTTCTGTTGCACTGGATCTCTTCTCTTCCACTGGTCTCTTTAGGTCCTCTCTCTACCCTTTTCAATTTAGCTCTGTATACTGGGATCCTCACATGCATGTACTAGGGAAGAAGGCTTTCTTGCCTTCCTGAGGCTTCTAGGAAATGGACAAAGGGAAGGAAAAATTCACTCCCCAGGCCTCCTTCTTCTGAGGCTTTGATGTATCTCTCTACCAATACTCACAGCTCCCAACAGGTATCCCTCTCCAAACAGTCTTCTCTGTTTCTGGGTTCATAAGCTGCTTCTTTTCCTCATGTTACAAATTGTAACTTGCAAAGAGCACTGTTAAAAACTGAATTGTATCCCCCTAAAATTTATATGTTAAAGCCCTAACCCCCAGCATCTAAGAATGGGACTGTATTTGGAAAGGAAGACTCCAAAGCAGTGATTAAATTAAAATGAGGCCATTAGTGTGGGCCCTAATCCAATCTGACTGGTGGCCTCATAAAAAGAAGAGATAAGGACAGGTAAGAGGGATGCCAAGGATTCCCTGGGCGCCTAAGAAAGTCCTTGTGGAGACACAGGCAGAAAATGGCCATTTGCAAGCCAAGGAGAGGGCCTCTGGAGAAACAAACTTTGCAGGAACCTTGATCTTGGACTTCTAGCCTCCAGAACTGTGAGAAAATAAATTTCTGTTGCTTAAGCCACCCAATCTGTAGTATTTTGTTATGGTAGTCCCCACAAACTAACCCAAGTACCCCCATCCAACTACCGCCTGTGGCTCCCTACATCCCACAGCTTTGTTAACAGTCATTTTGTTACATAGTCGTGAACACCCAGTCAGAGTGAGCCACACAGTTTCTGATTCACCCTGCATGTGTTAGTCTTGGGTGGTTTATATATATATTTTTTTAATTAATGGCATGATAGAGTATGAGTTTCCTAGGGCAGATGGGGTAACCAGAAATCTGAAATCAAGATGTCACCAGAGCCTTACTCTTCCTGGGTGCTCTAAGGGAGAATCCTTCCTTGTCTCTTCCAGCTTCTGTTGGCACCAGAATTTCCTTGGGGTGCATCACCCCAATCTCTGCTCCATTTTCACATGACGTTCTCCTCTGCCCTACCCTTTCTTCTAAGCATACCTGTTACTGGATTGAGGATTTAGCCTAACTATTCCAACAAATTTCCATTAAAAATCTTCACCTTAATTATATCTGCAAAGATCTGTTTTCTAAAGAAGTTCACAGGTTCCAGGTAGAAATATCTTTTGGAGGAGCACCCTCTCAACCTACTACAGACAAAAGAACAAATCGCAAAAGGAATTTACTATCTTCTTTACTGATGTCTTCTGTTCAGTATAACATCACTCTTGGGAAGAATAATAAAGGAAGAAAACATTATTAAAAAGCATAGGATCCCATAGAATTAACATAGAAGTAGAGATAAGTACAATGTCATACATAAATCACCTTTCTTAACTCAAAATAAAGCACTTGGAGCACATGAAAATGTTAACTAAAAGAATTTCAATAAATAAAATATGTACTTAGCACATTTTAACAAGTATATAAGAAACCATAGTTATTTAAAAAGAGCATCCTGTTGACTACTTCACAAAATATTTTTTATACCTCTATATCCAAGATATGTTTTATCAAAAAAAAATTTTAAAACAGGAATAGTTTTTAAGAATCAGTACTATGAGGCATAAAATAACAAGAATTAAATTTAGAAGTTTATTGGGTATAATCACTTATTTTACAGATGAGAACTCCAAATCTCTTTTCCTAAATCCTTATAATCTAGGAATGGATTTTCCTATCAGAGTCCACACTGCACCTTAACTCTTTCACATTAACTGTGTTATTTTTTTTTTTTCTCAGTTGGGAAAAAAAATCGAACACTCATAATTATTCTCTTTCTATAAAGAGAACACTCCTAATTATTCTACCTCTATAAAACATGACATTGTCTAAAGGAACAGATATAAAAATACAAGCTAAGTTGATCTCTTAAAACTGTAGTTGGTCAGTTATGACCAGAGAAATGTATCCCTAGGTAGTTTTCATGTTCTTATTCGTTTGAAAGAAATCATTTCTCCCTAAGGATTTATAGTCTAAAGGAGTCCTATCAGGTTTTTAAATATCATGTTGTAAGGACAGATTCTTTTAAAATTTGATCATAGCACTTATGAACCCATTGTGCACCAATTAGCAGCTCATAAAAATTCTGGTCCTACAATGTCCGTGACAGGAAACTAACAGCTGTATAGCCTTTGTGTTTTATTTTTATTTCCTCTTTTTCTATGTCACTATGCCCAACTTATTTTCTTTATTTTCCCCCATACAGGGACTAAAGAATGTTCTTCTCTAAACTCCGAGATGTTTACTTGACATGATATATGATGATTTTTTTAACATTTTAATCAGACACAATCTTTTACACTACAATGATTTTGAGAAGACTAGACATTACTCAGTATGTAAGGAATGTTTAGTGTTGCTTCATGACTACCTGACTATGCATAATTATAAGTTCTGCAAATAAAACCTACCTTTATCCATTTTAAGACTTCTTTTGAAGATAGTAAACTTTACAGTGGTCCTTTCAAAAAGTAACATGTTTAAGATATTTTTATTTTTATTGTATTTGTATGTGTTCCCTGAACTTTCCTTTCCTCCCCAGGAGAATGAGATGCCAGCACTAAGCCAGTTAGATGTCTGATGCCTCAAGAAATGACCAGGCAGAAAGAAAAAAGTGAAAAGAAATCAAAGCATTTCCTCTTGGGAGGCAGTTAATATTTGGCTTATATTTGATTCATACACAGATTCAGATATTCCTATAGCATTCATATTCATCAAAATGCCTGTGGAAAATCGACGCAAATATTGAATACTCCTTGAGTATTTCTGCAGGAGGCTATAGTCCACATCAGGCACTGTGGAGCAGTGATTTTCTTTATGCTTAGTGTGACTTGTGGCTCTCCAGGAAGATACCAGATGGTGGTGGAGTCATTAAATTTTTTCCAGCTGGACATGTGAGTCAACTTCATGCCTGATTCCTTATTTACAAAAAAACAGCTGGTTAAGGAATTATTATGAAATATTTGAAATTACAAGGGTCTTTCCATATGATCGTCTAGGCAGGACCAGTGATATCCAAACCAAGAATACACCGACAGCCATGAAAGTGATTAATTCATTGAAAAGTCAAGGATGGAAAAGCCATGAATGAAGCAGTGTGCCTTTCCTTTTTTGTTACTTAGTAAAGTGAACTTTGCCATGACAAGAGCATAGAATATACTGACTTCTGGAGGTATGAAAATAAGATCTGCTTGATATCTAAAGATTTCATATAGAAGCTATGTATATCTTGCTTCTACTCACTATATTGTGAGACCAATGCAAATTCTAGATAAGAACATCACGGTGACTTCTGCATCATTCCACCAGGCCCTGCAAAGACTCTGTAGCTGGTCTCCCCCTTTTCCTCCCAATAATGCCCACTACTGGCTGTAGATGCTTATTCTGTCTTCCAACACTCATCGAAGTTAACAATTCCCTCTTTCTTGCTCCCACCTTCTTTATATCATCAGAAAATAACACACACCTTGAAATAATTTCTGTTTGCATGTCCCTAAGTGTTAATTAAGTGTGTCTTTGTATTCCTACCTTTTAGCATAATGCCTAACACACCATAAACACTCAATAAATTTTACCAAACTGCTGGTAAATCTAACAATGCTGAAACCTATCATTTGTTTTCCTCCAAATGCTGCCAGTAAGCAGGTTTGGACCTTGGGCAAGTAACTCATTCTTTCTAGAGTAGTTTTTAATAACAAAATTAAATATTTTAATTTAAATAATTCCAAATTTAGAGTGCCTAAATAAAAAATACAAAGGATTAGTCTTACAATATCAAACTAAATGGAATCTTGGAAATTTTTCTTTGGAAAATTTTCTTTGGAAAAGCTAACCGGGGGAATACACACACACACACACACACACACACACATATATGTATGTGTGTGTGTGTGTGTGTGTATGTATATATCTTTTTTTCCCTTCAAAACCTCAGAGAAAAATCTATATCCATACATGGGTGCTTAAAATCAAAGGTGTAGTGATCATTACATCTAGTGGCTACATATGCACTACTTAGCACCACACTGAAGGCTAATTGGTTTGGGAAAGCAAAATTTGATCATAACCGCCAAGTGCACATGATATATAATGATTAGTGAAACAAACCTAGTGCATGCTTTCTTCCCACTGTTCAGTTGTAGTTATTAGTGGCTGCCTACCTCCCCGCCTCCAGCAACATCGATGTCTCTAGGGCTCCCGAACCCATTTACTTTCCATTCACTCCTTGCCTCACTGCCTGCAGCTGTATTAATACATCCCAGAAGAATTTGTTCCCATCAATTACGGTAGAAGTTGTAGTCACAGTTCTGTGGCACATCAGCACTACTTCAAGCAGGCACAAATAATACATAAAAGAAAAGAAAATGAAAACAGACTCAGCTCATGAGTCACTGCAATTAAGATGCTGGGGTATGGGAAGAGGAGAAAAAAGAAAAGGTGCTTCTGCTTTACAAGAGGAATGATTTCTTACCTAACATTTGTTATGCAGAAAGTGTAAAATGATTTCTGGAATAATCAATGCATTTAAGGTTAAACTTCCAGAGTGAGGCTAAGGAGCAAGAAGGACAGGTGTACAACACTGAAGAACTAAACTAATTATTCCAAATCCTTAATTGTGACTCCCCTGAGTTTTAGTTTTAGAAGGTTAATTTTCCTCTTAGGAATCTCTTGCTAAATGTTTAATCTTGCTACCAGAAATTATTTGTGAAACAAGAAATGCCATGAGAGAAAAACATGGTGTTGCTAAGATTTAAATACTTGTCCTAGAAATAAAAAATAGTACTTTTCTACATTTTTATTATGGTAATCACTTACGGCTTCTATAAACTCAGAGAATTTTAAAGGCAGAAGAAAACCCAGATATCACACAACTATGTCATTTCATTAATGAAGAAACTGACATACCCTACCTAGGTACTGAGGGGAAATTGGAGCCAATTATAAAACTATTTAAACGTAACCAGCTCATCTTTCTTGAGTACCCCTGGTTTCCTTTACATTGATCTATTCTCTCTTTTGTTTTTCCAGCTTTCTAGCTTCTACTAAGCTAGAAGTTAAAAGTTAACTCTGTTTATTGTTTTATTAACTCTCTTTATTGTTTTTTGGCTTCTCCCTCCCATTATAATGTATCCACTTAGAGAGCACGTTGCTTTGTCAATAGACAAAAAATATTGTTCATAATATTGTTCAAAATATCGTTCATGAATGTATCCAAAACACCTAATGTAGTCTGAACACACAATAAGGATTGAATAAATGTATATGCTGAATAAATAATGAAGGAATAGATAATTGGTGCAGAAAGTCTGCTTTGGAAGTAGGGAGAGGAAATAGGAGAAAATATTCTCATGCACATGAGTGGAAAGACAATTTTACCTTTAACAATGGAAGAATTAATACAAGAGTAGTTTGGGCTACAGATGGGGTTCTTCTATTATATTCTATTAATATAAAAAAACTTAAAGGTTTTGGTAATCTAATATTATTTTATTCCAAGTGAAGTCATTGGGCAAGAATATCAGCTAAAAAGGAGAGTTCAAACATCACAGATGAGGGATGCCTGGGTGGCTCAGTCAATTAAGCATCCACCTTCAGCTCAGGTCATAATCCCAGGGTTCTGGGATTGAGCCCCACATCAGGCTCCTTGCTCAGAAGGGAGGCTGCTTCTCCCTCTGCTAACCACTCCCCTTGACTGACCTCACTCACTCTCTCTCTCTCTCTCTCCCAGACAAATAAATAAATAAAATATATTTTTTTTAAAAACCACAGCTGATAAACCTTAAAGAGACTGTGAGGAATTAAAATTGCCATTGGGAGCAGTGGCTGGGTGGCTCAGTCACTTAAGCATCTGCCTTAAGCTCAGGTCATGATCTCAGGGATTGAGCCCACATCAAGGTCTCTGCTCAGTGGGAATTCTGCTTCTACCTCTCACTCTCCCTCTGTGTTTTCCCTTTCTCTTTCTCAAATAAATAAATAAAATCTTTAAATAATAATAATAATAATAAATAAAATATAAAATAAAGTTGGAAAAATAAGAAAGAAAATTCACCAGGTAGTAATCCCTTTGAGAGGCAGTTCCCTGGGTGGCTCAGCCGGTTAAGCATCTGCCTTCTGCTCAGTTCATGATGCTGGAGTCCCAGGATCAAGCCCCATGTTGGGCTCCCTGCTCAGCAAGGAGTATGCTTCTCCCTCTCTCTCTGCTTCTTCAATTGCTCTTTCTCTTATTTACTCCACTCAAAATAAATAAAACAAAATCTTAAAAAAAAAAAAAAGCAGCACTGAGAGGATTGAGGAAGAAAAATGTAGATGGTATCAATTCAAAGTGCTCCTTAGTATCTTCCTATGCAAAACCAACCATTTGGGTATAATTGTACAAAATGCAGACAATCTGTAGCAACAAAAACTCAGGGCTCAAAACAGATACATATCTGTGAATCATGGAAAAAGTACATCAGGAGACATATTCAACTTCTTTTGCTTTTTTTTTTTTTTTTTCATTTTGTGAGGATAAGAGTAATGATTTGCAAGCTCTGTTCATGTCAGAGCAGAAACAGGAAGAGCATCCATTAGGCAATCCTTATTCTTTAAAATTCACTTAGGGGCACCTTGCTGGTTCAGTCGGTAGAGCATGTGACTCTTTTCTTCCTTTTTTTTTTTTAAATGTAGTTATTTACTTTATTGTTTGTTTGCTTGTTCAAATTCAAGATAGTTAACATATAGTGTAGTATTGGTTTCAGGAGTAGAATTTAGTGACTTATCACTTAACATATAACACTCAGTGCTCATCACAAGTGTCCTCCTTAATGCCCATCTCCTATTTAGCCTATCCCCCACCTACTTCCCCACCAGCAACCCTCAGTTTGTTCTCTACATTAAGAGTCTTTTATGGTTTGCTGTCTCTCTGTTTTTATCTTATTTTGTTTTTCCTTCCCTTCCACAGTGTTCATCTATTTTGTTTCTTAAATTCCACATATGAGTGAAATCATATGTCAGTTGTCTTTCTTTGACTGACTTATTTGACTTAGCATCATACTCTCCAGCTCCATCCATGTTGTTGCATATGACAAGATTTCATTCTTTTTGATGGCTGAGTAATATTCCATGGAATAAATACACCACAGCTCTTTTATCCATTCATCAGTCAATGGACATTGGGTTCTTTCCATAATTTGCCTATTGTTGATAGCATGGTTATAAACATCAGGGTGCATGTGCCCCTTTGAATCATCATTTTTGTATCCTTTGGATAAATACCTACTTGTGCAATTGCTAGATTATATAATAGTTCTATTTTTAACTTTTTGAGGGAACTTCATGCTGTTTTCCAGAGTGTGCACCAGTTTACATTCCCACCAACAGTGTAAGAGGGTTCCCTTTTCTCCAAGTCGTCACCAATATCTATTGCTTCCTGAGTTCTTAATTTTATAGGGCATGTGACTCTTGATCTCAGGATGATGAGTTCAAGTCTCAAATTGGGCATAGAGGTTTAATTTAAACTTTGTAAGATTTGTTTAGATTTGTGTTTTGGCCATAGAAATTATCAGTTTTGGTAAATGCTTCCACATGCACTTGAAAATAGTGGGTATTCTGCAATTTTTGAGTATATAGTCTTATACCTACCATTTAGGTCAGTTTGCTTAATGTTCAATTCTTCTATGTCTACTATGTCTAGTTACGTTCTGTCTACTTCTGTTATTGAGAAAGATGAGTAAACATCTCTAAATATGATACTGGATTTTCTATTATTTTTCAGGTCTAAATTCTTGCTTCATTTATTTAGAAGTCTTGCCATTAGATGCCATTGAAATAAGTTTCTAGGCCCAAGATGGAGATGCTCCTGCCCAATGTGCCAAGCCAGCAAATTAAAAATTATGTAACTTTAGTGTTCCTGTGAATGCTCTGCCTGACCAAAAATGCAGTCTATCCAGTCTCCCAATCCCCAAACACCAAGCCAATTCTAGGCACCATACTTATTTCCTTATTCCTTCTCACCCCAAACAAGGTTGATTATGTGATCCCAGCCAATCAGATGTTTTTATTGTGTCTTCTGTGTTCTTTATTCTTAATCTTATAAAAGCTTCCTGTCTTTTGCCCCATTTTGCAGTTCTCTGAGTAGACACTGCCTCATGAAGTATTAAATAAAGTTTATTTGTATTATCTAAATGACTTTCTTTATTCAATTTTTGGGAGGGTTAAATGGGTGATAGGTACTAAGGAATTCACTTGTTGTGAAGAGCGTTGGGTGTTGTATGTAAGCGATGAATCAGTAAATTCTACACCTGAAACTAATATTTCATTGTGTGTTAACTACAGGAGTTAAAATAAAAACTTGGGGAGGGGGGTTGTCCAGTCAGTTAAGTGTCTGCCTTTGACTCAAGTCAAGATCTCAGGGTCCTGAGTCTGCTTCCCCCTCTGCCTTTTTCTCAACTCATGCTCTTTCTCTCAAAAATAAATAGATAGATGATAGATAGATAGATAGATAAAATCTTTTAACTAAATTATCTTCTTTTAGACATTTTTAATATGTCTAATCATATTAAAATCATTTTTTAATAATTTATACAGAATACCATGGAAGGATCCTTTTTATCACATTAAATACATTATTCTTCCTTACCTCGTCTTTATCTTTATCTCTGCCAATACTTTATTTTGTTATTTTTTTCCACTGAGATATAATTGACATATAACATCATATTAGTTTCAGTTGTACAATATACTGATTCAGTGTATGTATATATTCCAAAATGATCACCAAAATAAGTTAACATCCATCACCACACATAGTTACTTTTCTTCTTGTGATGAGAACTTTTAAGATCTACTCAGCTTCATTTGACGGATGAAGAGACAGTGTTTATAAAAATGTGCTCTTTAACTAACTACCCGTGTAAATTTGGACAAGTTACTTGTCCTCCTTAAACTTTAATTCCCTAATTTTTAAAATATTGGTAATACTTTAGAGAATTTCTGTATAGATGAAGTAGGATAACTCATTTTGGTGCTTTTCCTGGAATAAAATAAGACCTCATTATGTTGACCTATAATATTTAATACTACTATTTGTAGTAGTTTAAAAACTTTGGTTCAACCCTAGGATCAGAGGGCTTCCTTAGGACTTCTTAAGAGAGGGATACCTGTGTGGCTCAGTAGGTTAAGTGTCTGCCTTCAGCTCAGGTAATGATCCCAGAATCCTAGGATGGAGCCCCACTTCAGGCTCCTTGTTCAGTGGGGAGTCTGCTTCTCCCTCTGCCTGCTGTTCCCCCTGCTTGTGTTCTCTCTCTCTCTCTCTGACAAATAAATAAAATCTTTAAAATATGTATATGCACATATATATATATATATATATAGACACATATATATACATATATATATTTAAAAAGAAAATAATACAAATGTACAAACTCCAACTATGTTTGAAAGAATTTCCAGAGTTTTGCAAAGTTACAAGACTAGCATGATCTTGAAATCAATATCTGAAAAAGATGTGACAGGAAAGGAAAACCACAGATTTTTCTCATAAAGATTAATCCTAAACAAAATATCCACTATAGCACAAGAGTATACACAAAAGATGATAATATATGGTTTATTCCAGGAATTACAAGACAAGTTAATATTCATAAATCAATATTATTTACCATATTAATAGAATAACATGAATATTTTAATGAATTGCAAATCATTTAACACAATTCTATACCTATTCATGACTAAAACAAACAAAATGGCTTAGTAAAGTTACAACAGTTGAAATTTCTTTAACCTGATAAATGGTACCAACAAAAGACCTATAACTAACTAATATCACATGTGATATCAAATATTAAGACCTTTTCCCATTGACATCAAGAATACAAAAAGAGGGATGCATGGGTGGCTCACTTGGGTAAGCTTCCAACTCTTGGTTTTAGCTCAGTCATGATCTCAGTGCCCTGAGCACTGCCTGGGGCTCAGGCTTAGCAAGAGTTTGCTTGAGATTCTCTCCTTCATCCTCCCCTACCCCTGCTCTCTCTCTCTCTCTTTGTCTCTCCTTAAAATAAATAAACTAATTTTTAAAAAAGAGTAAAGAAAAGAATATTCACTATCATACCTCCTATTACATATTGTAGTGAAGGTTCTAGCCAGTATAATAAGGAAAGAAAAAATATGTAAGAATTGAAATAATTAGATATATGCAACACCAAATAAAAAAAAAATTATTTATGGGCAAAATGACAATTTTATTTAAAATTTATAACTTAATGCAAAAGGATGAACATAGGTAAAACAATATTGAATAATTAAAATAATAAAAATGTACACATGCAAATATTTCATAAACTTGTAATCAGTAAGACTACATGGTGATGGCACTAGATAATTAAAGTACAAAATAAATAATGGAAACAGAATATAGAATATACAAACAGACCAACACATATACAATCACCTTATTTATGTTAAAAGGCCTATAGTATGGTGGGAAAAAGTAATTTGTTTCAATGAATGGTGCTAGCTCAATTGAAAATCTAAATAGAAAACATTATGGCTTTATCCATACAACATATGATATATAAAAATATATCAGACCGTTTGAATATCTAATTATGAGTGAACAAATGAATGAGTAAATAAATAAATAGCATCTTTCTGAGTGACAAGGAGACAGTTAAGGTTGGAAACAGGTTTGTAACATTGTCTCCCTTTAGTGGTGACATTTAAGAATGAACAAAAGAGTCTGATCAAATTCCCTTGCTATTAGGGAACAGATGCAACAGATGTATTGTAAAAGCATTGTTTAAACTCTTATGTTAAATCCAAACCAGAACATGTTCAAATGCAAGAGATGAAGGGCATGTGAGGGTAGATCTGACAATCTTGGACTTCCTCAAAGACTTGTCATGTCTTTCACGACTGCTTATATCCTCTGATTATTAGTAATTTGGTGCTGGGTAAGATTTTGAAAATCATATTGTATCTGATTTGACCATTTTATCTTTATTTTAGGGAAAAAGAAATATTCGTTCACCTGCTAGCAAATCCCCTCTAGAAACAGATAAATGCACTGCAAAGAGTCACACAATGAAATACTACATAGAATGAGAAAGTACAAACTATAACTATATGTACCAGTATGGATGAATATTACAAAAATAACTTTGGGGAAAAAGAGAAAAAGTGAGAGAAGGCAAAAGATTCTATATATCATATATAATCATATAAAACCTATACAATCATAAAAAGTTCAAAATCAAGACATAGGGGGCACCTGGGTAGATCAGTGGGTTAAGCCTCTGCCTTCTGCTCAGGTCATGATCTCAGGGTCCTAGGATCAAGCCCCACATCAGGCTCTCCCCTCTGCCAGGAGGCTGCTTCCTTCTCTCTTCTCTCTCTACCTACCTCTCTGCCTACTTGTGATTTCTCTCTCTCTCTCTGTCAAATAAATAAATAAAATCTTTAAAAAAATCAAGAGTTAGTTAACAAAATTAACCTTTGGGGTTAGATGTCAGAATATCATTTATCCTTGAAGGTCATTTACTAAATGTGGACACAAGGAGGGCTCCTGGGATGCTAATAACATTTTTTTCTGTTGGATTCTGGTAACATAAGTGGGGTCACCTTGTCAGAATTCATGAACATATTCATAATCATTTATGCATTTTTGTATGAATTTTTTTTAAAGATTTTTTAAAAAACAAGATTTAGAAAACTGAGCTAGGTGGTCAAGGATCACACATTTACTTTAAGGAAAAAGACTGATATAATATCCAGGTTTGCTCCTACTATTTTAATTATGTATACATATATGAATAATCCACATATTAAACAAACATACAAATCTTTAAAGAAGGTCTGTACTTGAATATTCTAATAATTTTGATGGAATTACCAATAAAAAATGGTGTAATATGAAAATACAACCAAAAGAGAAACAATTATGTAGAACAACTTTAAAGACTTGCCCTAGGTCTTAAAAATATCATTATGTAGCAAATGTTAACACCAAAACTCCACTGTTAGAACCAAAGGGCTGAATCACAAGCAGTTGCTAAACATAAGAGTACAATATATTTTAGTTGAGAAATAGCCCAAGGTACAGAGAAATGAACTGAAATGAACTGTTAACTCTTTGGAAAAGTAATAAATGTCAATGACAAATCAAGACTATGCTTTTTCCCTGCTCAAAAAAAATCACGTTGTTTTTTTTGTTTGTTTGTTTTTTCTGTACTCTAGTGTACTTTGATTAAAATTAGAGGATGTAAATATATATGTGTGTGTGTGTGTGTGTGTATGTATATACACATATACACATATATATACATTTTTTTTTTCCAAGCAGTCCAGTCGTTTAAGTGTCTGACTCCTGATTTCAGCTCAGGTCATGATCTCAGGGTTGTGAGATTGAGCCTTATATTAGGCTCCATACTGGGCATGGAGTCTGCTTAAGATTCTCTCTCTTCCTCTCCCTCTGCTTCCCCCACTTCTCCCTCCCCCTATCTAAAATAAATAAAACATATCTACATACAAATTAAAAAAAAAAGAAGAATTGCAAAAAAAAAAATTAAATGTTACAAAAGAATATTAACAAATTTAGCAGGGAATATGGAAATCTTTTTTTTTTAAGATTTTATTTATTTATTTAAGAGAGAGAGAAAGAGAGAGCATGAGTGGGGGAAAGGGCAGAGAGAGAAGCAGGCTCTCGACCAAGCAGGGAGCCCCGTGTGGGACTTGAACCCAGGAGCCTGAGACCATAACCTGAGCCATTGGCAGACACTTAACTTACTGAGCCACCCAAGCACCCTGGGAATCTGGAAATCTTATATAACAATTCTAATGAGGTAAAATGAGGAATTTCTCTGATTAAAGTATATCTAAGTAAAATAGATGCTAATAATATTAATTAAAGGTGTTTGGAAAGAATAAACATTGCTATTTTGGACCCAAGATAATCCAAATTCAGAGATAATCCAAATTTAGAGATACTCCAAAAATATAGAAAAAAACAGGGAAAGGGGTTTTAAAAAATCTTATTTGATTTTGGTAATGAATTGGGTATTTATTAGTAGACTAAAGAGTATAAAGATAAAATAAACTAGAAAAGAGAAAGAATACATTTAAGTTAAATTTCAGAAATAATTATTTCCTAGAAAAATATTGCATCTTAAAATGTCAAACTGGAATAAAGTGTAAGTGTTCATCTTTGGAAGAAAATGAATCTAACTTATAAAATGTCAAGGCACATTCAAAATCTTTTGATATTAAAATGGGTATGGAAATGCTTACTTTATTTATTTATTTATTTAGCATTTGAACTTCATGGGGATGATGGAGAAATGAAAAATATATTGAGGCATAGAAGGTTTATACAGTCTCCATTCTAGTTTTTGTGTGTGTGTTTTTTTTTAAGATTTTATTCATTCTTTTGACAGAAAGAGACACTGCAAGAGAGGGAACACAAGCAGGGGAGCAGACGAGGGAGAAGCAGTACCCCCACCGAGCAGGGAGCCCGATATGGGGCCCAATGCCAGGACCCCAGGACTATGACCCAAGCCGAAGGCAGATGCCCAGTTGACTGAGCCATCCAGGAGCCCCTAGATTTTTTTTATTTTTTATTTTTTTCACTCAGAATATTTTCTTCAGAGTAAATAATGAGTTCACACTTAAGCAGCCATCAACTTCATATAGACTGCTATATGCAGATGATGATATATACAAACTTAACGGCAAAGAGGAAGGAATCCAAGTATATCACAAAGAAAGTTAGCAAACCATGAAATAGAGCAAGAGAAGAAAGAATCAGAGAAAAACTACAAAAAAAACCACAAAACAAATAACAAAAAGACAATAAACATATCTATCAATAATTACATTAAATGTAAGTGGACTAAATATTCCAATCAAAAGACATAGGGTGACAGAGTGGATAAAAAAGCAAGACCTAACTACATGCTGCCTACAAGAGAGTCATTTCAGACTCAAAAACATCTGAAGATTGAAAGTGAAGGGATAGGGGCACCTGGGTGGCTCAGTTGGTTAAGTGACTGCCTTCAGCTCAGGTCATGATCCTGGAGTCCCAGGATTGAGTCCCACATCAGGATCCCTGCTTGGCAGGGAGTCTGCTTCTCCCTCTGACCCTCTCCCCTCTCATGCTCTCTCTCTCTCTCAAGTAAATAAATAAAATTAAAAAAAAAAAACTAAAAAAAAAGTGAAGAAATAGAGAGATATTCATCATGCAAATGGATGTCAAAAGAAAGCCAAGGTAACAATACTTATAAGAGAAAAAAAAAAGATTTTAAAACAAAGACTGTAACAAGAAACAAAGAAGGACACTATTTTATAATAAAGAACACAATCTAACAAGACTATACAACAATTGTTGTTATTATGTTGTTATTGTGTTGTTATTTATGCACCCAATTTAGGTACACTCAAATACATAAAAAGTTAATAACAAACATGAAGAAACTTGCCAACAGTAACATAATAATAGTAGGGGACTTTAACACCCCACTTAAATCAATGGGCAGATCATCCAAACAGAAAATCAGCAAGGAAACAGTAGCTTTGAATAACTCACTGGACCAGATGGATCTAACAGATTTTTCAGAACATTCCTTCCTAAAACAACAGAATACACATTCTCTTCAAGTGCACATGGAACATTCTCCAGAATAGATCACATATTAAGCCATAAAGCAAGTCCCAACCAATTCAAAAGGAATGAAATCATAACATTATCTTTCAGACCACAACTCTATGAAACTAGAAATCATCCATTAAAAAAAAAATCTGAAAAGAGCACAAATACAAAGAAGTTAAATACCAAGCTACTAAACAATAAATGAGTCAATCAAGAAATCAAAGAAGAAATAAAAAGTCACATGAAAACAATGTTCAAAATCTTTGGGATATAGCAAAAATGGCTCTAAGAGGGAAATTTATGACAATACAGGCCTAACTCAAGAAGCAAGAAAAATCTCAAATAAACAACATAACCTTGTAACTAACAAGACTAGAAAAAGGAAAGACAAACAAAACTCAAAACTAGCAGAAGAAAGAAGATAGTAAAGACTAGAGCTGAAATAAATGATATGAAGGAGATAGTAAAGACTAGAGCTGAAATAAATGATATGGAAACTAGAAAAAAAAAAGAAAGAAAGAATCAATAAAACCAGCAGTTAGTTCTTTTTTTTTTTTTTTTACCATTTTAAACACTTTTTTAATTTTATTTTTTCAGTGTTCCAACATTCATTGTTTATGCACCACCCCCAGTGCTTCATGCAATATATGTCCTCCTTAATACACACCACCAGGCTCACCCCCCCACACCCTCCCCTCCAAAACCCTCAGTTTTCTTTGAAAAGATGAATAATTACATATGGTCAATGAGTCTTTCACAAAGGAGGCAAGAGAATGCAAGGGGAAAATGACAGTCTTTTCAACAAATGGTGTCGGGAAAACTGTACAACTACATGCAAAAGACTGAAACTGGTTCACTTCTTACACCATATACAAAAATAAACTTAAATGGATTAAGGACCTAAATATGAGACCTAAAACCATAAAATTCCTAGGAGGGAGCCCAGGTAGTAATTTCTTTGACTCTGATCAAAGCAACATTTTTCTAGATATGTCTCCTGAGGCAAGGGAAACAAAAGCAAAAATAAACTATTGGGATTACATCAAAATTAAAAACTTCTAGGGTAACTGGGTGGCTCAGTTAGGAGGTGTCTAGCTCTTCATTTCACCTCAGCTCATGATCTCATAGGTCCTGAAATGAAGTCGCAGGTCTAACTCTGTGCTTGAGGGAGAGTCTGCTTGGGATTCTCTCTTTCCCTCTCCCTCTATCACTTCATGCTCCCCCTTCTCTCTGTAATAGATAAAATAAATCTTAATTTTTTTTAAATTAAAAGTTTCCATACAGCAAAAGAAACAATGAACAAAACTAAAAGGCAACCTACTGAATGGGAGAAGATATTTGCAAAAGACATCTGACAAAGGGTTGGTATTCAAAATATATAAAGAACGGATACAAGTCAACACCTAAAGAACAAATAATCCAATTAAAAAGTGGGCGGAAGACGTGAACAGTCACTTTTCCAAAGAAGACATAAGGATGGCCAACAGACACATTAAAAGCTGCTCAATATCACTTGCCATCAGGGAAATGTAAATAGAAACCACAATGAGATATCACCTCACACCTATCAGAATGGCTAACCAAAAATACTGAAACAACAAATGTTGGTGAGGATGTGAAGAAAAAGGAACCCTTGTGCACTGTTGGTAGGAAAGAAAACTGGTACAGCCACTCTGGAAAAAAAAAATGGAGTGTCTCCTCAAAAAGTTAAAACTGAGGGGGACGCCTGGATGGTTCAGTTGGTTGAGCGACAGCCTTTGGCTCGGGTCATGATCCTGGAGTCCCAGGATCAAGTCCCGCATCAGGTCCCTGCTCGGCAGGGAGTCTGCTTCTCCTGCTGACCTCTCTCCTCTCATGCTCTCTCTCTCTCTCTCTCTCTCAAATAAATGGATAAAATCTTTAAAAAAAAAAAAAAAGCTAAAACTGTGGAATATGAGATGCCCTTCAACAGATGAATGGTTAAAGAAGATGTGGTTCATATATACAATGGAATATTACTCAACCATCAGAAAGGATGAATACTCACCATTTGCATCAACATGGGTGGAACTGGAGGGGATTATATTAAGTGAAATAAGTCAAGCAGAGAAAGACAATTATCATATGATTTCACTCATATGTGGAGTATGAGGAATAGTGCAGAGGACCACAGGGGAAAGGAGGGAAAATTGAATGGAAAGAAATCAGAGAGGGAGACAAACCATGAAAGACTCTAGAGTCCAGGAAACAAACTGAGGGTTACAGAAGGTTGGGGTAGGGAATGGGGTAACTGAGTGATGGTATTAAGGAGGGAACATGTTGTGATGAGACCTGGGTGTTAAACACAACTAATGAATCACTGAACACTACATCAAAAACTAATGATATATTATATGTTGGCTAATTGAACATAATAAAAAAATAAGGGTGCCTGGGTGGTTCAGTGGGTTAAGCCTCTGCCTTCACCTCAGGTCATGATCTCGGGGTCCTGGAATCAAGTCCTGCATCGGGCTCTCTGCTCGGTGGGAGCCTGCTTCCTCCTCTCTCTCTCTCTGCCTGCCTTTCTGCCTACTTATGATCTCTCTCTGTCAAATAAATAAATAAAATCTTAAAAAAAAAGAACATAATAAAAAAAATGTCTTTTAAAACTTAAAAAAAAGTTCAAAATAGAATTACTCTATTATTCAGTAATCGTACTGCTAAGTATTCACCCAAAAGATACAAAAACACTAATTCAAAAAAATACATGCACTCCTGTGTGTATGATTTACAAATGCCAAATTATAGAAGCAGCCTAATTGTCCACTGACTGGTGAATGAATAAAGAAGAGGTAACATATATATTTAATGGAATATTGCTCAGGCATAAAAAAAGAATGAAATCTTGCCATTTGAAACAACATGGATGGAGCTAGAGAGTATAATGCTAAGTAAAATAAGTCAGAGAAAAACTAATACCACATGATTTCACTCACATGTGAAATTTAAGAAACAAAACAAATAAATAAAGGGAAAAAAAATAGAGACAAAATAAGAAATAGACTCGACTATAGAGAACAAGCTGATAGTTACCGGAGAGGAGATGGGTTGGGGGATGGGTGAAGTAGGTCAGGGGGACTAAGAGTACACTTATCATGATGAGCTCTATGTAATGTATAGAATTGTTGAATCACTATATTGTACACCTAAAACTAATATAACACTATATGTTAACTATATTGGAATTAAAACAAAAATCTTAATAGAAACAGCAAACCAAAACAAAATATTTCTCTCAGAATTGAAATTATATCATTTCTCTGATACACACTCCAAAAGAGATATACTATTCTTAGAATTGTAAAAATATTTATAAATATATTTATATTAAATAAATATACAAAAGTATATTTACTACTATACTTTCTGCAGCATAATTCATAAGGATGACATCAAAATAATGTTCAAATTGGATAGCTGTTAAACTCAATTACTAGTTTTTTATGTTATGATTCAAATTTGTTAATATAAATAAAAGCCAGAGGTAAAATAAAGTGAAACAATGTCATTTTAGTTAGAAATAATTGGAATAATTAGAAGTATAAATATAAATAAGATAATTTAAATCAAAACTATCATATATAAAATTATATCAACATATAATTTCCAAAGAAAACAAAAAAATTTGTATAAGACAAAAATTATTACTATTGAATTATATCTGAGAACAATGTATTTAACCTAATTCATGAAACAACTATTTTCTTTTTTTTATAATTTTTTAATTTTTTAATAAACATATAATGTATTATTAGCTCCATGGGTACAGGTCTGTGAATCAGCAGGTTTACACACTTCACAGCACTCACCATAGTGAAATAACTATTTTCTTAAAGTTTGCTTTCGTGGTTTTTTTTCCCTCTCACTACATTTGATTAGATAAATTAAGATTAATTCGTACAGAATCCAAACCTGCCCTGTGGTTATACAACCTTGAAATAGACCCTTGATTAAATAATGTTTGTATTGTTTTGACTGCCTATTACTTCTACAAAAAATGTAGGAAAAAGCTGTTCTAAGTTAAAATAGGAGAAAAGAGTAAAAAAATAATTAAAAGATAGTGAGGGCAGAACTTTACTAGGGTTGGAAAATGTTAAGTCTTCCCTTTTTGTTTTACCTCAGGATAAGAAATATTTATATTCTAATCTATCTTCTCTCATTTTTGTTTTTGACAGGTTGATAATTTCTGTACCAAGTTAATCAGGCAATGCCCCCAGCCCCTGACATCAAGCATGTGTCAGGAAAAGAAAACATTGGGGAGCAATATAGATTATTATAAATGAAAATTATGTGTAGCATAACCAATCATAATTTATTCTTTGATTTGTTAGAAAAAACAGATTATACACAATATCTATACAACCTAGTGAATAATAATAATGGAATTGGTCAGACACTTTATATACATTATTCTATTTTATCTTCACAACAATTAATTGATGCTATCAAATCCAGTATTTTGCAAATGAACAAAAGGAAGCTCAGAACAGTCAAGAAAACAGAGTTAAGTCAACTGACCAGAGACCAAATGAGGGAGGACTATTAATTATCAGTACTAGTTTATAAACAAGGAAACAAAATATCCAAAAGTTTAAGTAACTTTCCAAAGACTCCAATTATCAAATGATAGAAACAATATTTAAATCCTGGTACTCTGACCCCAGAATTCACTATATCAATCATTACCTGTTATAGATCTCTGGTTTCAAGTTTGATTCCAGGTCATAATATTCAGACTTGATTGAGTTCTATCAATGGGATGATTAATGACTCCCAATATTAATCAGAACAAGTTATGTTTCTTTTTGTTCTTGCATTATGCTATCTTCTTGATAAGTGCCTGTCATTTTAAGAGTAATAACTAGCTAAGTAAACACCACTGACCCTTAATAATTTAACAAGGGCACATGAAAATAAAGCAAGAGTTAATATCCTTTATCTTGCTGACTTGCTTTGAGGTTAATATTAATGAAGCAGAGTCATGAATTTAAATCCCATTTGAGTCACATAAATTTTCTAGACCAGATAGCTACCAAGTGCCCTCTCAGATCCAAGCTAGTCATTTTTCCTGGCAAACAAATACAACTGGTTGCAAAATGAGAATTTATAGATGGACCTGCATGATCACACTGGCAAATCTAAAGTCCATCCATCAACGGCACCCAGTCATTTCATCTTCACTTATAAGGGTATAAGTGTATTAGTTTTAGTAAAATTCAATCCTCGTTTAAGAATAAGCTGGCTATGCCTTCAAATTTTTGTACATGTACAATTCAAATGACATAATTTCACATAATCTCACATAACCTGGCCTGGTTAGGTTATGGAAAGTCTACTAAAATCCCTCAGAACTGATTTATAAAAGGGCTATTATCAATCTAGAGCACCACTCAAAAGGGAATCCCAAAAGATGTAAACAGCCACAGATGAATGGGACTGAAAGATTTCTCAGGATATGGGAATTCCAGTGCTAAAAACAGCATACTCTCCCACAGCTCAGGATGGGTGACCAGTGTATCATAATATCCCCTTACCTACAGTTCTGCTTTCTGGAGTTTCAGTTCAACAGTCAATCACTGACAATGTGATCTGCAAGCAGATGGTCTTCCTCCTGAAATATCATCAGAAGGTCAGTAGTAGTCTAATACTACATCACAAGGCCTATGTCATTCACCTCATTTCATCTCATTGTGTAGGCATTTTATCATTTCATATCATCACCATCAGAAGAAGGGTGAGTATAACACAATAAGACATTTTGAGAGAGAGAATGAGAAACCACATTAACATAACTTTTATTACAATATATTATTATAATTGTTCTATTTTATTATTAGTTGTTGTTAATCTTTTATTGTATCTATCTTATAAATTAAACTATCATAGGTATGTATGTATAGGAAAAAATATAGTGTATATATGGTTTAGTACTAAGCCACAGTTTCAGTCATCCCCTGGGGGTCATGGAATATATCCTCCTCAGATAAGAGAGTACTGTATTATGATAGTCGAAAGAATTGGAAAAAGTTAATGTGAGATAATTCTGGAAAAGCTTAGTGGAACTATATTAGTTTTTTAGGGCTGCCATAAGGAAGTATCACAAACTGGTCTAGAGGCTATAAATCAGAGATTATGGTGTCAAGATATGATTCTTTCTGAGGCCTTTCTTCTGATTTGCTGGTGGTTCACCCCCTATGTATTCACATGGTCATCCTTGTGCACAGTTGTGTGTCTGCTTTCTTCTATATGTTAAATTTTCCTCTTGTGAGGACATCAGTCATATTGGATTAGTTAAGACTTCATTTTAACTTGGTCATCTCTTTAAAAATCTTATTTCCAAATATAGTCACATTTTGAGATAAAAGAGGTTAGGGCTTCAATACATAAATTTTGGGTGGGGACAGAATTCAGCCCAAAACAGAAATCTTCCAGTACTTGAAAAACTCATTTTTGATAGGTTTTTAAATTTTCTTTTACTCTTCACAGGAAAAAAAAAATTGACAATAAGACAAAAATACCATAAATGTACTCATGAGTCAAAACTATCCCATTGAATATGTTGCCCACTTGGGTAGTAAACAATCTTTTCTGGGAGAAAATTTTGACTTGATTACCAAATTATGGTTTCCTGAGAGCTGTTCAATTCTGAATAGACCACATCTGACAATCAAAATCAGTGTATGTGTTTTTATGTATGAATGTATGTATATATAGACATATAAATCACACAAAAAGTTCAGATTTAGGGGCCATTGATATATGGAAGCATTTTACAGAGACAAATCATAGCATAATATTGAAGCTGATTAGCTGATTATATATACACACACACACACACACACACATATATATATATAGAGAGAGAGAGAGAGAGATAAATAGATACAAATATAAATGTAGATATAGATGTAGGTAAATAGATGTAGATATAGAGATACAGATATATAGATGCCCACACTATCAAAGGAGGAAGTATTAAAAGGAAAAAATAGTCATTTGGCAGTGGAGAAACCTGCCAGAAATCATGTTAACTGAATAATAAAGGTTAGCATCACCAATGATTTTATGTCAAAATCATGTATTCACTAGTACTATGTAATAAGATCACTTCATATTTGTGGTACTTTTTCCAAAACCCATAACCCCAGTCTAACCATGAGGACAGCACCAGATGAATCCAAATGGGGTATATTCTATACCATCTCTGGCCAATGTTCCTCAAATCTGACAAGAAATCAAGGAAAGACTGAGAAATTCTCACAAACCAGAGGAGATTGGAGAGACATGAGAGCAGGACCCAGTGTGGTATCTGGAGTGTTCTGAAACAGAGGGAAGATATTTGTGGAAAAAGTGATGAGACCCAAGAACAGCTGGAGTTCAGATAAAGAAATACACCAATGTTGATGTCTTATTATGACAAGTGAACCGTGGTCATGTAAGATGATAATAATGGAGAATTCTTTGTATTGCCATAGTCATTTTTCTACAAATATAAAACTATTCCAAAATAAAAAGGCCACTTTAAAAATAATTGATAGCCTGGAGGATAGAATAGAGAAAGATTAAACTTCAGGCAGAGGAAGTATAGCATAACCCAAATGAGAGATCATAAAATTGGGTAGGGGCAGTGTGGGTGGAAGGATGAAAATAACTGATTTGAAAGTTAAGTGTTAGAAATGACATAACTCAATGATGTTATGCTTTTTTTTAAATTTTTAATATCTTCAAAGGCCACATTAGCTTTTCTAACAGCTACATTACAGAGTTAATGTATATTGAATTTTCTCTGGAAAAAAATAATTATCAACAATCATGTTTAAGAGATTTCAACATCTTCTGCAGATACAGCTATATTTGTGGATCTAAGTATAGGATTAGATTTTACCCTTATGAATTCCATTCCTCACGGATGACTTTATAGATTTGAATGGATATATATTTACTTTACCCACTCAAATCCATTCACTGTTGTCTTGGAAAGAGAACCCCTCTTTAGTTTGGGCAGTAAACACTTCTCCCCTATTTGTAAGAATGGGACTGGAGTCCAAATCCATTCCTAAATCTAAGAATGGCCAGGTAACATAGACCTGAGTTACAAGCAGCTAAAACATTACACATGGTAAGAGTGACTAAATCAGGAAGGACAGTGACCTCAAATCATACTCTCAGAGAAAGGAAAGTGTCTACTTTCTCCAGATGTGCACATTTTTTTTAAAGACTTTATTTTTAAATAATCTCTACATCCAACGTGGGACTCAAATTTACAGCCCTGAGATCAAGAGTCACATGTTCCACTGACTGAGCCAGCTGGGCACACTCAGATATACACTTGAATAAAAGTAGTCCTGGGTGGCTCAGTGGTTAGGCATATGCCTTCAGCTGGGATCATGTTCCCAGGGTCCTGGGATAAAGTTCTGTATCAGGCTCCTTGCTCAGTTGCTGAACCTGGTTCTCCCCCTTCATTCGTTCTCTCTCTTGCTCACATAAACAAAATCTTCAAAAACAAACAAACATCGTCCCTGAGCTTCCAGAAACCAAATGCCATCATTAAAGTCAGCACGGAAAAGAACAGATCAAGACAGAGCAGCTACTTGTGCTCTTGATCAGTCCCTACATGACCTGTATTACATGAATCATGTTTCTTCTCCTTTCCACTCATGTCAGTTTAAGGCAAATTTTCATGTTAATTATTTACATCTAAAAGCTCTAAAGGATAAATGATATCTATAATATTGGACTTTATCATTTTATGCCCTTTGTATCTATAGATTTGATGGCCTTCTTTGACTTCTAATTATTAAATCAAATCACAGAAAAAAGTGTAGAACAGCCTGGGATTCAGTGAGAATTCTGAGTTGTATGATGAGAAATCTCACTCTAATTCGTACCCAGCCTTTGGGAATGAAACATGATTGGTTCAAGTCAGTAATTCTAAAACATTAGAGTACATCCAAATTAACTGAAGGGCTTGTTGGTTAACTGACAGGCTCCACTGCCCAAGTTTCTAACCAAGTAGGATTGGTTTGGAACCTGAGAATTTAGATTTCTAATAAGTTCCCAGAGATAACTCTTTGAGAACAACTGGTCTAAGTGTATAACTTTGATCCTCATTGCTGTCTGTGATTCAAGTAGTGGCTTTTCAGAAACATATTTTTTTTTCACTGTTTTAAGAAAGACATTGGGCAGGGGTGCCTTGGTGGCACAGTGGGTTAAAGCCTCTGCCTTCAGCTCAGGTCATGATCCCAGAGTCCTGGAATCGAGCCCCGCATCAGGCTCTCTGCTCAGCAAGAATCCTGCTTCCCTTCCTCTCTCTCCTCCTGCCTCTCTGCCTACATATGATCTCTGTCTGTCAAATAAATATATAAAATCTTAAAAAAAAAAAAAGAAAGACAGACAGACATAGGGCAATAGAGTCACATTTCTCTAGTCTTTTTCTTCCAAAGTTGGACACTGCAATGACACAATGTGGTGCTTGGAGCTGGCACAACCATGTGGGAATCAAGAGAAAAAGCCAAGAGAACGATTAAAGTACTCATTCCAATGTCCTGACTAGCCCAGGACTGACTTCCTTCAGAGTTCTTGATATGACAACGAATCAATGCTGTTATTATCCAACCATTAGTCAGGCATTCTGTTACTTTTAGCTAAATGTTCTGCTTGAAATGGTTACAAATGGGCTACTGTAACTGATATGAAAAACATTCTTTTTGCTGTAAATTATTTTAGTGCAGCAATTTTAGGTCCTGTAAAGCCATAGCACAGACTACAGTTTCTTGAACATAATAGATGTTCAATAAATATTTACTGATTAAATGCTAAATAATAGCAGTAGTTTGGATTCAGTATCACATAGTTTGGGCTTTTAAGTGTTAAAAAGGCTTTCATGTAATTTCTCCTATTAGCTAAACATGAAGATGGAAAAAAACACTTTTTTTTTTTAAGATTATAGTTCATTTCCCCTTTTCAAAAATATTTCTCTCCCACAAATATTTGAAATATATTTTTCTACAACATATCTAAAAATAGTTTAATAAGGGGAAAAAATCTGGGGTTGCAGTTTGAAATCGTAAAATAATGCATACTAAAAATATGGCGCAAATGTATTCAGGGAATATTTATAAATCTCACTTAGAAGGACATCATTTCTCAGAATGTTACAAGGCCCTAAGTCAGCCATTTAATAGAGAAGAATACTAAGAAATATGATTCAGATAAAATAGTTTTATGGCATACAATTTCTTTTTTCATATATAATTTCTTAATGCTCAGTGAATGTTCCTATAACTCAGACTCGCACATATTACATCAAACACTTCCTTGGCTTCTGTGGAACACAGTAAAATACAATTCTCATTAATACTTAACTTACCATATTCTGCATCACCAAGCCCTTAGCAATTAATGTAGCATTTCTACCTTTCTGTCAATAAAATTAAATCTCATGTTTAATAGATGTAGATAAGGATCATAATTTTACATGGGAAAAAAACAAGGTCCAACACTGATCTTGTTAAAAAAAAAAAAGCCAAAAGTTCAAACTACTGCAAGCTTTAAGTCAAAGTAATTGCTCCCTTGTTTGTAGTATGGGCTTTGTCTCTGAAGTTATAGCAGTTGCTAGTAGTAACTGATAAACTGAGCAGTTTTCAACCTATTATTGTTTAATTTATTATCATTAATTATTCACATGAACAAAAAAGTACTGTGGGGTTTTTTGTTTTGAAATTCCTTTTGTCCCCCTCATTTTGAAATAATTGAGAGGAAAATTATACTTTAAGTGTAAGAAAATATTAATTCTAACTTCCTGGGTTTAGTTCATTTTGTCTTACAACATCAAACAGTCAAAAGACAGATTTTTTTTTTTTTAGCTCAAACTTTACTTCAATTTTAGAAGTGATTACCAACAGAAATACTACTTCGGAATTGGCATTTACATATGACTCAAATCAAATAGATCAACTAATCTTTCTATTGGATTATTACATGAGTACATAATAATTTATAGCCTCTCGTGGAAAAAAAAAAGCAAAACAATGCATTTAAATTTCTGCTCTCAGAAATAATGTTACGATTATAAGGGTCAGATGGAGAAGGATTTTTCATAGAAAGACACTCTATTACACGATCTCACGTCTTTCTAGACCAGGTAACTGAGTGGTCTCATCCTACTCGCGTGAAGCAAGTGTCTCCGGAGAGGCTGTCAAGCTCATTATGATTCAAGTTCTCAGAGAGTGAGCTCTTGCGCCTCTATCTGGGCCCCATGACCTTTGTTCCCTTACCACAGAAGATTAAAATACATTTGTATAGCCCAATTTAGATTAGGTAATCTAACCCCTTCTTGCATAAAGTAGAAAATTGGAATGGAGAATCATGGATCCTAGAAGCACTAGAAGTTAATTACATCTTTTGCTAATATTCTGGAGAGTCCATGAAAACTTATTGTTGTACCTCTGGAATGTCTCTCATTTCTGACCTTCCCAGGGTTCGGCTATTTATTCCTAGCTTCTTTGTAAAATTCCCTTGAATAATCATGATAACCAGTTCATATATCATATGTTATATCCATAGATAAACATAGCAAAAATTTATATTTTTTCTTTATATGTCAGTCTACCTATTTATCCATGTATCTCTGTATATATGTGGATATAGGGATAAATGATGATAGATAGATAGATAGAGATAGAGAGATAGATAATAGATAGATGATACATATGACCTAGGGATATATGGATATTTATAATGGTCTATTTATGAACATATATGACATTTTGTGTTATACATTTCATATTATACAAAGGGATACAGTGAACTTAATAACTGCCCCTTTGAAAATAAAAATCCTTAACCACACTGAATAACTTAATGGTCTCTGGAATATGATCTCTTTAATACAGCTACCTGTTTAATTCCATCTATGTGTATCAATAGACTCAATCACATACCAATGAGACTTTGGCCAACATAGCACAAATCTTTGATAGCAACCTAGCTGAAATAAATACAAAGACAGTAGATTATATGAATAAAATCACCTTTCACAACTTCCTGAATGGGAGAAAATATTTGTAAATCACATATATGATAAGGGGTTAATACGCAAAATATATAAAGCAGCTCATACAACTTAATAGCAAAAATAAAAAAACAAAACAAAAATAGTGCAATTGAAAAATGGGCAGAGGCTCTTAATAGACATCTTTCCAAAACAAAAAGACATACAGATGGCCAACAGATACAGAAAAGATATTCAACATCTCTAATCATCAGGGAAATGCAAATCAAAACCACAATGAGATATCAACTCACACCTGTTAGAATGACTATTAACAAAAAGACAAGAAATAAACAGTGTTGGAAGGATGTGAAGAAAAGGGAACCCTGTATGCTCTTCAGGGGAATGTAAATTTGTGCAGCCTCTATGGAAAACATTATGGAGGTTCCTCAAAAAGATAAAAATAGAATTACCACATGATCCAATAATTCCATTTCTGGATATTTACCTGAACAAAACAAAAGCACTAATTCAAAAAGATATGCACCAAATGTTCACTGCAGCCTTATTTATAGCAACTAAGTATATGGATACAAGTGTCCATTGATAGATGAATAGGTAAATAAAATGTGATACATATTTATAATAGAATATTACTCAACAATAAAAAAAATGAAATCTTGCCATTCATGACAATATGGACGAAACTTGAGAGCATTATGCCAAATGAAATAAGTCAGACAGAGAAAGAGAAATACCATATGATCTCACTTATATGTGGAATCTAAGAAAACCAACCAACAAACAAGACCTGACTAGAGAAAAGATTGATGGTTGCCAGAAGTAAGGAATTGGGGGTTGGGGCCTGGCAAAATTGATGGAGGCAGTCAAAAGGTACAAACTTCCAGTTATAAAATAAACAAGTCATGGGATGTAATGTATAGCATGGTAACTTTAGTTAATAATACTGTATTAAGTATTCGAAAGTCGCATATTTGAAGAGAACAATATTCAAAAGTTTTCACTAGAAGAAAATTTTGAGTATGTACGGTAACAGATGTTAGCTAGATTTTGTGGTGATCATTTGCAATATACACAAATATTGAATCATTATGTTACACACCTCAAATTAATATAATGTTGAATGTCAATTATATCTCAAAAAAATAAAAAAAATAAAAATTAAATAAAATCAACTTTCCCATTCATTAACAAAAAAGTATTAACAAGGACATTGCTATATTTTATTTAAGAATTGCCTTACTCAGTAATAAATTACAATATGGAGGTGCTAAGATGGGAAAGATCAGAAATTAATATTCTATTGTACAACCAATTTTATTTTTTTTGTTAGAAAGAGTAGTTCTCATGTTGTATTCCCTTTAGCTGCTCTAAGAATCTTTCCTAGATAAAGACTGATTTATTCAAAATGTTTATGTGAAGAACAGATAACCTGGAGAGGGATTAAAGCACACACACACATACACACATACACACAATCATTTATCACAAACATAATAAACAGAAAGGCAGTGAAAAGAATACAGAACTATCATAAGAAAGGGCAGAGCTGAGCCTGTTACCTGCTCCCTCGTGCAATTGTGAAGTCTTGTTTTGATCTACAGCATGCTTTTCCTGATTATATCACTACGAATGACTAGCTATGGTTATGGATACAGTCTGCAGATTTTATCAATAAATGCAGGGACAAATTTAAGGGTCATAAACAAAAAAATGCACATTTTATGAATAGCATTCTACTAACCAACCTGAGCTGAATTTTAAAATAAGCCATGCTTTCTCCCCGCCCCCGTCAATAAATCTCTTCTGTCTTTTATACAGATAGTTACTCGAAGGCACAGAAAAATGGGCTTTGATAAATCCACCCCTGTGAAAAGAGCTTCTGATTTTCATGCTGTGCTAGAAACTCAGCTTTGGATAAAAATGCTTTATTATTACGTTTAACTCATTTATTACCTCTCTCCCTTGGGACTTCAAAAATTGGGTTAGGACTACAGCTGGAGCAGATTCCCTATCTAACCTTTAAAAGCGATTGCAATGGAGTATTATTTGGATACAAACAGCATCCATTTCAGAGTACTTAGCAATGTTACCACGTGCTTTGGAAAGAGGTCTTATCCATCTTAAATGCTTTCATTGTACCTCATTGAAATGACTACCTAGAATTCACATTTTCAGCAGACTCTAAAGTAATTATGGTGCAGTTTTTTCTTACTGCCCCAACCTCACACATTCCCATTTATTGATTTTAACATTTGTGTGATTTCTTTTTCTTTTCCTGTGGAGTTACTGTATTGAAATTTGGGGAATGGTTTCTACTGCATCTCTGGGCATATTTCCTCTTCCTAATTCCTACTTACTGTCATGAGCTGCTTTATTTTTGGTCTCATTTCTCGCTTTCTTCATGCCTGTGCCATTCACTTAGACTCATCCAACACTTGATTTACTGTGGTGCTTTGTGAAATTACTTTGAGCTATGCTACTTGAAATCCCAAAGTTAATGCAAATCTCGCCAGTTAAATAATTACCTACGTATCACTCTTTGGCTTTAAATTTTTCCCATCGGCCTGTTTTCTGTGGTAGAAATTACACTCAATGACTGTATTAGAAACAGTCAGTTAAATGTCTTCAGCTCAGGTCATGATCATAGGGTCTGGGGATCAAGCCCCAAGTCAGGCTCCCTGCTCAGTGGGGAATCTGCTTCTCCCTCTCTCTCTGACCCTCCCCCCTGCTCATCCTCTCTCTCTCAAGTAAATAAATAAAATCTTTCAAAAAAAAATACCACTCAAATAGTTGACTACCTGAGTCGAATCCCACATATTAAAGGGAGTAATTCATCTCTGGAATATTACTCATTAATTTAATTTCAGACTAGTTTTTGTTCAGATGTGATATAGAAAGTATGACACTCATTATTTCTACAGCCAGTCTCTCTTTCAATTGAGAAAATATTTTTTTAACAATATGAAAATAAAATTACAGGTAATCAAGAATGGGTGTTACTTATGCAATAATTATTTATCAGCATTTTGATAATCTAAGCTTTCCATCTTAATTTTGTTATTTCTCTAATGAGTGATGTCCACTTCCAAAGCAACTTTTGACTGAAGCAATTTAATCTTCAAAATAGATGGATTATTCTGTCTTTCCCTAGATTTTTATTTTACTTCCCATTTAATGAGTTTGCTTCAGCCCACTGCACAATAGGACAATGTCCAGATTGTCTTGCCCTTTGCTCTTACCCCATCAGGCCAACCACAGTGACTGTGCTGACTTGTTGATCCTCCTCATGTTACTGGATGTACTTAATTATCCTGTCTGTTCTTTTTCCCATGTGGCCAAGTTGGAAAACCTTTTTTGGCTGCTGCCTTGCAGAGAGACAGCAAAGATCTACTGGAGCAGACAACTTGCACTGATATCCCTGGCATATGGACATACAAACTTTTCACACTCCAAGTGATTTTGCCCTTTGAGTAACTAGGTCGGGATGCAAATATCTCAATAAAGATCACCATTAAGTTTTCAAATGTATGCATTATTGTAGAACATGTTTAAGACACTGTATCTATCCCATATGCTTATTCAGTGATGTATGCTTTTTTCTATGCTATATGCTTGTTAGCTTGATCTCCATATTACCATATTATGCTGTTTTTCCTTCAAAACCTAATGTCTAAGAAAACTGCAATCACTGCAGGAAATACAGAGACATGTAGTTAGAGATTTAGCCCATTTACTTTCATTTGGTTGTATAAAATGTTAAAAAAAAAAAAAAACCACAACAGCTAAAATAACTAAGAGAGTGGTGACCAAGTAGAGAACAATTTATCTAATTCAATAACAAAACAAATACTATAGGGGCACCTGGGTGGCGCAATTGGTTAAGCTTCCAACTCTTGGTTTTGCCTCGCATCATGACCTCAGGTGGAGTCTGCTTTGGATTTTCTCTCCCTCTCCCTTTACCCCTCCCCCTACACTCTCTCTCTCACTCTCCCTCTAAAATAAATAAATAAATCTTTTAAAAAACAAAACAAAACAAAACAAAAACAAAAAAAGCAGAAGGGTGCCTGGCTGGCTCAGCAGGTTAAGCGACTGCCTTGGCTCAGGTCATGATCCCAGTGTCCTGCATTGGAGCCCTGCATAGGGCTTCCTACTCCCCAGGAAGCCTGCTTCTCCCTCTCCCTCTGCCGCTCCCCACTCCCTCTGCTTGTGCTCTCTCTCTCTCTCTCTCTGTCAAATAAATAAACAAAATCTTAAAAATAAAATAAAATAAAATAAACAGATACTATCGATAGAAAAGAAAACAACTAATTCATAGACCAGAGCTTACAAATGCATGCAAATTTTTATTTGCATCAAAACCAGCCCAATTTTCTTTAGAAGGTAACTTACAACTTGATGAGGCTCTATTAAACTTTAGAGCACTGAAACCCAATGTTTCTGCCCTTGACAGCAAGAAAAATTGAGTTCCATCTCTGCTAGTTCACTTTGCAGTTTGTTCCACTGTAGAATATGGTGTTCATGTGCCTTCTTTTATATATCAGTCATCCATGGGTAAAAGAGATTTCAGATGTTCTAAAAACTATGATTCTAATTTTTATAGACCTTGTGACATCTCTACTTCTGGACTCCTCTTTTAAATACATGAAGATCGAGTAGCATTGTATGGTGATTGATGGTAGCTACTCTTAAGACACAGAGACCTGTTGAATCACTATGTTGTACACCTGAAACTACTGTAACATAGGTGTCAACTAATTTCCATTAAAATGTTAAAATAAATAAAAACAAAGATGTAAAGATTGATTTCCTAAAAAAGTATCCTGGTACTAAGGGTACTTAGTGGGTCCTTAGGACTAAGATATCTATTAATGGAAAAGCTTATTTATATATTTAAGTTTTTTGATACTATATTTTGACCTCTTTGTCTTGGCATCCCACAATGTTGAATATTCAAGATAAGATTATTTACCCTCTGAATCTCCCCATTCTTTCAGATTTCCTTTTCTTTCTTTGTAATGTCAGCATACAATGAACTTCATTATTATTGAATAATAATAAAAAAAAACACACACACAGAAAAAAGAAAAAAAGAAACTGTGCAGCTCAAGTGAGATAGATATGTGTGGAATTTATAAGCAAACGTTGTCAATATAAAGTTGCCTTATAAATAAATTTTAAATATTAACTTATTCTTATACTGTTTGTTTTATACACATTGATCATCTTCCAGAGTATCACAGAGAGATATAGTTCAGTTGAGGTATAGGTATAGTTTAGGCCTAGGAACATCACAAAGAAATATTAAAATCTGTAGTCCTCAGCCACTTTCTACAGTATTTTTAAATTTTTACAAGAACAGGGAAACTCATAAAATAGCATCTTATTTTTTGTTTTGTATATTGGTATGGAACACATATCTGGAATTGTATGTAAGGAAAGAATAGCTAAGGATGACATGCTGTCCCAAAGAAAAGTTAGAGGGAAATGGGAGAAATGGAAATTGCCTAATATGGATGCTTTAGAACCTTTTTCTTTGGGATGAGACAAAAGATATTCTCCAAGCAATCCTCACTTGCTCCAGAAAGTAGAACTATAGCCCTAGCAGATTTGTTCACCAGAACATTTATTAAAACACCCAGCTACTCTTTCTTTATTGTGGATCCAAGCAAATAAGAAAGTAAAATATATTTAGGGCAATTTACCAAATTTACTTAGGGCTACAATGATCCCATTTCTATTTTAGCCTTCATGGTAAATGATAAAATTCAGAATCATTTTACTTATTTGCAATATGGAAAAATAAAGTCATCTTCAGCTTTAATACAGAAACAGGACTATATTGCACTTCCAAACTATACAGTGATGAGTCTCAGTTATTCTAAAGACTAATAGAAATAAGACTAATTATGTAAAATTTTACTACATACTTGTGTTAACTTTTCGAGGGGATTACAGACAGAGTTTATAGGAGACTTTTGAAATTAACTTGATCATTAATAACCTTGATCATTAAAGACCTTAAATCTCCACCAAAATCTATTATAATACATGGCTTTTGTACTGTATATTTCCTCCTGACTTAAATCAAAGTTTGAACTATTGTAAAAAAATATTATAATGAATTTATATGGGGAGATCCAGGTGGAATTCTATGGTAATTCACTATATAGGCTTTAAAATTTTCACAATTTTTTTTAAAAAGCTAAATATAAAATTTAATATATTTATTTCCTAGCAAGTAGCAAACATTGTTTACCCAAATAACTCTTCTTTTATAATAAAAATGCTTCTCAAGACCAAAAATGACTGATTGAATTCCAGAGAAATCCCAGAATTTAAGGTATCAAATTGTATAATTAAATTTAGGTAAAAAAATATAAACCATAACCTTCAAAAATCTGAAGCGTAAATTTAGGCATTCTCACACTCAGGAAGAAGGTGACCTCTTTCTTTTACTACATTCATCTACACCCAAAGGAATTCTGTAATCAGTTATGCCCTCCTCCGAACTGGAGTAAAAAATAAAGAAAAACTGCTGGAAGTGTAGCGATAGTAAAGGGTTGTGTTCATTAGCCAGGTGGACACAAGAGCTAAGCTTTCAACAGCCAGCTGCTATGGCTTTTCCCTCTGGCATTTATGTTAAAGCGTGTGATTTCCTACTTTATATACGTGCAAATTTTATTAACACCAGAATGATTTCTCTTTCATTCAGAGGAAGTCATAAATACTCAATATTTTGTTTTGCTTTTCCAAACTGCAAGCTATTACCAGAACCCATTTCTTGAAACCTAACAGGGCACACCTTGCACCATGAAAGGTAGAATTACATATGGTACCACCTGGAGATCTTACTGAGAGTAAATTAGAAGCCAAGGAACTAAGTACACATGCCAAGTACAGTTACTCACTTACTGTTATTGAGTGAAGGTAAGGAAACAATTATCCTTTTGTGAAGCAGCCATATATTTTTCAAGCAGTGCCTCATTTCTCAATTTGTAAGTCAGATTACAAATGTTTATAGTGGAAAAGCTCTTGGAAATAATTGATGAAGTAGATTTTTAAAAAGGTGAAACTCTCATCTATTACCTTTTTGTTAGAAGGACTAGCTGTTTTCCTGGTTTGTTCTGTTCTGTGTATGCACCAAAATTTAAAGTTTCCTGGGAGGTTTTGGAAGGTTGAGCCTGTAAAAGACATTGCAGTCAACAAACGAGCAGGAGAAATATCTCCTTCATGAACCAGAAATTACATATCAGTTTTATATCAATCTGAATTGGCTGGCATGTCCCCATAATGAAAATAGAGCAATTATTTATTTTGTCCAGCTTTATTAAGGTATGATTGACAAATAAAAGTTGTATATATTTGGGTTGTACAATGTGATGGTTTTGGTTTTTTTCAAAGGTGTATAGCATGATTTAATACACAGATACTTATAAAATGATTACCACAATCAAATTCATTAACACATTTATTACTTCACAGAGTTAACTCTTTTGTGGTGACAATACTTAAGATCTACTCTCTTAGCAAATTCAAGAATACAAAGCAGTATTATTAACTATAATCATTATACTATGCATTAGACCCCCAGAACTTGTTCATCTTATAATTGAAAGTTTATAGCTTTTGACCAACATCCCCTCATTTCCTCCACCCGTCTGCCCCTCGCAACCACAATTCTATTCCCCTATTTTATGAGTGTGACATTTTTACATTCTGCATGTGAGATCATACAACAATTGTCTTTCTGTGTCTTGTTTATCTCAGTAACATATGTCGTCCAGTTTCCTCTATGCATTCACCAGTGTCAGGATTTCCATCTTTATGGTTGAATAATATTCATGTGTGTGTGTGTGTGTGTGTGTGTGTGTGTACACATGTGTATGCATGTGTGTGCATATATACCACAAAATGGCTATCAGATATTTAAAAAGGTGATTAACATCACTAATTATCAAGGAAATGAAAATCAAAACCACAAAATATCACCTTACATATCTTAGGATGGCTAGTACCAGGAAGACAAAAGATAATAAATATTGGTTAGGGTGTGAAGGAAAGAAAATTTTATATACTATTGGTAGGAATGTAAACTGGTACAGTTGTTTTATGGAAAACAGAATAGAGGATCCTTAAAATATTAAAATAGAATTAAAATGAAAAATAATTAAAATTAGAATTAAAAATGGAACAAATCAATATTCAGCAATTGCATTTCTGGATATATATCCAAAGGAAATGAAATCAGTATGAAAAAGAGACATCTGTACCCCCATGTTTGTTGTAACATTATTTATAGTAGTCGAGATATGTGTCCTCAGACAAATGAACAGATAAACACACAACCTCTCCCTCATGATAAAATTGTATTTTCTCAGGTCCAAGAATTCAAATATTTCTCCTCCTCTCATCTCTCTCCTAAAACACTGTCCAAGTAAAACAAGCTTTGTAAAAAACCTGATATTTTAAATAGTTTGTATTAAAATACTTAAAGGTGAACTACTCTATTTGGTATTTATATCTCAATATTGGATTCATCATGATTTATTACTAAATAGATGCATGTTTCTCCTCACATTATAATTTCATGATAGGTAAGTAGGGCCTTGTTTTTCTTCATCTGAGACTTTCTCAGTGTTCTAAAAACCATGATACTTTTTTAAAAATTGAAATCCATTTCTACACATCAACTTTTCTTGCTTGCATTTCTCATTTTTACTTTCTTTGGACCAAGTGCAAATTCTCAATATCTTAGGGCATTTTTTAATAGATGCTACCTAAGTGCTTCAAAATTTTTATTTTATTTTATTTTGATAATGTGTGAGACAATATTAAAAAACTATGGTGTTCTTTCCTCGTACAGGGTCATTTCCAAATGCAATAGCGACTTTAATGCATCTAACACTAAATGAATTCTGTTCTATGTACAAAGCAGCCCCCTCAGATGAGAAACCTGCATTACAGATATCATGAAAAACACAATAAAACAAAACAGTAATTCCAAGAAGCAAATATAAGACAATCTCATACTCTCTAACATATAGCAAAGGTTTGTAGAAACAAACTATTATAATTTATTACAACTTACCACACCATGTTTTTTATTGCTATTATACATAATCACAAAAACACTTTAATGTAATTTTTAATCTTGTTTCAAGATTTCATTTCTTAAAAGGCCAGCCTTCTAGCTATTAACTGCAGCATTCTGTGACCTTGAATGCCAATAATTTTGTCTCTTTTCAGATTGGAAATGCATTTTCTTTGGGCTATGAGTGATGAACAATGATCTTAGCTGGGACTCTTTCACCATCACTTAAATGTACACAATTGTGTTAGAAAGAAAAAATTAAATTTGTATCAGAATTATCAACAAAAAGAAAACAAGATATAATGACTCTCACATTAAGTAAAAAAATAACTTTTACAAATTTAATATATGCTGATCAAGACTGATTTGCATAAGAGATTTATGAAATTTTTGTAAATAATTTTAATTAAAACAGAGAAAGAAAGTCCCATCCCAGGAAGTCTGTGCTTATTTTATAACATATGAAGTGAATTCCAGCCAATCTCAGTATCAAAAGGTAATTGGTAACTTTAAAGGGGCATTGAAAATAAATCCACTTTAAGTTACAACAAAATTACAGTAAATAGTTAAAAGGAGGGAGAGATGTCTGAATAAAAATTTATTGCGAAAAAAAGAAACTAAACGCTCTAAGACAAATTTTAATTTCATAACTTATTTCACAAAATTTTGCTTGTAACAGGAAGTATGTATTATTTCTAAGAACAAAAACTGCATAGATAAAATGTTGACTTCTTTTTCTTCCTGGGAAAAAGGAACAGAAGGATATATATTTTTTTTTCTTAAATTCAAGCTATTATACTTAATACAAGGTGCATATAGTATATTAATATTCTCCATGAGTACATAATCCAGTGAAGAAAATAGCAATAACAATGTGGGCCACAGTGCCCAGATACGTGGTCAAACACTAAAAAGAATGTTGTTTGGAGGATGTTTTTGGATGCGATTAACATTTAAATCCATAGATTTTGAGTAAAACAGATTGCTTTCATTGGTCTTCATTCAATCAGTTGAAGGCCTGAGTAGACCTCTCTTGAGGAAGAAAGAATTCTGCAGTGGGTAGCCTTCAGACTTGAACTGAGCTCCACTCTCTCTTGAGTTTCCAGCCCAGTGGATCACCCTGCAGATTTTGGATGGGCCAGCCTCCATAATTGTGTGAGCAAATTTCTTAAAATAAATCTACTTATACACACACACACACACACACACACACACACACACACACTATTGGTTCTACTTTTCTGGAGAATGCTATTACACAGTGTAAATAAATAGCTGAATAATTTAATTAAATTTTATAGGACTATTATTGAGAACTATTCAAAGCACTGCTAAATTTACCATCTAAACATAATAAAAAAGAAAAATCACATATTCCTCTCAGTAGATGTAGGGGAAAAGAGAAACAAAATTCAACAGCTTATGATAAAAAATGTTAAGCTAATTTAAATTGATAAATGATATATATATATGAAAAACCCACTGTTAATACCATACTTCATGAGTATTGAATTCATTCTCATTATGATTGAGAACAAAGCAAGAATATCTTCTCTGATGACTTCTTTTCAACATTGAATTAGAGGTTCAATCCAATGCAACAGCCAAAAGAAAGTATATAAGTCATAAATATCAGAAGGTAGTAAAATAATCTCTATCTCAGACAACATGATTGTCTCTATTTAAAAAAAGGAATCTACCTGGAAATTACAACAGTAACAAAGTAAAGTTTTTAGGAGTCACAGAATAAAATGTCAAAATATAAAATAATAGTATTACTATATGCTATCAACAAATTAAAAAACTTTTAAGAATCCACATATAAATAACATCAAACAAAATTCTTGGAAATCAATTTAACTATGTGTAAGACCTCTATGCTGAAAATTATAAAATATCTCTCAGCTAATTTATGACATCCTAAATAAGTGGAGAAATGTACCATCTAAAAGATTAAAAGAATTAATATTTTTAAGATTTTAATGCTCCCATGATTGATATATTCAAAACAATCCGCATCAAAATTTCAGCATAATTTTTTAATAGAAATTAGCAAGTCTTTTGTAAATTTTACATAGAAATTAAACTGACCAAAAATATTGAAATAAGAACAATATATCTGTAGTATTTACAGTCTGAAATATGTATTAACTCTAAAGCTGTAGTAATCAAAATATGAGATATTGGCTTTAGAATAGATATATGGATAACTGGAAGTGATTAAAAAGTCCAGAAATAGATGCATACTTATAAGGATCACTTGATTCTTGAAAATGCACCAAACTCATTAAAGAAAAATTCAACAAATCATAAGTGGATATCCATGTAGGAATAAAAAAAAAAGCGAACCTGACCTTATACACACTATATCTCTCACACCATACACACATAAAGAAAACATAATCAGGGCTCCTGGGTGGCTCAGTGGGTTAAAGCCTCTGCCTTCAGCTCAGGTCATGATCCCAGGGTCCTAGGATGGAGCCTTGCATTGGGCTCTCTGCTCAGCAGGGAGCCTGCCCCCTCCCACCCCCGCCTGCCTCTCTGCCTACTTGTGATCTCTGTCAAATAAATAAATAAAATTAAAAAAAAATATCAAAGACATATCACTGAACGATATGATAAAACATAAAGGTATAAAAAAAAACAAGGGACATTTTCAATATCTGGGTTAGACAAATAATTAAGACAAAGATTTAACAATACAAGAAAAATGATTAATTTGATTTCATGAAATCTTAAATGGTACAATCTTTATAAGATATGTTTGCCACTTGAGAAAGCTCACATGATCACTGCTCATGGTATTTTGGGCACCTGCATTTGTTCCTCAAGTATAAATTTTATTTGGGGAAAAAAGTCATGGGTCTGGTAAAATTGGGTTTCTTCTAAAGGTGTTATAGAAACATCATTCAAACTCACCCTTAATCCCTTGTTTGGCCATGAAATGCACAGCTTTTGACTAAGATGTTGACTGCTGCCTCATGTCAGAAATGCCTGCATGGAGATTATTTTGCCCAACTACATTAGAAAAATAGCCCCAGCTCATCTGAGCAATCCTCTGATTTTTATTAAAAAATATCTAGCACCCATTACTCAATGTAATCTTTTTAAGAACCACTTGGGATTTGTATCTTGAAATTTCAAATTTCTAACACTGTTCTGGAACAGTGTGCAGTGCACAGTGTGCACTAAGTCAAGCAACTAAAACTTCCCATCCTGACAGAAGTAGACTTGGTCATTTCTTTCCAATACTACTCTCTGATTTGTCAGAAAATGCCCACCCAATTCCTTTTTTTTCCCCTCCTGCACAAAATTCCAATAGCCATTTCCAAATAGTGTCTGAGTTAGCCAAATGACAAGAGTGGGAAATATTTTACTGTCAATGCTCCTTCTTCTGTCATTCTGATGGAATTACTTCAATACAAAGCTATCAAGAAATAGGCTTCTTTGGGGCACCTGGGTGGTCCAATGGGTTAAAGCCTCTGCCTTTGGCTCAGGTCATGATCTCAAGGTCCTGGGATCAAGCCCCACATCGGGCTCTCTGCTCTCAGGGAGACTGCTTCCTCCTCTCTCTCTCTCTCTGCCTGCCTCTCTGCCTACTTGTGATCTCTGTCTGTCAAATAAATAAATAAAATCTTAAAAAAGAAAAAAAAAGAAAAAAGAAATAGACTTCTTTGTTTCTGGTTAATGGACCAAAAAAAGAGGTAGGTGCACCAACTATACTTTAACTCCTGGCCTCAGTCACAGCACAGGATCCTCTCCTAGTAAAGATGAAATCCCTCTTAATAAAGGGTATTACTCTAAGTCGGTCACTTCTCTAGAATCAAGCTTCATAATGTCTGGGCCACCAAACTAACCCGGTTATTCAAAGTTTATCCAAGTGCTCAGGACACAAAATGTTAAAAGAATAGGCTATTATCAGTTATGGCCCTATTCTTTGAGAAAGATCAGTCACCTTTTAGTGGTTTTCAACTATGAGCATTAGAAATTGTCACCTGCTCCTTCATGATCTATCAACCCCAGAACAGAAGGCTTAATCTTACTACATGTATATATTGTTTATATAATCAAGATCTTCTCATTTGACTTGAGAACCTGTTTCTTATTAGCCCGACTGCTTTATATTCCCTGCTAAAACTAAGTTTTATACTTCAGGTTACACTCACTTGTGTTATTAGTCACTATTATAAGATTGATTTCACAAACAAAACAATGTGAAACATTTGTAAACCTCCAAGGGCGAGATAATCACAGGGAGGAAGGTTAACAGGAAGTTAAGCAATCTCCTGTACAAAGCTATACCACCTGGGGTTCTTAACTACAACCACATAACACCCATTCCAACCTGAGTTGAGGAGTAAGAAGTTACTTCTGTGAGTAGGCTCTGGGGCAGAGCTTTATTTCTCCCAAGTGAGTTGGAGTAAGGGAGAAGCATATGTGTCTCTAATAATTCTTTCTAGCCTAACTGAACAGAAAACGTTCAAATATTCTAAGGCTGATGCCTGCTACCTCTTCACTTTCTTTCTTCCCATGTGCCCCTATATAACAGTCCACATAAACTGAGGCACTTGGTAAAGTGTGCTCAGCAAGTTACATGTAATTTTTCAATTCTTTCAACAAACCTCTGAAATAGTTACTGTCTGTACTTCACAGTGAGGGAACAGAGGCTTAGATGGGTCAAGTGCTTTACTGAAGGTCACACAGTAAGAGACAGAACAAATTCCAGTAAAAGTCTGATTTTAGAAACCACTTTCTTAACCACAATACCATGTTGCCTAAGTGTGATGGGCCACAATAAGGAAAATTTAAATTTTGATATTGACTGCCTAATTCAGGCTGCTGATACCTATAGTGTGGGATAGCTTCTATCCTACATTAAACAATGCTACCTATCTTTTGAGATAATTATATCTTTTATAAAGAAAAAAATAAATCTCTGGAAAAAGTCTCTGCTAATTTTGAAATGTATGTATCAAGGGTAATATGTTTATTCCAAGTGTAAACTTTGATTACTCTTATAAGCAGCAACATACTTATGTATTAAATTATTCATTTATGATTTAAATTTGTGAACAATATCCAGCTATAATTAATATTTTTAATCAGCTCTGTAGTAAGAATTTTGCTAAATATTTGTACTGTTTCCCAATGCTATATTTAAAAAGATTATGTTAAGTTAGTGGTCTGAGTATCACATGGGAATTTAGGGAACAAAGTAGCTCTCCTCCGCTCCATTACTAACTTCCTCCTAAAACAGGAAGGAGTTCAGTTTAAATGTTCTGCTGGTTGAAAAATGCAGCTGGCAATATAAGTGGACTTTATATATGCATGTGTGTGATTAGAGTGAATTCTAAATAACATCATTTTAACTGTTAATTTAAGAATCTGTTTGACTAATAATTTCTAAGATAAAAATAAATTTACCTAAGTAGTTAGTTGTTCAACGAAACTGTGATGTTGAACAATCTTTTTATTTTAGGATTTGGAAATAAATGCTGGAGTTCTAAGAAACTCCTGGAGGAGAAAATTAATCCCTGAATGCCCTGTAAATATTTTACTGACTCGTTAAATTCCCTCCTTGTGGGTTCCTTAAAATTATCTATTAAATAATTCTGTATTATCTGTTCAAAAAGTAATTGCAGTAATTTCATTTCTTTGAAGAAAATTATTTGACTTTTCTAATTAAAGGATTTACTTCCCATGTTAATTATATTCATTCAATTTTACTCAAGGAGTTCATTTTACCTTAAATAATTTGCAAAAGGATTGGTATTCATTTTAATAATCTACAAGTAGCCAGAACTTAATTCTTCTGAGGAAACCAAGTCAAATTTTTATCTATATTGTTACTCAATACTCCGCAAGGAAAGACATTTTACTTTTATTCCCTTTTTGGATGTGATTTCATCCTCTCAATTTTTAAAATTAACAATTATTTGTTATCCCTCCTCCTCTAAAATGTTTTATAGAATTAAATAACTGTACTTCTTTTTTCCCCACAAGTTGCTGATTTTCAATGGATATGTGACATAAAGCCAGAGTCTCTAGCTGCGGAATGTAAAGTGGTCCCTCTCAGAGCATAGGACTAGCAGGTGAACAGACATTTCCCTTGCAAAGAGCAAATGTTCAGAAGTGGATTTTGACAAATGAATGATTCCAAGGTCTGAGAATTTAATAGGGATTTAGAAACTGAAGTTCTGATATTTCTGGCAAGTGGAGGCCATGACTTCACCAGCCCAGATATTTCCTGACTAAAGATATATTTTTCATGTAATTCCAATATTGATGAGAAAATATCAAGAACCCATCTAACAGTTTCCATAAAGAACTACAATTATATGACCCAATTGACAATTGAAGCGTTAACAAGATATTAAAATTATTTTCATGTGCTCCTAAGAAGAGCTATGTATTTTCATATTAAAATGGCTTTGGGGGCAAAAGAAACATTTCCTTATAACTGTATTTTCTTGGAAGAATTTAATTACTTAGAATTCTGATGGAAGGAAAGATCCTATCAGAGTACAAAAGTATCACATTAACAAAGAATTAAAACATGGTGCATTCAACATCTACCCAGTTTTTCTAGAAAATGATCTACAGAATGCCCCAATTTCAAATTGGAATTTATATTACAAGTATGAGTATCTGCTTTGGAATTTTGTAAATTAAATCTTTATAAGATATTGTCTCCACTGGAGGATAAAACATTTTAAATATTCCAATATTAAATTTCGAATACTCACATCTCTACGTTCTCTAGATTTCAAAGGACTGAAGTATGAAAATACTTTCTACTGGCTTATGGTATCAGTTCTGTGCTGAAATTTTTGTCAGTAAGTTTGACATTCTTTATATTTCTATTCAATAATGCAGCATTCAAAATCAAAATATTCTACTAAATGTTAATGTTGCATTGTATGTGCTTTCTGTTTCTGTGTGTGTGTGTGTGTGTATGTGTGTTTGCATACTTGGGGCTGTAAGTGAAGAATAACTTAAGTTACTTCTACTCCTTTACCTATGTATGCTCATTTCATGAAAGCATGCCTAAGAAATTATAAATCCAAAGAATCCTGATTAAGTATCTCACTAACCCATTCAACTTCTATGTACTTTTTTTCTTAAGATTTATTTATTTATTTGACAGAGAGACCATGAGAGAGAGAACACAAGCTGGGGGAGTAGAAGAGGGAGAAGCAGGCTTCCCGCTGAACAGGGAACCCGATATGGGGCTCGATCCCAGGACCCTGGAATCATGACCTGAGCCAAAGGCAGACACTTAACTACTGAGCCACCCAGGTGCCCCTCAACTTCTATGTACTTGAAGGTGCCATCACATTTATATTAACTCATCCCTTGCTGAGATAATGCTGATCTCTCTCCTAGAGCCAAAAAAAGTAGGAGGTAGTCACTTAATCTTGCACTGGCTTCCAGAATATTCAGGGGTAGCTTTTGGTCACCAGTAAAATTACAACATATCTTTTTTTTAATTGAGCTGCTTCAGGTGGGAGCAAAAATGGCAAAGATAGACTAAAATCATGACTAAGACAATGACTGCCTTGTGCATGCCATGGGTGTGAACCTTGACAGTAATTATTGGCTCTAAACTTACCTGACCCAAAACTCATAGCCTATTATTCTGTTTTCATCTTGAATTGTCATATAAAAAGTGGACCTCTTCCACCAGGGAGGTAAAGAAAACAGTGAAATGAAAACAAAAGTCAATTTAATAATAAGTAAAAAATGTTAAGTGCCCAACAAAACACAGTATTTCTGCTCTAAATATTTTTTGTAAGTGCAGAAAATTGTTGAAAGACAGACAAATCAGGGCTCAGGTAAGCATGCAAGACTATTCTGTAATACTATCCCAAGTTAGCTCGAAGACCTCGATGCTGCATATCAGGAAGCCAAGATATATCCCATTCCCCACCCCCACCCCGAGAAGAATGGTGGTTTTTATCTTTGGGATCTTTTCATTTTAAAAATGTATACATTTGCAGTTCTGCACAGTATCATGACTTGTCGTCTTATAACAAAGATGTGGCAGACAAATCTATGACCAATTTATTAAAATAAAAATGGACATTTCATCCAGTAGGTTTTCTGTGAACTGCTTACAATCAAAATAACTCCCTAACAACTGATAAATTGATAATAGTATTTGGCACATTATTTCCTTTTACTCTTTTCATGTTCATGTGGACTTTTTATTAAGAAATGCCTTCTTACTTAACTCCAAACTCCCAGGAAACTGAAGAACTTTATTATTATAAGATCTCTAGCAAGATCATTATATCCAAAGTGAAAAAGTATTCAGTGTTAAAAAAAAAAATGGTCCATTTTTTGCATAAATTTGATAAAACATTGCATTGTAATGTTGTGACAGTGTTTAATCTTGGATTATCTTGAAATGAGCAGGATAAAAATAACCAGCCAATTTGTAGTGAATATCACACATAACTATAGAATGTTTTATCCAGGTTCAAATACTAGAATGTCTCCCTGGCTTTGTTATTGTTTATAATGTGTGAATGGACTGAATCTTTATATTCTAGGCTCATATTTACCTTTGCTACCTTGTAATAACTTCCAGTATTTTATTTGAAAAGGCTGGAAAGTATAATACACATGGCAATCAAAGCCCGGAGGCTGACAGAGCGTACCAAGAGAATACTGACATTTAAGGCTACTGTGGATTTTTTTCCCTGGCAGAAGAGCATTTAAGTGGGTCATGGACCAAAGGTATTGAACTTCTTCTCTTGCTGACAGCTATTTACCAGAACACAGTCAAGTAAAGGAAGAAGAGGATTAAGGAACTCCAATTGATCAGAAAATAGCATTCAAAGTTGAAACCTGTCTCTACTCCCAGGACTCAGCTTTTGAAAATCTTTTAGTGAAACCATTGTCAAGGGATGGCATAATCACAGAATGGAGTAAGAAGATTTAATATTCTTAAGCAGAAGAAAAATGCACTGAGATTCTAAGTTTTAAGGGCTCATAGGAAATAGCTATGTGAAACTGAATCACGGGGAATAGTCATTGATCTTTTCAAATTATGACAAAGAGTATCAGAAGAAAATAGATACTTCCATTAAATTAAAGGTGCATTTCATTTAAGTTGAAATAATAATTCATACAAGTAACAAAAATAGGAAGTTGAGATTATTTTTATTAACCTGTGCATTGCATAGAAAAGAATGCAAAAAATGTATATTGAATAAGCTACGTTCTGTGACTGTTCATTCCTTTGGAGCTTCATTCAATTAATTGTTTCCACAAGTTGAAAATGAAATACATACATGAAACTCAAGTGATGGAAACCTGGAGAGTAAATAATTTGAGGGGGGTAGGGAATGACCTTTTATAAATGATACATATTTTGCTCTTGTCTTTTTTTTTTTTTTTTCCTTTTTTAAGTAGGCTCCAGGCCTAGCCCAGAGCCCATCAGCGGGCTTGAATCCATGACCCTGAGATCAAGAGTTAGCCACCTAACCGATTTAGCCTCCCAGGAATCCCTCTCTTGTCTTTTCTAATTAAAGGATTATTCTTTCATTTTGTGTTGATTAGGGTTCATTTTTGAGGGAAAGTGGTAAATTTCCTGGTTTACCTCAGAAGGAAGACAGGCTTTAGAGCCTGTGTGAAATGATTTGAGAGTCACTCACAGATTACACTGAAGAGATGAAAATTTCCCATTGTTAAGATACTCACAATTTTGAAAATTTGGTTTCAATAAAGAAATGACAATGATAAGAACTAGTAGGTATCGACTGATAATTATGTGCCAAGGACTCTTTTAAACACTTTCCACAAATTAACTCAGTAACAGTCACAAACACCTATGGAAGGAGGTTCACTGAGTACCCCCATCTTATATAGGAAGGAACTGAAGTACATATAAGTTCAATAATTTGACCAAAGTCATATAGTAAGTGGTAATGTCAGAAATTAAACTTAAGAATGTTAATTCTTATTTATACAAGAAAAAAAGAGAATGTTGGTAGAACTTGTCATGGTCTCAAAGTCAGAAGACATAGGGGAAAGTAGTACTGTGATAAGTGGTCCCAACTATGAGCTCCTTCCCATCTATGAAATGGACTAACAGTCCCCATCTCACGGTATCACTAAATACTTTAAATAAGACTGACTATGTATAATGGTTGTTTTTGTGACCTGTTACATTTTATATTTTATATATATAGACAGTCTATGTTTTCTATAAAACTGTATTTTCTAAAGCTCCTGGAACAAGGTCATAATTCATTTGATAAATATTACCCTCCTTCATTCCTTTTCTCAAGTGAAGGAACAAAAAGAACAACCATGCTTCTTGGAGGTGGCCCTTAGATCAGAAAAGTGTATATATATATATTTTTAAGATTTTATTTATTTATTTGACAGACAGAGATCACAAGCAGGCGGGGGAGGGGGGAGGCGCAGGGAAGCAGGCTCCCCGCTGAGCAGAAAGCCCCATGTGGGGCTTGATCCCAGAGCCCCGAGATCATGACCTGAGCTGAAGGTAGATGCTTAACCCACTGAGCCACCCAGGTGCCCCAAGTGTATATATTTTTATTAGTAGAACATCTGTCCTTCATTTACCAGCTAGGTTCATATAGCTCATCCATATAAACAGTATAATTATCAAGTATATTTTGAAAGCCAGTTTTATTTCCAAAAAAAAAAAAAGAATAAGACATGCTGGAATGTATTTTTTTTTTTTTTACTCTTTCATTTGAATATAGTTGAAATACATTACATCAGTTTCAGGTGTACAACATAGTGATTCAACTTGTCTATACATTATGCTATGTTCATCCCAAATATAGCTACCATCTGTCACCACACAACACTCTAACAATATCACTAACTATATTCCCTATTCTGTACCTTTAGCTCCATGACTTACTCATTCCATAACTGGAAGCTTAGATCTCCTGCTTCCGTTACTCCTCTTTGCCCATCCCCCACCCCTTGCCTCTGGAATAGATTTTAAAATATTAGGCAACTTTCAAATCATTGATAGAAATATTTTATTTATGTTAATATGTGGTAGTTAATTGGGGAAGGTGTTACTGAACCTAATAGAAACAGTATAAAATAGCAATGAAAGCAGTATTTTGACATACATAAATAAACATGAAACAAATGCAAATATAATGGGTTCTGGGCTTCTGAATATTAGAATGGGACTGCAGTATAACATGATATTTAAAATTATATAAATGCATCATGCAATAACTGTTACCATTATAAGTCATATACTAATAGGTTTAAGTTTGATCATATTCTATGCTTAGAATTTTGATATTTTTTTTCAAAATTCAATAAACAAAAGAAAAAAACAAATTCAGATTCTTCAAAATGCAGCATATATCTTCTTAGTGTGTTCCACCATTGCCTCATTTAATCATCAAACAGCCCTATGAACAAGGTACTTTTAATAACACTACTTTGAAGGTGGTGAAAATGTAACAGAAAGTTTACTTAACTTGTCCAAGTTCCCCAAGCTTGTGAGTGTTAAGTAAACTGGGCTATGCAATAAGGAAATCTGGCTCCAGACTCAGGATTCTTATTGGCCTTCCTTTAGTAAAGTGTATTGATCTCTAAAATCAATTAGACAGTGCCATAATCCATTTTCTTTTCTTTTTTTTTTTTTAAGATTTTATTTCTTCATTTGAGAGAGAGAGAGAGCACAAGCAAGGGAGCAGCAGGCAGAGGGAGAAGGAGAAGCAGATCCCCCGCCCCTGTCAAGCAGAGCCCAACAGGGGACTCGATCCCAGAACCCCAGGATCATGACCCAAGCAGAAGGCAGTCACTTAACTGACTGAGCCACCCAGGCACCCCGTAATCCATTTTCTGATGCATAGACCAATATTTTCAAAGTACGCTCAGAGAACAAGATGCCTATGGATGATGTTAGGGCATTGTATCAAAAAGCACCTTCTTGGATCATCCAAGGCCAAGTAAATCAGAATTCAGTGATGGGTCTGGAAATCTACATTATTTAAAAAAAAAAAAAAAAAAAAAAAAAAACTCTAACTTCAACAAAATATCCAGATGATTCTCAAACATATGAAATTTGAAACACACCATATGCTTTTAAAATAGGATCATGACTGTGTTCTCAGCACTCTCAACATAGAGTAGGCAAGCTCAGTAAATATGTTAAATGAAATAAATTACAAAGAATGAATTAGTATGTCAACAACCATTTTCCATAAATTAGTAATAAGTAAAAGCAAAAATAGTTGCCGTAGTAGATACTCCATACATATACATTAAATCAAACCAACTTTCTTTGTTTCTTTCCCCTCTCATTTTGCTTCACCTATTCAACCACAGTGAAAATCACCTTTACACAGTTCCAGGATTTATGAAACAAAGATGTGAGTTTGGAACTTTTAAATACATAGTTAGCTACTTTGAAGAACAAAATAAAAATTCCCTATGGACTTCTATCAAAATCTCCATATCTGGTGTTTTTAAATTTAAATATAGAAAAGGAAATAGAAATTCTCTCATTTTTAAAGATGAAAATACTGCAATTTTCACTGCCAGCTTTTTTGAACAATTGCATTTCTCATTGTCTTTTTAATTTCTCTAGTAATTCCCAAAGTTGCATTTCCATATATGACTGCAAATCCCAATATAAAAATTTAACATGACCCTGGGTGACATCTCTAGCCCTCTGCAACAAAAGAATTGCTTCCCTTGCCACAACACTAGATATTTATGTTTTCTTTATGTTTGTTTGTTTGTTTTATGTTGTATTGAAATGATCATTAGAGAAGGCCATATAACTAGCTTTCCCTAAAAGTGATTGCATTAATTGTGCCTTAGATATAGTGTGATGATGAGACAGGTCTTCTAGTAGGAAACTCAAATTTGGAAAGCCAGTCATGCACAAAACATTTCTATGGACAATGGGCTTGAACATCAAAGATGATTCTCTTTGTGTCCAGATGGTATTGATTAATGATGGTCTCTGCCCTCCCTAGGCAGACCAGAACTCAAAGCTTTCGTTCATTGGAGTATAAGCTTGAAATAAGTGTCCTTCACTGTTTGGACTGCGATAGCAAACACCATAGTCTGGATGGCTTATAAACAACAAAAACTTGGGGGTCCCTGGGTGGCTCAGTCAGTTAAGGGTCTGCCTTGGGCTCAGGTCATGATCTCAGAATCCGGGGATCAAGCCTAGCATAGGCTCCCTGCTCAGCAGGGAGTCTGCTTCTCTCTATCCCTGCTGTTCCCCCTGCTTATGTTCTCTCATGTTCTCTCTCAAATAAGTAAAATCTTTTAAAAAAAAATTTACTTTTCACAACTCTGGAGGTTGGGAAGTCAAAGATCAAGGAACCTGCAGACTCAGTGTCCGGTGAGAGCTGGTTCCTGGTTCACAGATTGCTGTCTTCTCCCTGTGTCCTCACATTGCAGAAGAGGTGAGGAGGCTCTCTGGAGTCCTTTCCCGTCCTACTGGGGAGGGCTTCACCGTCATGACCTAATCTCATCCCAAAGACCACACCTCCAAATACTACCATACTGGGCAACACAGAATTTGGGGCAGATGCAAACATTCAACCTGTAGTAAGTTCTTTAAACCAGATAATTCTCTTTTGAAATTTTATGTCAACCTGCTATCCTTCAGCAGCTATTAACTATTCTGTAAATGTTTTTAGCCTTGAATTGTGGAATATAGTATTGAAGGAAGAGCAGATTTGATGGTTTAGAGTGGCAAGTAACGTAAAGAGGAAATTATCCCAGGGCAAAAGGGGACCCAGGACAGGTTGAGAATCTTCCTTCCATTTCCAACAAAAGCCTCTGAACTGTATTTGAGAAAGATGGCAGCAGTTGTCTTGTATCCAGTCCTGTATTAATTTTTCCACCTAGCTCAATTTCTTCTTTTCATCTGTTTTCCTGTTCTGTTTCCTCATTTCTTATTTCTCCACACTTATTTAATTGGCTTAGCTTGCCAATTTATCTGTAATTTGAAAATATACAGAAACAAAATATCTATGGATAGCCTTTGGGGATTATGGGAGGAATCTACAAGTCCAGTATATTTGAATTTAATTCTTATCTATGTACATAGAGCCACCTATTTCTCCAACATGTTCAGTAATTTTTTTTTTCATAATTCCTGTACTGCCTAACTATATATCATCTCCTGAGTTAATTTTTTTCAGGCTAAACAGAATTTATAAATGAGAAATATGGCTAAAATATATTCTATATTTGCACATTTTATTCACTCAGAACACTATGTGAACCACAGAATGAAATAGTCATGATAAACATTGCGATAAATAGTTTTATTTTAGCCTGGGAGAAATTACTATTGACAACCTGAAGTGAGGAATAAATAGCAATATTTTGAACTCTCACTCAACTAGCCAAATAACCAAGAGAACTACGTAAGCTGCCTCAAACTCCCCCTAATAAATGGGATTTTCGAGGTGGTGGTACTTTGGTCTTGTGTAATGGAAGTGAGTTTCCTCTCCCAAGGATATCTAGGGAAGTTGTATGTCCTTAAAGAAAACCTAGCATTGATTACTTTGAATAATTTATTTAAAAATATAAAGAACTATTTTATAGCTTAATTCCCTTTTGGAGTAAAAGTTTGCATGAGTGAATGAAAAATGTATGTAAGAAGGAAAAAGCACAGAAAGCATTTGTTTGATTCACATAAATAGTCATGTGGTGCCAGAATGTTTTATTACTTATGGTAGATAATCTGCTAGCAAATACATCAAGTGCATCCATGCCAAGAGCTAATGAGGAGCAAAGTAGGATAAGTATCATTCTTGGGAAAGAGCCATATTTGATGGAGAGAGCAGAGAAGCTGCAAGAACATGCTTTTTTTTTTTTTTTTTTAATGAAGTCAAAATAATACTCAAGATAACTAAGAAAGAACAGTTCATTGATATTAAAATTTAAACCATATCATTACACAGGAATCTTAATAACAGAAAACAAAATTATAGTGAAGTAAGAATGCAGGAAAAGGATAAAATGAGTAGGAGATTATATTAGCTAAAGAAGAATTATGCTTGCCAGAAGAGTGGATTGAAGAAAATTAAAGTGCCCCAAAGTTGACAATTTTTATAATCCAACTCTTTTGCAAGAATTTCTTGAATGTTCCCTTGTTCAAACAATCATCCTAACTATTGCTTTTAAGTAGCTCATTGATCATTTTTGCAACACTGAAATAATTATCTTTTAAGCAGAAAAAAGCTGTATTATTAGCAATCACTATATTGCACTGATCTCCCTTCTAATCAGATCTTTAAAGAATGTAAGATATTACAATGAATGCCTAACTAACACTCATATGAATAGGTCATGACAAGTAATTTAACAAAGCATTATTTGAAATTTAAAACACATAATTACTCAAAATGCATGAATACTGTCTAATTGTCTAAAAAATTGAGGTGCTTTTAATACTTAATTACAAACTTAAAAAAATCAAATCTAAAAATGTACGTCCAGGATTTTGAGATGGATAAATATCTATCCCAGATCTATAAAACTGCATGAAAACAAAGGACCCAGCACTCATGGTCTCAATGCTTCCTCCTTTCAGTTTACATGCAGTCTTTGTTTTGACCCCTGCAAAAAGATCATCACTGCCATTTTCTCAAAGCGGAGTTTCATATAGGTAAAATCTGCCTGTAACTTTCCCTGAGCACTTTACCGGGGAATCCAGTGACTCCCGGCTTTCTTTAACCACAGGACTGGACAATAGTGCTTGCCCCCTTCACAGCTGTCCCACCTGAAAATATTGTATGTTCTTTAAGTCAGTATCTCAGACCTCTGCTCTCGATTATCAGATGATTTCTACCTTCAGATAAACCTCTCTGAAGTGGTTTGTTACACTGCTATCTAATCAGAATATTCTACACTTTAAGAGAAGATTTTTTTTTTTAAAGATGTTATTTATTTATTTGACAGAGAGAGATCACAAGTAGACGGAGAGGCAGGCAGAGAGAGAGAGGGAAGCAGGCTTCCTGCCGAGCAGAGAGCCCGATGTGGGACTCGATCCCAGGACCCCAAGATCACTACCTGAGCCGAAGGCAGCGGCTCAACCCGCTGAGCCACCCAGGCGCCCCTAAGAGAAGATTTTAAGACGATACCGTGTCTCCTCATGCCAGAATTTTCTGCCTCTAACTAGTCTGCTCTTGTTCATGCATAAATTTAGTTTAATATATACCTCTCCTTAACCTGCTTTCCCATTATTGATTGTTGCTACTTTGCTCATAATGCTTTTGTAAGTTCTAGTGTCTAGAAATAACTCCCCTCCTTTCAAAACCCCATTTCTCCGAGAAAAGATAATGAGTACAATTTGAATTGGGAAAATGTGGTAGGTGTGAAAGTTCTTAGCTATATACTTTATACTCTGATGACTCCAACACTTAAATGCTTTATATTAAAATAAAAAAGTCGTTCACAGTTTTTTTCTGAGATTCTTCCCGGACTTCATTATACATACTGGAAAAGCCTGCTTCAAGGACAGAATGAAGACTGCTCAACAGTAGATTATCCTGACTTGTATCATCAACTGAACTTCCCTCGCTGACTATCGCTGGCTACATCTTTTAAATTCTCCAAACCGGGGCACCTGGGTAGCTCAGTGGGTTAGGCCTCTGCCTTCGGCTCAGGTCATGATCTCAGGGTCCTGGGATCGAGCCCCGAATCAGCCTCTCTGCTCGGCAGGGAGCCTGTTTCCTCCTCTTTCTCTCTGCCTGCCTCTCCGCTTACTTGTGATCTCTGTCAAGTGAATAAATAAAATCTTTTAAATAAATAAATAAATAAATAAATTCTCCTAACTACAGTTTCTCCATCAGTAATATGATCACAGAAATTATTGCTTCCTTTACATGGAGGTATTAGCAGAATTAATTGAAATTTCATAATGTAATGAACTATTTAAATGCAAAGCATTATGACAAAAAAGGCCATTTGCCATGGGTGAATTTGTAAAAGCAAATGCAGTGATGAATATGTGTAAACCTCCAATGGGCAGGAGTAATTCCTGAGGATCACATGAGAGATTTTTATCTGGAATTGGACAGAAAGGGTGAATTGACTTTTAGAGCAGATTGTTTTCAGCATTGTTTAACCGTAAGAAAGAAGACTTATAAGAAAGAATGCAGAGCACAGATTAATTAAAAGATTTCTAAGAAAACCATATGGATTAAGGGCTTCGTGACTTTAAGCAAGAATGAATGAATGTTCTACAACATTCTGCATGAAAGCATTCTTTTGCGAAGGTTATTTGAAGTCGTTAATTAAATCTACTTGAGTGTTCTCTTCAGAGTGAAATTTCAGCTTCCACTAAAGGGGGCAACAAGCTGATGTGCAGCCAAGCCTGACACAGACATTTTCCGTTTTCGACTCCCAGAAGAGTGGATTGCTCCCAGTGTGTCGGTTTTCCTTACTTCACCACCCAGATTTCCCCAACAGTAAACAAATGCATATATGTATGCACACGTGTTTTGCATATGATCACAGTGTGATTTGTCATTAAATATTTCTTGTTTCTGTTACTGTCCCTACCATGACTCAGAAACGGGTGTGGTTTATAGTGTTGATGTAATTTATAGTATGCAGTGATTGGAAGGTCCTTGAGAAGGTATAAAGCACCACAAAAAAGTGAAGCAACAGTTATGGTTGTTCCTTAACCACTTTTGTATATGTCTTTTATTTTACCATTTGCTGGGACAGGGGACACTCTGGAGAGAAATTAGGAACTTTCTTTTAATAATTGTAATTTTTGGATTTGATATGAGAGAAGTAGAATAAGATGATGGGCTGGTGTTTTACCACTATTCAGAATAAGAGAAAAGCTAATAATAAAATCTCTATAGAACTCCAAAACAAATTATTACTCATGTTAATCATAGGGCTTTATGAATAAAGTTAACTTTATGTATATCTTTAACCCCAATGACCAAAAGGTACATCTGAATCTATTTGGCCCTTACCAAAAGCTGAAGTGACTATTCCCCCTTTTTTTTTCTTTTCTTTCTTTTTTTTTTCTTTTTTCTTTTTTGGATGGGCCTGAGCTTTGTTATTTTTAAGATACACCATGGGGCAAAAATTCTAGAACATGAATCAAAGAATTCCTCCTTTATTTTTCACACAAGAGTGCCCCACATGTGGATTGCTTCCAGCTGGCTTTATTCCACTGTTGCCAAAACCTCTTCTTGTTTCATCAGTCAGGGTGACCGAGGCCCCACAGCCCTACACTTTGGGGCATTGGACTGATTTAACACTTCACAGGACAAATACTCTGAGCCGTGGAAAGGTCCAGCGATGACTCCTTTGTCCGCTAAAGGCACTCTGGTGGGTAGGGCACTTGGTGCTCTTTAATATTAACATTAAAAGAGTAAATGTGTACCCTTTCTGAACTGAGATTTTTCACCAGGTTATTTTAAGTTTGACATGTTCAATTTCTTGCCATAATAAGATCTTCATCTTTATAAGAAAGATACACAGAAATATTTGTGTCACTTACTTGATAAAAATAGTTAACAGTCATAATTCCTCTCAACTTTCTTCTGAGAGTAAACAATTATTTGATGATTGATGAGTATACAACCATGAAAGAGAATTTAGGTATTTCCCACAATACCTGAGATCACATGCCATAACAAAGTACCATAGTCTAGGTGGTTTAAAACAACAGGAACGTCTTCTCTCCCTCTTGTGGAGGCTAGAAGTTCAAAATCAAAGCATCAGCCAGGCTGTGCTCTCTGGGAAGCCTCTAGAGAGGATCCTTTCTTGCTTCTTCCAGCTTTGGGGAGCAACGGGTGTGCCCTGACTTGTGACAGCAAACCTCTAGTCTTCTCTGTCTTCACATCACATTCTCCCTGTGTTTTGGTGACGTCATCTTTCTTAGAAGGATTAGTTACACTGGATTAGAGTACCACCCTATTCCAAAATGATCTCATCTTAATTTCATTAATTACGTCTGCTAGGACTCTATTTATTTCCAAACCAGTCGTATTCTGAGGGTCCGGGGCTTATGCTTTTTATGTTTTTTGGGTGACATAATTCAACCCATAACATGACACAAAACTAAGTTTACAGCATTTTTATGAGGTCACTAAATATTAGATACTTAGAAGATTGCTAAAGGTGTAGTGTTTTCAACTAGTGAAAGAGTTCACAGAAGTCTTATCTGAGGAGAAAATTCTTAGAATGTATCTTAGAAAATAAATAGGAGGGTCCCAGGTGGAAATAAGAGTATGAAGATAACTCTAGACAAAGAACATTTTTTACTAAGGAGTAAGGTCATAAGAAAGCAAAATGTGTTCAGGAAACTGAAGATGATTCACAATTAAAGTTTTCAGGTAAGTGGAAGAAGATAAAGCTTAAGATCAATATAAGAACACTTTATGGAAATTCTTTGAATCATATTCCACATTTTAATGTGTTTTCCTAAAAGCAAAGGAGAGGTATTAACACAGTTTAAATGGTGGAAATGTAGATTACTTTTGTGTTCAATCTTGTGGAAATACCAAGGGATAACTAGAAAGCAACTTGATGAAATATCCAGAAAGTGTACTATGAAAACATTGTAGGCATCCAGTACATATTATTAATTATGTAGATAAATTCTAAATTTCCTCAAGAGGAAGGACTTATAAAAATATATGGGAAACACTGTAAGAAATATTTTCTATATTTAAGGAATTAATTTTTAAATAAATTTTCAAGTTATCCAAGAATGGCTTAAGTTAATTCATAAGATAAACACTCAGGTATATTTTGGGAAAATCTCTTATTAAATAAAAAACAAGAAGACATATACAATAATTAAAAATAAAATTTTAGTTGCCATTCAGGATGGCGGTCTCAGTCAATATGTTTATGGTCTTGGAAAAGACAAAAAAATAATAATGATAATAATTAAATTAAAAGAAAAGAAAAAAGAAATAGGGAAAATTCTGAAAACTTCTCTTGAAAAAAATAAAGTCAAGGGAGAGAACCATAAAAAAAAAAAAAAGTTTACATGATATTGTCAGTATGAGAGTATATGGAGGAGAGGTCAAGTTGACTGAAATTCAGCCTGTGTGGAGAAGAAATTTCTCTGGGAAGTCAGTTCACAGGAGTGCTATCATAACCTAAAACATGTCAGGATAAAGCAATAAGATCCTAGTCTAGGTCAGCTCTTGGGGCATTTGCAGCACCATTGGAGCACAAATTTCTGTTCTATAAACTGGTGCAGCAGCAGGTATGCAGTTCTTTGTCTCTGTTTACTGGGAATTTCCTCAGCAAAGAAAGGAAGCCACCTGAACAATTTTCTTGTAAACATGTTAATAATAGATCAACCAGTGGTCTTGCATCTGAAGTTCCCATCCAATGGACTTCTTTTAGATGGATTGGTCTGTTGTAGGACTATATGGAAAACAAAACTGTCCATCTATGGATATATGGGGCACAGGTGCTTAGAAAATGTCACATAAAACATAACTTATGAGACCAAAATGGAGCTACATTGGTGGCCCAGGACCTCTTCCTGCTTTGCCTGTGCCTCCTGGTTACCGTGCGTCCTTGAAATTATTAGGAAACCTTAAAACTAGGTAAGACTGCAAATGCATGTGGGGCTGATTTTGACAGTCCAATGATTTATGTGGTCTCACCAGCACACAGAGCAGCAATTTGTGACAATTGTGACCATCTTTCATTTGCTATGTATGGCATTAAGTGCTGAAGATACTGCTCAAGGTGGCTCCTAATGAAGACACACCAGTTGGACAAGCTGAAAAATACCCAGGTGTGATCGAACTACCAGAGCAGAGGATGAGTCTATCCCTTAGAACTGAATCTTCCTTCTAGGTCTTCGCCGGTATCTTTCCTGCTACCCTAGTTGCAACTAGACCCATGACCAAAGAACATAGAATTACCAAAAAAAAAAAAAAAAAAAAAAAAAAAATTCCCTTTTTTTTTTTATGTGACAAAAAATTTTTTAAAA